>NC_139803.1:44415026-44520026 GCF_963457635.1 Microchirus variegatus
CGTTTTTGTCAAATGTTGGACCAAAAATTAAACAAAAAAAAAAATTGGAAAAAGTTTTCCAGCCCTTTTTGCTCTGGGGCTCCACCTGCAGACATTTTATGATACTGCAACCAGTAGTTCTTTGTAGATGTCATTCATGAAGTAGATAAATTGTTGATTTATGAAGTGGAAATGCTGGTCCTCAGTATGCAGCAAGTACAAGAGTGGGTGTGTGTGTGTGTGTGTTTTCATTCCCGAGGACTTAAACAAAAAAGAAATTATTTCCATTTATTTTTCAAATTTCTACCATAATTTCCTACGATAACGTCATTTTCGTATAAGATTACGTTAAATTGTTGAATTATTTTTTTTGTGCATTTTATGCTAATTTAAAATAGACCCAGAAAAGACGGAAGAAAAAATTCGCATTTTAAATTTTCATTCAAGCGAAAAGTAATTTTTATCCCAAATTGATCGCAATTGCGTTACCCGTTACAAAAATACGCAGTGATATTTTCCTGGTGAAAATTGTTCGCTTGCGAGCGCCCCTAGTGGTGACGTGAGATACGGCAGAAGTTGCGATCAACAACATCATCTTTGTCGTACGTACATGGTTTGACTGATGAAAATAAATCACTCAGATTTCTGCGATAATTTCCCACGATAACGTCAGTTTCATATAAGATTACGATATTATTGTTTAACATTTTTCTTAGCGTTTTATGCCAAATAAAACAAGGAATACGATACAGAAAAGTCGGAAGAAACAATTAGCATTTTGAATTTTCATTCACGTCAAATGTAAAGTGCGACATATTTTTATCGCAAATTAGATCGCAATCTTGAGAAAAATGTGATATTTTCCTGGTGAAAATGGTTCTTCCTCTTTGTCAAAAGTGGACTCTTTGCTTGCAAGGACCCCTAGTGGTGACGTGAGATACTGCAGAAGTTGCGATCATCATATAATTTCTGTTTTTGTCCGTCAAACCTCCGTGCTTTTATTCGGAAACAATGGTGCAGAAAAATAACGCAATGTTTGACCTTTTTACCTGAAAAGAGTTACTGATTATAACAACGTCGTTTACCGGTTTTACAACTTTTTTTTTTTTCTTTTGTTACAGAATCGGAAATTCTGAAATGTTCAGTTCTTTTGTTCGCGCTTTATTTTCCCGCCGTAGCTTTAACGTTAAACGGGTTCAGCTTTAACGTTTCATCGCGACACATTTTTTCCACAAGTAATGAGTCTTTACGGCGATGACACACGAAGCTGTAACCATGGCGACGAAAATCGCAAAAAAACAGCGAAACATTTCCACATACACATGAATGGGAAACGGTGTAAAAAAACGCTCAGAAACCCCGCCCACTTTGGAGCGTCACAGCGTTGTCGTACTTTAACGTAGAGACGCGGTTGAAACTTTAAACGACTCACAAGACTCTGGACTTTTCTCACCTAAGTCATCGTTTTGATACATATCACGGTTTTTAAACCATCGCAGTTTACGTTTTTGTACGTTTAAAATACGACTACTATTTTGTCTGGACTTCAAGTTTTAAAGGTTCAATCCACAGAAATCGGCAGCGAGAAGCAGACGCTGGTGTTTTGGGTTAAATAAACGATCATGTCATCGGCGTAAAGGTTTAAATGTCGTTGTGACGGTAAACAAACAAAGGCCTCGTTGTTTACGAACACAAACAGGTATTTGTGGTTCACGTTAACGCAAAAAAAAAAACACTGTTTTATTGTTTAAACCTCGACCAGGAAGTGAATGTTTTTGTCGGCGTTTGCGCGAATTCAAAAAGTAAAGAACGCATTTTCCTAAAAATGTTCGGTGGATGTTGTTTATGGTCAAAAGAAGGTTTTTTTTAAATAGTTCCGACACTGTGTGAAACTGGTTCTTCTGCTTATTTATTTATTTGTTGTTTTTTTTGTCTTAAATCAACGGAAACGACGAACAAACATCAGGAATTATCACGACTTTATTTTCCAACGTCATTATCGTTGGATTTTTAAGGAAAATGGAGAATGTAAAATGTGTTTTATGTGTTTTTTTAAACTAAACTTATTTATTGTTTACTAACTGTTTACGGAGTATTTTTGAATTGTGAAAAAGTGAAGCTGCTTTTGTTTAAACTGACCTGAGTTCACGTTGTTTCAGAAGTAAAAGCTCAATTATTATTCAATCTTCCACCAACATTTGACTTGAAGTATTAAAAACTTGTGAGTATTAACTTTCACTTCCTCTACGTGCAGTAAAATTAAAAACATGTATTATTCATTATCGCAACTATTTTAGCACTTAATGCTTTTGTTTTTAATTAAAAATGGGTTATTTGGGCTTTAGGATTGGGTCAAATTTACAGACCTAATATTATTTGTGTGATTTAAAACTAATTTTAAAAGAACAGTCTGATGACGCGACAACCAGCCACCAGGGGGCAGTCCTGTCTGTGTTGTGTCTTCAGCTCAGCTCAGAAACAAAACGGCAGCTTCATTTTCACCGCGTTTACGTTTTGAATTATGAACTTTTATATCGATGATGTGCAATTCTACGTGAAGGGAAAACACTGAACTCACGTGTTTTATTTATGTTTGTTTGTTTGTTTGTTTGTTTGTGTTTTTACGACATGGATGAAACAGAACAAGCTCTTAAATTTGCTTTAAATCAAGTTTTTTTTTCTCTCTTATCGTAGCGTTTGTTTTGTTCTAATCTCGACCTGTGAGGTGCGTTTGTTTCCGTTCATCCACATCACTTAAAACTGTCTCGTAACAAACGCACCCTCGTCAGCTTTTTTTTTAAAGTGACAGCGGGAAGGAATGTGCGTACAAAACAACAACAACAACAAGGGCATGAAATGAACTGGCAGCCACCAGGCGGCGCCAGCGAACACCTGAAAACGGGACCAATTCAAGAACCTGGAGCTGTAGTGACCTCTGTGGACAAACGAGGAACTGCAGCAGCTAGCGACTGAAGTTAGCGACTGAACAAAAACTGTCGCATGTTTCACTCTTCGTTTGTTTGTTTGTTTGTTTGTTTGTTTGTTTTGCTGAACTCGTCGTTTTCACGTCCTGTAAATAAAGTTTTAAAATGCTGATGAACACGTTTACGCTCGTAAATTTCTTTCGTGACGCCTGACGACTACAGTTTCCATGGTAACAGATGAGTGACAGTTTCCATGGTTACGGTGTTGTGTTGTTGAGATTTAATTAATAAAATGTTCTGCAAAATTACTGCGTATAATATATATATGTGTGTGTGTGTGTGTGTATATAAAATGCTTTTATTTACAGTAAAACAAAAACAAAACATGTAGCTCAGCACGTTTTATACAACTGTTTATTAGTGTTAGCATTATTAGCGTTAGCATTTGTAGTAAGTGCAGCGAGTGCAGTGAAAGGAATCACGGTAAAGTTTCATTCCGACATATATTCTCATTATTTTTTTTCCTCTAAAAAACAGTCGTCGGTAAAAGTTGATCGTGAAGTTTTTTCACGACCGTTGACCTGTAAACGTCAAACATTTGATAACGAAAAACAAAAATAACAAAATATTTAATTTAAGTCCTTTTTTTCCCCACAGGTGCTGATCAGTGGTGATGATGTTGAACCAGCAGGGGGCGCCAGTGGCTGTTATTTATACATATATATATATATATATATATATACATGTCCAGTTAGAGCACGGCGACGAGGGTGAGATTGACGCTGGTCGGGACTCCAAACAACACCAGTTGATTTTGTAACTGAAAAACAAAGACCACGGTTCATTCATTCATTCATTCATTCATTAACGTCACGTTTTCATGTGTTCACGCGTAACATAACGATCACTTTATGAAGCCGACTGACCGCTGGAAGGACGATGTTCCTGATGTCGTCCGCCGTTAACTCGATCCTGGACGTGAGCGTCGCTTTCAGACGCAGGACGACTAAAAACAAACAAATACATTTAACGCAAAAAAACACTCAACAAATTTAAGTCACTTTTAATCAATTCGACACATGAAAACAAAATAAATCAAATTTTTTACGTCCAAACTCAAGCCACGCCCACCACTCATCGCATGCCCCGCCCCCCCGCAGTAGGTGTGGCGTGAGCGGACGTTATTGGGTTATTGTCGGGCTTTTCCAAACATTTAGATTTAATACGTAACATTTACGTATATTGCTGCCGAGCTTTAGGCTCAAAGATAACGTCCCTCCCACGTCCGACTTTCTGATTTCCGATTTACATGTTTCAGAACCTTTGGTTAAACGTGACGAGGATTTGGTGGTTTTCACTCGTACTTTTAAAGGTTTCACAACGTTTTTACAATAACAATAAATCATAGGAGACTGAGGAAGTGCAACATTTAAATACATTTGAAAAAAAACAACAACAATAACTTTGATATTGATCAGATTGATATAGCGAGTGTAGCTGAAAAGGGAACGCTACCTTGTCCAGCTGATGGTGTAGCGCCTCCTGTAGTTGGTGGTGCTGTAGTTGCAATTGTGGTGTTGACGACGGTAGTTGGTGGCGGTGTAGTTGGCGGTGGTGTAGTTGCAATTGTGGTGTTGACGACGGTAGTTGGCGGTGGTGTAGTTGCAATTGTGGTGTTGACGACGGTAGTTGGTGGTGGTGTAGTTGGCGGTGGTGTAGTTGCAATTGTGGTGTTGACGACGGTATTTGGTGGCGGTGTAGTTGGTGGTGCTGTAGTTGTAATTGTGGTGTTGACGACGGTAGTTGGTGGTAGTGTAGTTGGCGGCGGTGTAGTTGCAATTGTGGTGTTAAGGACGGTAGTTGGCGGTGGTGTAGTTGCAATTGTGGTGTTGACGACGGTAGTTGGTGGTGGTGTAGTTGGCGGCGGTGTAGTTGCAATTGTGGTGTTAAGGACGGTAGTTGGCGGTGGTGTAGTTGCAATTGTCGTGTTGACGACGGTAGTTGGTGGTAGTGTAGTTGGCGGCGGTGTAGTTGCAATTGTGGTGTTAAGGACGGTAGTTGGCGGTGGTGTAGTTGCAATTGTCGTGTTGACGACGGTAGTTGGTGGTAGTGTAGTTGGCGGCGGTGTAGTTGCAATTGTGGTGTTAGCGACGGTAGTCGGCGGTGCTGTAGTTGCAATTGTCGTGTTGACGACGGTAGTTGGTGGTAGTGTAGTTGGCGGCGGTGTAGTTGCAATTGTGGTGTTAGCGACGGTAGTCGGTGGTGCTGTAGTTGTAATTGTCGTGTTGACGACGGTAGTTGGCGGTGGTGTAGTTGCAATTGTGGTGTTAACGACGGTAGTTGGCGGTGGTGTAGTTGCAATTGTCGTGTTGACGACGGTAGTTGGTGGCGGTGTAGTTGCAATTGTGGTGTTAACGACGGTAGTTGGCGGTGGTGTAGTTGCAATTGTCGTGTTGACGACGGTAGTTGGTAGTTGGACGGCAGTTGTGGGAGTAGTCGTTGCTGCAGTCCCGTTTACAAATGTACCGTTTACGAGGACTGGGTCAGCTCTACGCACACGCAGTGCTCGATTAGCGGTGGGCGGAGCCGTGGTGGCTGTGGATGAAAAAAAAGTCTGTAAATGAAACTTTATCTGCGAAAAGTTAAATCAACGGTGTGATCTGAAAGCGGAGCAAACGTCGCTCACCGACAGTGACGATGACGCATCGCAGCTCAGAGTGATACTTGTTTGATCTGAAGGAAGAAAATCAAAGAAATCATTCACTGCGATCCACTCCCTCGATTCTCTTCTGTGGCCTTTTCCACCAGAACTAAAACACTGACCCGGACACCGCTTGCGCAACAAAGCAGGTGGGATGGTTCTCGCCACTCTGGCTCTCTGATGGAGTCCAGCTCAGGGTGAAGTCTCCCGCTCCGGACCTGGTCAGGTTGATGTTGTACGGTCCGCTGAACAACAGCTCGGAGATCCTTTCACAAGCAGAAGACCACGGTCATGGAGTTAAAGCCACCATTCAGAAGCAGTTAGAAAGTCAACCTGACAACCTGGAACTCTTTCAAAGTAAATGTACATGCAGTAAATGAGACCCAGACCTAGCATATCTAGCTAACTGACTTGATTCATACTTGAGTCTGTGATACTCACGCCGAGTTAAGTGCCACCGCTTTGATGCTGATTTGCAGGACGTGGTCGACTGAAGCTTGCAGCTGAGCTCTGTTGGCCGGGGTTGGAGACTGGAACCCGGGCAAATAGAGTCCACCTGTGCAGGACGGCACCGCAGGATCCACTGGAGCAACGACAACGAACTCAGTGCAAGAAGGCGGAGACGGAAACTCAAAAGCAGTGCTTTTGGAAGGGTTCAGTTTGGTACAGTACATTACGTATCTTTTAGTACCGAAATAACCAGCCCCTACCGGGCCATCCTTTGGCACCCTTCCCTTAAATGGTAGGGTACAATCAGGGTGGAGCTAGACCGACATCCACCTACCAAGCAAAGGTTCTGTTCTCAGTCGAAACGCAAGCCTGACCCTGGACTTGACCACACTGTACCAAACTGATCCGTACCAAGATGCCAAAACACTTGAGAGTTCTTTACCTTTAAAAGCAAATTGGACTGGTATTTTACTGATTCGGGTGGCGGCAGTTATCGGCGTCACCACACCGCTGCCGTCGGCCAGGGTGATCGGTTGCCCGGGAAAGTCCTCCATCACAAGCTGGACTGCGTAAAGACCCTCGCCATCGCTGCTGGTTCCACTGAATGACAGGTCGCATGACTGCAAAAGGACAAAGAAGAAGAAGAGAAGGTGTTCCTCACGTTAAGACCTGAACCACCAAAGGTGTCAAAGATGCAACAAAGCTTTAATGCGACCAAATGTCACATCAGGTACTTCAGGTCGGATTTAACGCAACCCATTCGCTAATACACTGGGTCACGTCAGAAGGACGGAGGATGGACGGATTCCAAAAGGTTCTCTACGTGGAGAGGTCGTATCTGGAAGGAGTCCCCGCTTGGGATTTTAAGACCAAGCAAGACAAGGCAACCCTGATTTGCAGGACGTGGTCAACTGAAGCTTGCAACTGAGCTCTGTTGGCCGGGGTTGGTGACAGGAACCCGGGCAAATAGAGTCCGCCTGTGCAGCAGGAGGGAAAGTCAGAAGGACGGAGGATGGACGGATTCCAAAAGGTCCTTGACATGGAGAGGTTGTATCTGGAAGGAGTACCCGCTTGGGATTTTAAGACCAAGTGGGACAAGGCAACCCTTAAATGCAAGGATCAGGCAAATCAAGTCTTCTTGTGGCAACACTACAAGAATGATCACGACCAATCATCTTTCATGGGGCGGGTCAAGGAGTCGTCAATCACTGCTACCTATGAGTTGTGGATGATGCACCCAGTCTTGGGTGTCACAAAGAAGACAGTGTGGACTCTCTGTCCTAACAGCAGCAGCAACATCCACGGGTGAGGCTGACTGAAGGAGGTCTATCACCACCACCAGGTCCGCTACCGCTACCAGGTACTGGGTTTTAGTTTGGGTTAGCATTTGGCTACTCACCGATGAGAGGGTGAGAACAGGCGGAGGTGTGCAAGGGTTACACTCAAACTGGGACTGGTTTCCATATCTGCATCGAACATCATCTCCATCTGGGTCAAACGCCAACAGCCTCATCTGTCTCGCACAGTTTGACGGAACTCTGCAAGAGAAAGAGAGCGAAACCAAAATAACTTTCATCTCAAACTTGGCTCAAATGTAAATTACAAATCAAACAAGTCAACCTGGCAACCAAACAGACGTCTTGTTTTGACTACCGTGCGACACAATGATCGCTCTTGGTAACGAGCCAAACCAATAGTTTGTAATTGTTCGGTTTACCTCAGGACTGGCAGCACGGTGGTGTGCGGTGATCTGTTGGCTTCGCCGGTGTCGGACCGCGTCCTCAGGTCGACCAGGGTCAAAGCTCTCGGTGACGCAACGCCGTTGATGTTGCTCGTCCAGGAGCTACCGTCCAACCTGTGGTCAGGAGGTTCACAGAGAATCCATGCATTACTTAGGACGGACGTATTAGGACGTCGATGGACACACTTACAACTAATCAGACCGATTTTTACGGATGACGTAAGTGGAGCGGCGGAAAAACGTGTCAACAAACGCGATTGACGAAGTTTCCTCGGAGCGATGGCGATACCGTTGTAATGGCGTCTACGACTTTTGCTTTTTGGGGGCATTCCGTGGAGCAAGGTGCTTAAAAAGGAAGATCGAAAGACAGCTGCTCTTCGGTGGCAGCCATGTTGGTGCTAGCCGAGTGTCCTGTTGGTGGTGTCCGGCCTCAGGTGCCACCCAGTGTCTGAATGTTCAGGGATGTTAAGCGTCTCGGTCTTTGAATCCCCGGGGAACTCGGGGGTCCTTAAGGTTCCTGGACCCAATGTGTGAAGAACCCACTTGCCGTGAAGCGACATTGCAATAAAATAACAGGAGGATCTGCTGTTCAGGAGAACCGATGTTTACGTAACCAGACCGGGTTTTTTCAGAGATCTCGCTGAGCCCGAGATTACAATAAAACACAGCGTTCTCAGCAGTGGCTGAACTGTTTGTTTAGAACCTTCAGGGCTTCTTAAACAAGGTAATGACGCAGATACACACTAAAAAACAGCGTTAATAGGAACTTCCGGTCTAGTTCCGCTTTAAGCGTCTAGGTCTTTAAATCCCCGGGGAACTCAGGGGTTCTTCAGGTTCCTGGAACCAAGGTGTGAAGAACCCACTTGCCGTGAAGCGACATTGCGATAAAATAACACTTAAGTGTTACTTCGGGGGGGAAGTAATACAATGGGATCATGTTGCCACATATTTGAAGCTAAGTGCTGGGCATGAGCTAACAAACCCAAGCTAAGCTGCGTGACTACATTCAGAGCTCAGCGTCTGGCACGACTTTAAGGAATGTTGGGTGTAACTGTGCGGGCTCTTCCAGAAACAGCAACGTTGTAAAAGTGAAACTAACTCTGTTGCCGGTCCCTGAATCAAACAATTAACATTCACGCAACGACCCGGCGTGTGTTTGTTTTAACAGAAGTGAACGATTGTTCCGGTTCACTTGTTTCACTTAGCCGTCACACCTGAACTCACCAAAGCTGAAATGGATCATTGCCGCTAATCTGCCGCGTCATGGTTCCCTCTCTCTGACACCACTCTCCGCCGCTCTCTTCAGACGCCGGGATCGACACCTCGGAAGACGTCCCACAGTCACCGGAGAGGCATCTCCAGGGAATCGAACCACTGCACGACGTCTGGAAGTTTGTCTTATAACGAAGATCCACCTGAGTTTAAAGAGTCACGGTTAAGTCGTCTCACTGTTAGACCACTATTTCTGCTTTTATTCCCCCCCACAACAAAGTCACTCACTCTCCCACACCAAAGTCACTCACTCTCCCACACCAAAGTCACTCACTCTCCCACACCAAAGTCACTCACTCTCCCACACCAAAGTCTCTCACTCACTCTTCCACACCAAAGTCACTCACTCTCCCACACCAAAGTCACTCACTCTCCCACACCAAAGTCACTCACTCTCCCACACCAAAGTCACTCAAAGTCACTCACTCTCCCACACCAAAGCCACTCACTCTCCCACACCAAAGTCACTCACTCTCCCACACCAAAGTCACTCACTCTCTCACGCCAAAGTCACTCACTCTCCCACACCAAAGTCACTCACTCACTCTCCCACACCAAAGTCACTCACTCTCATACACCAAAGTCACTCACTCTCTCACACCAAAGTCACTCACTCTCCCACACCAAAGTCACTCACTCACTCTCCCACACCAAAGTCACTCACTCTCATACACCAAAGTCACTCACTCTCCCACACCAAAGTCACTCACTCTCTCACACCAAAGTCACTCACTCTCCCACACCAAAGCCACTCACTCTCCCACACCAAAGTCACTCACTCTCTCACACGAAAGTCACTCACTCTCCCACACCAAAGTCACTCACTCTCTCAGACCAAAGTCACTCACTCTCCCACACCAAAGTCACTCACTCTCTCACACCAAAGTCACTCACTCTCCCACACCAAAGTCACTCACTCTCTCACACCAAAGTCACTCACTCTCCCACACCAAAGTCACTCACTCTCCCACACCAAAGTCACTCACTCTCCCACACCAAAGTCACTCACTCTCCCTCACCAAAGTCACTCACTCTCCCACACCAAAGTCACTCACTCTCCCACACCAAAGTCACTCACTCTCCCACACCAAAGTCACTCACTCTCCCTCACTCACTCACTCACTCTCCCACACCAAAGTCACTCACTCTCCCACACCAAAGTCACTCACTCTCCCACACCAAAGTCACTCTCTCTCCCTCACCAAAGTCACTCACTCTCCCACACCAAAGTCACTCACTCTCCCACACCAAAGTCACTCACTCTCCCACACCAAAGCCCATAGAGAAAATCAGGGATTTTAACATCACAGCACACAGGAGTTAAAATGTCTTATTTTGTCAAATTTGGCTTTTAAAAATCCTTCATTCAGATTGACCTCAGTGACACAAAGTGACCACACGAGGCAGCAGAGGACCAGCAGCTCCTGTTTCCCCGTGAGCTAAAATCGTTGATTTTCTCTATGGACTTTGGTGTGTGGGAAATAAGCCTTTAATAAATGTAATTTTCCAATTGCAGAATGTTCTAATGGCCAAAATAAACAGTCAAACATATTCTTAAGATGTCGTAGATTTAAACTGATATAGATTTGAAAGCATCCAACTTTGTCACACCCTCACTTCAGCGTTCAGATATCAATAAAACTGTCAACATTTTGTTGAATAATAAGTTCCCGTCAGAGTAAAACTGAATTTAAATATACATATGTACATACTGTGAATACTCCGTCGTTGTTGGTCTTGGGGTCGTAGGTCATCACTGTCCCTAAGAAAGGAGTCGCCTGAGAGACGCTGACGATCAGCAGCAACACAAACACAGCCATGCTCACTCTGTCCTCTACACACACACACACACACACCTGTCGTCTCCTCTCTCTCTCTGTCTGTGTGTGTGTGTGTGTGTGTGTGTGTGTGTGTGTGTGTGTGTGTGTGTGTGTGTGTGTGTGTACTCATCACACAGTAAGCGTTATTCCAGATTAGATCGGACAATAAACCAGGAACAGAGCTGGTATGAGGAAACACTTCGCCTCATTGGTTCTCTGTGATAATGATCGAGCAGAGCTGCAGGTGACTGTTTTTACAGGAAGTTGATTTAGGATTTTTATTATTCAACTATAAAGGAAACTGTGATAAAACAAATGTGTATGAATGAATGAATGATTGAATAAAAACAAAAAGGCAAAACTAAATTAATGAGAAATATTCACTTAAACTCACTGTAAATTAAATGTTTTTACTATTTATTAACCTCACGTACAATAACACGAGTAAAATGTGACGTCAGTTTAAGTCTACGATGTCTACGTCACATGTTCACGTCGTTATTTAACTGTTAGACTGAAGTTTATAAACCACTCACTCTCCCACATGGACTTTGGTGTGTGAGAGTGAGTGACTTTTGTGTGGGAGAGTGTGACTTTGGTGTGGGAGAGTGAGTGACTTCGGTGTGGGAGAGTGAGTGACTTTTGTGTGGTAGATTGAGTGACTTTGGTGTGGGAGAGTGAGTGACTTTGGTGTGGGAGAGTGAGTGGTTTACAAACATCTGTTTCCTGTTGCAAAATCCAACAAAAACTGTTTTTTTCCCATCATGCCTTTTGTTTCTGTTTCTGAGGTCGCATTTGTCACTTTTTTCCAACTGGAAATTCGTTTTTTTTCGCTCTGTAAACCACTCACGCTTCTACACCAAAGTCACTCACTCTCCCACACCAAAGTCACTCACTCTTCTACACCAAAGTCACTCACTCTCCCACACCAAAGTCACTCACTCTCCCACACCAAAGTCACTCATTCACCCACATCAAAGTCACTCACTCTCTCACACCAAAGTCACTCACTCTCTCACACCAAAGTCACTCACTCTCCCACACCAAAGTCACTCACTCTCCCACACCAAAGCCTCCATCACTAACTTACAATGACTGATTTTAGTGAATTCAGCTTTTAAAATATTTACTTTAGACTTAACTCAGTGACACAAAGTGACCACACGAGGCAGCAGAGGACCAGCAGCTCCTGTGTCCCTGTGAACTAAAATCACTGATTTTCTCTGTGGACTTTGGTGTGAGAGAGTGAGTGGCTTACAAACTTAACAGTTTAACACAAAGAAAAGTCTGTCTAATGTATAATAGACGTAGATTTTAATCAGCTGAGTCTTCAGTGAAGTGTCTCACGTCAGTTTTTCAGTCTTTAATCTAAAGCCGTCGTCAGTCACTTCATGTTCCTGTAAATAAAAAGACTCTCCATTGTTTGTCAGTATCAGACGTTTCATCACCACTTCAGACTCATCGTCACGGCCTTTGTATTCAAATAAAACCACAGGAGGTTTTTGAGTTGATGGACCGGTTTGTAGACAAAGAGCGAGACTGAAACTGCTGCACGACAACAACAGTGAGTGTTGTTCAACTGTCAGAGGGTTTTCCCCTACAGCTTCATCAACATGATTATTATTATTATTATTATTAGGCCTGAGGCTTCAACTTCTTACTGAACAGTGTTGTTGTTGAAACTGAAAAAAATTTAATATTCACATTTAAGAAGCTGAAAAATGACAGAAACGTAAAAATATTCACATTTAAGAAGCTGAAAAATGACAGAAACGTAAAAATATTCACATTTTCAGAAGCTAAAAAATGACAGAAACGTAAAAATATTCACATTTAAGAAGCTGAAAAATGACAGAAACGTAAAAATATTCACATTTAAGAAGCTGAAAAATGACAGAAACGTGAAAATATTCACATTTAAGAAGCTGAAAAATGACAGAAACGTGAAAATATTCACATTTAAGAAGCTAAAAAATGACAGAAACGTAAAAATATTCACATTTAAGAAGCTGAAAAATGACAGAAACGTAAAAATATTCACATTTTCAGAAGCTAAAAAATGACAGAAACGTAAAAATATTCACATTTAAGAAGCTGAAAAATGACAGAAACGTAAAAATATTCACATTTAAGAAGCTGAAAAATGACAGAAACGTGAAAATATTCACATTTAAGAAGCTGAAAAATGACAGAAACGTGAAAATATTCACATTTAAGAAGCTAAAAAATGACAGAAACGTAAAAATATTCACATTTAAGAAGCTGAAAAATGACAGAAACGTAAAAATATTCACATTTAAGAAGCTGAAAATTGACAGAAACATGAAAATATTCACATTTAAGAAGCTGAAAAATGACAGAAACGTGAAAATATTCACATTTAAGAAGCTGAAAAATGACAGAAACATGAAAATATTCACATTTAAGAAGCTGAAAAATGACAGAAACGTGAAAATATTCACATTTAAGAAGCTGAAAAATGACAGAAACATGAAAATATTCACATTTAAGAAGCTGAAAAATGACAGAAACATGAAAATATTCACATTTAAGAAGCTGAAAAATTAAAATATTCACATTTAGCTGGACAATTAGTATTTTGTTTGTTGCAGTACCCAGAGTGGCCACCAGGGCAGAATTGCATTTAAGGAAAAGGGGGCGGGGCTATATCCAGTTCTTATGGGTCAAACATGATCCCGCCCCCTCATTCCTCACGGAGCTTGCTGATTGGACGTAGCGCGCTGTCAGTCACAGACGTAGGTCGGACCACAGTCATGTGACACATGTTTTCGTTGTTTCACTTCCGCCTCGGGAGTTCCTCTCTTCACTGTGACTCAGTGTTTGAGGCTGAGGTCGAAAAATAAATAAAAATAACAACCGTGCTCAGCGGTTCTTCCACAAACTTGCAGCCGCTGCAGACGCTTCTCCCGCGGTCACTGCTCAGCACCGACTGCCGCTGGAGGGAGTTCGGCAGCCATGGCGGACGAGGAGCGGTCACCGCTGCTGTCCGAGCAGCACGACGCCGCCTCCAACGGCTTCTCTGCCGGCGACAGGTCGCACGGTTTCCCGTCTAAACCTCAGAGTGAGTCCGCCGCCGCCGCGAGTCGCCTTTAAATAACACGTTTAAATGTACATTTACAGTCAAAATGTCCACATTTAAACGCGTATTTTCACGCACGAGCTGTAGTTTACAAGCTAGCAGGCTAGCAGTGTGGCTAACGTTAGCTCCAAAATAAGAGAATGTTGTTGATTTAACCTTTGAAATGTACTTAATGCGATCTTATCATGCGTCGATAAAGTACTTACATCACGTAAACCAGGGTTTGTTGTGTAAAGTTGGTGGTTTTAGCTAAAAAAATTGACATTTTAGGGACTTTATTGACAGAATATTGAATAAAGTACTTTATATTTGTGTTTGTTTATGTGTAGAAACACTGGAAGATAAAAGTCCTTCACTAACTCTAATATAAATCTATACAATCAGTCATTAATGTCTAAAGTCTCAGTGTAGTTTAACACAAAGTGCAGTTTAATGTGAAAATTCAAAGTTTGTGTTTTAACATAAACATGTTGACCTTCCAGTTTTTCTCTCTTTTCTCTTTTTATTTCCATTTTCATGTGAAAGAATGAAGTGAAAGTGAATTCCTGTTTTTCAGTTGTCGACTCAGCGTTTTACCCACATCATCACATCCTTCTTTATTTATTTATGGATCAGTAAATGACTCAGCGTATTTGTTTGATCGCAGATCATGTGACTCAACATTAAGAGTTGGGATTATTTTTCATGACAAAGAGGAGACGACCACTTTCACTGCTCTATTAAAGGGACATAAAACAGATATAAACATAAAAGTTTACTGATGATTTAACTTCCTTTCATTACAATAACAAATATAGAGTTGTGATTAAACTAAAGCTGCGACTGTAGAAATGTGACGTAATCATTTATCCCAGAAACGTGAAAATATTCACATTTAAGAAGCTGAAAAATGACAGAAACGTGAAAATATTCACATTTAAGAAGCTGAAAAATGACAGAAACGTGAAAATATTCACGTTTAAGGAGCCGAAAAATGACAGAAACTTGAAAATATTCACATTTAAGAAGCTGAAAAATGACAGAAACGTGAAAATATTCACATTTAAGAAGCTGAAAAATGACAGAAACGTGAAAATATTCACATTTAAGAAGCTGAAAAATGACAGAAACGTGAAAATATTCACATTTAAGAAGCTGAAAAATGACAGAAACGTGAAAATATTCACATTTAAGAAGCTGAAAAATGACAGAAACGTGAAAATATTCACATTTAAGAAGCTAAAAAATGACAGAAACGTGAAAATATTCACGTTTAAGAAGCCGGAAAATGACAGAAACAAGAAAATATTCATATTTAAGAAGCTGAAAAATGACAGAAACGTGAAAATATTCACGTTTAAGAAGCTGAAAAATGACAGAAACGTGAAAATATTCACATTTAAGAAGCTGAAAAATGACAGAAACAGCTTTTACTGCTCTGTTGTGAAGTGAACGTCAGTGAATTTTCGTATCTTAATCACACATTTTCCTTTAAAGTGTATTATAATAATAAATCTCTTCGTGATTCCTCTCCAGGTCTGAATCCCTTTCCCAGTCTGTTGACTCCGGCCGATCCTCCTCCTCCGTACTCTCCTCAGGGAAGTCCTGACAGCAGCAGCGCTCCGGTCATCAGCTGCAGAGTTTGTCAGAGCTCCATCTCCGTCGAGGGAAAGACGCACCAACACGTGGTCAAGTGCAGCTTCTGCAACGAGGCCACGGTCAGTTTCTTTATGTCTGATGGTTATTGTGAGGAACCTGTTGTTCCTGTTGAGATTATGGCTCATTTTTCAGGGTGTTAACGTGCATAAAAACTCTAAAAATGCGATATGGGAATAGGGCACAAACCCATTCGTAGCCCCTTGGCTCTATAGCGCCCCCAGTAGTCACGTCATGATCAAAACAAAATTGTCGACTCAGGACAAAATTTGGTTTATCAGGCTAACCTCAAAGTTTCTTGATGAATTTTTGACGCTAGAAAAAGTGGCCAAAATTGTGTTAAAAGCTAAATTTTGTCGCACATAGTTTTTCCGATGATCCTACCTACGAATGCTATAATAACACATTTATCACAGTTAAACACCTGAAACAAATGATCGCAGCTTAAATATCGAATTAATATACACCATATACCCTTTTAGCACCATAATAATAGATATATTTATATTGAACGTGTTTCGTGGATCGCCGTAGCGTTACCATGGAACGAGCGTTTAACGCAGGGGTTCTCAAAGTGTTGATACCTGAGGGCCAATTTAGGAACCCAACATTGGACTGAGGGCCGCCAAAGGGAAAAAAAAGAAAAAAAACTGAAATAAATCTTATTTGTAATAACTATGGCGTCCAAATTTGACACAACCGACATACTATACTACGTCGTCCAAACTGTGACTTTTTTTTTATTATTATTATTTTTGGTCCAAAATTTGACAAAAAACGTCATACTATACTATGTCGTTCAAAATTTTACCATTTTTGGGGGGAAACAGTTTTTGGTCCAAAATTTGACAAAAACGTTGTACAATACTATGTCGTCCCAAATTTTACAATTTTTTTTCAAAAAAAATTTCGGTCCAAAATTTGACAAAAACGTTGTACAATGCTATGTCGTCCCAAATTTGAAACTTTTTCTCAAAAAAATTTGGTCCAAAATTTTACAAAAATTATATATGCCGTCCCAAATTTGACATTTTTTCTTAAAAAAAATGTTGGCCCAAAATTTGACAAAAATTACATATATACCATCCCACATTTTTGGGAAAAAATTTAAATGCCAAAATTTGACAAAAACGTCATACTATACTATGTCGTTCAAAATTTTACCATTTTTGGGGGGGAACAGTTTTTGGTCCAAAATTTGACAAAAACGTTGTACAATACTATGTCGTCCCAAATTTTACAATTTTTTTTCAAAAAAAATTTCGGTCCAAAATTGGACAAAAACGTTGTACAATGCTATGTCGTCCCAAATTTGAAACTTTTTCTCAAAAAAATTTGGTCCAAAATTTTACAAAAATTACATGTATGCCGTCCCACATTTTTGGGAAAAAATTTAAATGCCAAAATTGGACAAAAACGTCATACTATACTTTGTCACGATGTCATCCAATAATTGATGACATAGTAAATATAGTTGTACAGTTTACACTTGTTGGTCTGTATCCAGTTATGTCCAGTAAACATTTAAAAAGCTTAGTAGCTCCTGGATTAAAACCATCAACTGTAATTCATTGCGGGGCCGCCAGAAATGTTTCTGCGGGCCGCCATTGGCCCTCGGGCCGCACTTTGAGAACCAATGGTTTAACGTGTTTCGCTGGTTTATTTTCAGTGAAATGTTCCCAAACTTTTGTGTCTGAGTTTACGAGACTCTTCGTCTGTTTCCGCCCGTAATTCGTGCGTCGTTCTTCTTCTTCTCTGCTTCCTTGCGGGATGTAAACGGCGATTCCTGTGTCTCGGCGTCACGTGACAAACGTCCTGTTTTCTCTCTTTGTGTCGACAGCCCATAAAAAACGCTCCCGTGGGGAAGAAGTACGTCCGCTGTCCGTGTAACTGTCTGCTCATCTGTAAAGTCACGTCTCAGAGGATCGCCTGTCCACGCTCGCACTGGTGAGACGGAGACGACGTCTGTAAACAAACAAACAAACAAACAAACAAACAAACAAAGCCATCGATCGTCACTGGTTTGTCGTTTTTTTCTGTCCTGACAGTAAACGCGTCATTAACCTGGGATCAGTTCACATCGGGAGAGAAAGTCCAGAACCACAACAGCAGCCGGTCGGTATCAGAGTGATCTGTGGACACTGCTGCAACACCTTTCTGGTAACACACACATGTACACACACACACACACACACAAATGTACACACACATGTACACACACACAGACACACACACATGTACACACACACACACACACATGTACAGACACACACACACACACGTACACACACGCACAAAGACACACACACACACACACACATGTACACACATGTACACACACACACACACACACACACACACGCACACACACATGTACACACATGTACACACACACACACACACACACGTACACACACACACACACACGTACACACACATGTACACACACACATACATGTACACGCACACACACGCACACACATGTACACAGACACACACACACATGTACACACGTACACACACACACACACACACACATGTACACACACTTACACACACACACACACACACACACACACACACATGTACACACACATGAACACACGCACACACGTGTACACACACACACGTACACAGACACACACACACAGACACATTTACACACACACACACACGTACACACACACACACACTCTGACCTGTGTGTGTGTGTGTGTGTCTCAGTGGACAGAGATCTCAGACCGGACGTTGGCTCGTTGTCCTCACTGCAGGAAAGTGTGAGTGATCTTTTTATTTTTGATTATTTCTCCTTCTCTTTTTTTTTTTACAATTGTCGTTTATTTTAACTGTTTTTAAAAATGTTTTTTTATTATTATCATCTCCAGCTCTTCTATTGGTCGACAGTACCCCAGGAGGCGGAGCCTGCTGTGTTTCCTGCTCTTCATCGTCTTCGCGGCCTCCACTGCAGGACTTTTGGTGTGTGTGTATCTGTATGAGTGTGTGTGTGTGTGTGTGTGTGTGTGTGTGTATCTGTATGAGTGTGTGTGCATGTGTATATGAGTATGTGTGTCTTTGTTTGTGTGAGGGTGTGTGTGTATCTGTATGAGTGTGTATCTATACGAGTATATGAGTGTGTGTGTGTGCGCGTGTATATGAGTGTGTATCTATATGAGTGTGTGTGTGTGTGTATGCATCTATCTATATGAGTGTGTGTGTGTGTGTATGAGTGTGTGCGTGTGTGTCTGTATGAGTGTGTGTGTGTGTGCGTGTATATATAAGTGTGTGTATCTATATATGTGTGTGTGTGTGTGTGCGTGTATATATGAGTGTGTGTATCTATCTGTATGTGTGTGCGTGCATCTGCGTGTGTGTGTGTGTGTGTGTGTCTGCTTTAAATGTTCTTTTCTGTCTCAAACATGAGGTTCTCACACTGGTGGGCGTGTCCCTCAATAGGGGGCGTGGTCTTAAAACTGTGTGTGTGTGTGTGTGTGTGTGTGTGTTCAGGTGGGCACGTGGAAACCCGCTCGTTCGTCTAAAGGCATCTACGTGTCGTGGGCTCTGCTCGTCTTCCTCACTCTCTTCGCTCTGCTAAGAACTTTCTACTGGAGGTGTTTGAAAATCAGCGATCCTGTGTCCGACATCACGTAGACGAGGAGACGAGGAGACGAGGAGACGAGGGAGGAAGGTGAGGAGAGAAGGAAGGTGGACGGGTGATTAAAACTGGACTCTGTGGAGAAACTTGACTTTACTTTACCACCAATAGGTGGCGCCGTGCTTAAAGAGGCTGTTGTTTTAGACGTGTGGAGTCACTGATGCTGCTGAGGTGTTTTTTTTTTTACTTGAAGCTTTTGTTTGTTTCCAAAAATATCAAGTAACTAATTTAAATAAAAAGACCCAAGAATTCAAAGCAGGTTTTTTTTTTTTAAACCAAAAATGTGGATTAAACGACAAAAAGAATCAAATTTTACGTAAGTTTTAATTTTTGGAACAGAAACGACAAAAACTTCACGTTTATCCGTGAAAATAGTCCAAATATCAGGATTTGTGGTGTTTTCTTGTTTGTTTTTCAAGCTAAGGTGAAATTTTGAATCATTTTTTTCCTGTAATTTTTTCTGTGTTTGATCAAAATGTGCAAATATAACCTGATATTATATTTTAAAAATGCTTAAAACAATGATGGAGGAATTAAAATCAGTCAGAATTCACTCAAAAACAACTTGAATAGATTTCTTTATTTATTGATCGTCTCCTGATTGAAACTAAATGATCGCGTTTGTGTAAATGTCCCTTTAAATGTGTGTTAAAGTGTAAATGAATGATGTGAATATTATTATTATTATTATTATGGAACAGATTAACACTTTTAACAAGGTTTTCGGATGAATTAAAGTCACAAAACACAGGAAAACAATCTCAAACTAACCTGGATTAAATGTTTTAATTTTCCAGATTAAACATCAGATTATTTGTATTGAAGCCAAATCACGTGATAAAGTCTCTGAAATGTTGTTGTTTTTTTGTAGCATTTCTGAACATAAACGCCTTCAAATTTATTATTGTGTGTAAAATAAGTGTGTGTGTGTAGTTACCAGTAACCACCACAGGGGGGCAGCAGAGGCCAGTTCAAAGGTTTTAGAGACTGAGGCTCAGACGTGTATCGAATTCATCTGAAAGAATAAATAAATGTTTAAATTACATTAAAATGTTGGGTTTTTCCTGAATTAACAACAGGAACGACCTCTGACCTCTGAACGCCAACTCCCCGACCCCGACGTGTGATTCCAAGATGGCCGCCGCCATACAAACACTGTTAATTGACGTTTAATTTCACTCGCGTCGTATTTGCTTCACAGTAAATAAGTCGTACACTCAAGAACTGTGGAGTTATTTTAACCGCGGTCTTGTTGCTACGATGTTTGTGTACGTTAAATTCCACGAGGAAACGTAACCGCGATAGAAACGGTCACCGAGAGTCCGCTCCGGTCGCTTGAAAGATCCAGTTTGTTAACGTAGCTCGAAGTTCTCAATCGTAGCTCGAAGTTCTCAATCGTAGCTAAAAGTTCTCGATTGTAGCTCAAAGTTCTCCATCCTAGCTCGAAGTTTTCAATCTAGCTCGAAGTTCTCAAACCTAGCTTGTAGTTCTCAATCGTAGCTCGAAGCTCTGAATTCTTGTTCAGTTCTCCATCTTAGCTCGAAGTTCTCCATCCTAGAGAACTTCTAGGATGCTAGTTCTGCATCCTAGCTCGAAGTTCCCAAACGAAGTTCGCAATCGTAGCTCGAAGTTCTCAAACGTAGCTCGAAGTTCTCAAACGTAGCTTGAAGTTCTCAAACTTAACTTGAAGTTCTCAAACTTAGCTTGAAGTTCTCCACCCTAGCTCCAAGTTCTCAAAGTAGTTTGAAGTTTTCGATTGTAACTCGAAGCTCTCCATCCTAGCTGGAAGTTCTCCATCCTAGCTCGAAGTTCGCCATCCTAGCTCGAAGTTCTCAATCGTAGCTCAAAGTTCTCGATTGTAGCTCAAAGTTCTCGATTGTAGCTCAAAGTTCTCCATCCTAGCTCGAAGTTTTCAATCTAGCTCGAAGTTCTCAAACCTAGCTTGTAGTTCTCAATCGTAGCTCGAAGCTCTGAATCCTAGTTCAGTTCTCCATCTTAGCTCGAAGTTCTCCATCCTAGAGAACTTCTAGGATGCTAGTTCTGCATCCTAGCTCGAAGTTCTCAATCTAGCTCGAAGTTCGAAGTTCTCAATCGTAGCTCGAAGTTCTCAAACGTAGCTCGAAGTTCGCAATCGTAGCTCGAAGTTCTCAAACGTAGCTCGAAGTTCTCAAACTTAACTTGAAGTTCTCAAACTTCGCTTGAAGTTCTCCACCCTAGCTCCAAGTTCTCCACCCTAGCTCCAAGTTCTCAAAGTAGTTTGAAGTTTTCGATTGTAACTCGAAGTTCTCCATCCTAGCTGGAAGTTCTCCATCCTAGCTGGAAGTTCTCCATCCTAGCTCCAAGTTCTCCATCCTAGCTCCAAGTTCTCCATCCTAGCTCGAAGTTCGCCATCCTAGCTCCAAGTTCTCAAAGTAGTTTGAAGTTTTCGATTGTAACTCGAAGCTCTCCATCCTAGCTGGAAGTTCTCCATCCTAGCTCGAAGTTCTCAAACGTAGCTCGAAGTTCTCCATCCTTGCTCGAAGTTCTCCATCCTAGCTCGAAGTTCTCAAACGTAGCTCGAAGTTCTCGATTGTAGCTCGAAGCTCTCAAACGTTTCTCAAACCAAGCTTGAAGTTCTCAAGCGTAGCCCTAAGTCCTCAAATGTAGCTCAAAGTTCTCAATCCTAGCTCAAACTAGCTCGATCGTAGCTCGAGGTTCTCGATCGTGGCTCGAGGTTCTCCACCGCAGACCTTGTTACGGAAATTTTGTATTGATGTTGTATAAATGTAAAAGTATGACCTGTAGTGACCTGAGATCAAGGGACCTTTTGCTATTTTGTATGACAACAGTTTGTGACACAGGGGTTTGAGTCGTAATCACCTTATCTTCCTCTTTCCCTGTGGGGGGTCCACCTGGGAGGAAACCTTTTGTTCTACTCTGTCTGTGTGTGTGTGTGTGGGGGGGGGGGGGGTCGTTGACACACCCACCAGACAGAAAACCGTCTGTCTTCTCCGTCCTCAGTGAAGTGTGAAGGAGGAGCACGAAGCTCCGCCCACTGTGGGACGTCCACTGTCTCAGGGGGACGTCCCAGCGTCCCTCCTCCCTCCTCCTTCCTCCTCCTCCCTCTCAGTTCCCTCTGGGTTAAATCCCACTGAGCCTCTTTTGGCTGAAAGCGTCTCATGTTCTGGACGAAAACACCTGGATCTGAACGTCGCAGATTCCGGGAATGCGTGAAAATCTTAGGACTTAAGACGTTTTCTTTACTCAGTGATGTCTTTGTATTTTATTATCTTTTAACTTAGTTTGGCGATCGTCTTTAGCGTAAGCTCTTTTGGAAAGTGGATCGGATGTCCTGATTTTCTACGTTTGGAATTCTGTTTTTGATAAAGGAAAACAATTTTTAACGCAAGAGAAAATATATATCTATATATATAGATAGATATATAAATATCTATCTATATATATATATGTCTGGTTGTGTTTTTTTGCGATGCTGGAAGAAGCAAAGTATCGCAGTTCTCGACAGCGCGTCGGTCGTCCAGAGGCGCCAACGACCGCTAGCAGAGCCGCTAACGTGTCTTCGGATAAAACGACGGATCATGTCTCAAACGACCCGGGACGAAGGTGAGGACGAAAACTCAAATCTGAAAAACTTTTCGCTAAAATCCACATTTTCCAAAAATCAAAAAAGAAAATCGATAAGCTAACATTTGCTAGCTGTCTGTTTAGAGGATGTTCTGTTAGCGTTAGCACAAGGCACTTTCTTTAAAAAGAAGTTTGAAAGTTTTCGCAGCCTAACATGATACAGCACTTTTTACATAGTCAACTTTAGCTTAATCTTATAGCAACATAACATGATACAGCACTTTGTACATAGTCAACTATAGCTTTTTCCTTTAGCAACATAGCATGATACAGCACTTTGTACATATCCAACTTTAGCTTTATCTTTTAGCAACAACATGATACAGCACTTTGTACATAGTCAACTATAGCTTTTTCCTTTAGCAACATAGCATGATACAGCACTTTGTACATAGTCAACTTTAGCTTTATCTAATAGCAACATAACATGAGACAGCACTTTGTACATAGTCAACTTTAGCTTAATCTTATAGCAGCATAACATGATACAGCACTTTGTACATAGCCAACTATAGCTTTTTCCTTTAGCAACATAGCATGATACAGCACTTTGTACATAGTCAACTTTAGCTTAATCTTATAGCAGCATAACATGATACAGCACTTTGTACATAGCCAACTATAGCTTTTTCCTTTAGCAACATAGCATGATACAGCACTTTGTACATAGTCAACTTTAGCTTTATCTTTTAGCAACAACATGATACATCACTTTGTACATAGTCAACTATAGCTTTTTCCTTTAGCAACATAGCATGATACAGCACTTTGTACATAGTCAACTTTAGCTTTATCTAATAGCAACATAACATGAGACAGCACTTTGTACATCGTCAACTATAGCTTTTTCCTTTAGCAACATAGCATGACACAGCACTTTGTACATAGTCAACTTTAGCTTTTTCCTTTAGCAACATAACATGATACAGCACTTTTTACATAGTCAACATTAGCTTTATCTTATAGCAACATAACATGACACAGCACTTTGTGCATAGCCAACTTTAGCTTTATCTTATAGCAACATAACATGATACAGTACTTTGTATATAGTCAACTTTAGCTTTATCTTTTAGCAACAGAAAATGATACAGTACTTTTTACATAGCCAACCATAGCTTTTTCTTTTAGCAACAACATGATACAGCACTTTGAACATAGCCAACTATAGCTTTTTCCTTTAGCGGCATAGCATGACGCGGCACTAGCATGGCCATCTGTGAAAAAATATCTCTCTAATGCTGTTAATTCACTCTTTCATCTGTTGTGACTGCATGTGTGCGTCTGTGTCAGCATGTGCACTTTATTAGCATGTGTGACATGGTTTAGGGGTATTAGCGCCGGCTAGCTCTGCTAACGCCGCAGCCAAAACAAGAACGCGCGTGAGAGCGCGGGACGTCTGGTCTCGTCTGGATCCGGAGCTTTAAACGTCCTCGACGCTGAGTCGTCTCATAAATGCCACAGAGGCTTAAAACGCCATCGGACACGTGTCGCGGTTGAACCGCAGCTTTAAAGACGTGCGGAGCTAATTTAAGCGACATGTGTCCGATGTGTTAATAGAACGCTTTAAAGGATTGACGGGTCGCTCTCTGTGGGCTTACGTGATAAAACCCTGGATTATTAAATGGTTTCTAATCTTAATTCCACCTCCATTATTGCATTTTTCTGTAGATACTTGAGTTAAACTATAAAATAGAAGTAAAGAACATTTGTAGAAGTTTAAATTGTGAAAAATCCAAACTTCTCAATTTCACTGAAACTTAACCAAAAAAGTGCAGTCATAATTAAGTTAACTTTAATTCATTCATTCATTCATTCATGATTAAAAATGGTAAATCTCAGTGACTTCAATCAGTTTTTGTCTTAAATATCAAACAGGAAGTTAAACTTTAACTGAAAGAAGCTTTTAATAGTTTTGCTCAAACAGCTGAGACCGGTGTTTACGACTGCGGGGGGCGTGTTTACGACTGCGGGGGGCGTGTCCTCGATGATACGATGAGGATGATGATGATGATGATGATGGTGGAAATAAATGTGGACGCTGACACTCACACACACACACACACTTGTACTTATGACATGAAATCTCTTATTTTGAAAGGGTAAAACATCTATTTTCGAAAGATACGATACGATAAAAAAAAAAAACTTTGTTATAATACCATGATCTACGACTCAAAAATCGTACAGAAAAAGCTGAACTTCGTAAAACACCTCGTAAAACTTCCGTTTTCTTTTTTTCCGTGTCGGCCATCTTGTCGTTCTTCTTCATGTCCAAACACCTGTTTTTCGACATTGTAAACACTTAAACGCGGCGTTCCAACGCGTCCTCGTCCGTCTCGGGCAAAGACGATCGGCCTCGATGTGACGTTTAAATGTTAAAAAAAACGTACAAAATAAAAGCCCTTTAATGAGGGGTTTAACGTTAAACTCCTGGCGTCGTTCACCTCACGTAAACTTGAGTCAAACTCGTGGTCCGTGTCCTGAAATAGCTGCTGATGAATGTCCTCGTCGTATCATCTGATCTCGTTTCCACCGCGACGTTAGCATTCCTGCACGCTGATGAAAAACTGTCCTCATTTCAGCGCTGTGATGATGTAACTGGAACCAGACGTTCACTCATTCACTCGTTCACTCATTCACTGGTTTCACTATCGTTTTACGCCGCTCGCTAAAGGTCAGAGTGCAAGAATTTAACACGAGACGCTGAAGACGACGGCAACAACGACAACAACATCAACCGACACGCGTCAACATTTAATTCTTTTAACAGGACGCAAGTTAGCATGCTAACGCTAGCTTCCCTCAATGACCTGGCTAACTGTTAGCTAGCTGTCAGTTTGTGAAGATATTTTTGTGTTGTTTATTCAGATTTGCACAAGAAAAAGAAGATACCCAAAACATGTTAGCATGCTAACGCTTGCTTTCGTCAATGACTTGGCTAACTGTTAGCTAGCTGTCAGTTTGTGAAGATGTTTTTTTCCGATTTTACACAAGAACGAGAAAAAGAAGATACCCAAAACATGTTAGCATGCTAATGCTAGCTTCCCTCGACGACTCGGCTAACTGTTCGCCGTCAGTTTGTGAAGATGTTTATTCAGATTTTACACAAAACAAGAAGAAGAAGTAATCAAAAACATGTTAGCATGCTAACGCTAGCTTCCCTCAATGACTTGGCTAACTGTTAGCTAGCTGTCAGATTGTGAAGATGTTTATTCAGATTTTACACAAGAACAAGTAAAGAAGACATCAAAAACATGTTAGCATGCTAACGATAGCTTCCCTCGACGACTCGGCTAACTGTTCGCTGTCAGTTTGTGATGATATTTTTTTCAGATTTTACACAAGAACAAGTAAAGAAGACATCCAAAAATGTTAGCATGCTAACGCTAGCTTCCCTCAACGTCTCAGCTAACTGTTCGCTGTCAGTATGTGACGATGCTTTTTTGGATTTTACACAAGAACAAGAAAAAGTAGACAACCAAAAAACATGTTAGCATGCTAACAGTAGCTGCCCTGAACGACTCCGCTAACAGGTTTGTCCTTCCAGGCTGCCGTAGTAACATTTAACTTCACTAAACCACGACTCTCGCTCTTAAAATACACACAAAAGACTTCTCTTCTTCTGTTTTCACGCAACAAAAAACTGCTGGTGTTATTTTTACGTTAACAAACCCTGGTAAATCTCACACACTGGACCTTTAAATGCAACAGAAACCCTGAACATTTGTGGTTTGTAGTTAAAAAATTAAGATTTTCTGAAATTTTTTCTCAATTTTGTGCTCTTTTTTTTGTACAAAAACTAAATTATAGATGAATCAATGATGGAAATAATATATAATATAATGTAATAAGGTGTGTGTGTGTGTGTGTGTGTGTGTGTGTGCGTGTGTTCTTGTACTTGCAGCATACTGAGGACCAGTTAGGGATTTTAACCAACAAAGTGAGGTCCTTTTTACAGAGTGAGGACATTTTGTTCGGTCCTCACTTTGTTTTCATTGAAATCACTTCCTTAGGTTGCTATAACATGCTATACTCAATTTGTCAAAAAAAAAAAAAAATCTAATTTTGGACGACAGGACGTTTTTGTCAGATTTTTGGCCAAAAATTTTGGGTCAATATTTTTTTCAAATTTTGGGTCAATTTTTTTTCAAATTTTGGGTCAAATTTTTTTTTTCAAATTTTGGTAAAAAAAAAAATTCAAATTGTGGGTCAATTTTTTTCCTTCAAATTTTGGGTCAAATTTTTTTTTTTTGGGTCAATTTCTTTTTTCAAATTTTGGACAACATAGTATAGTATGACGTTTTTGTCAAATTTTGAACTAAACATTTTTGTTGATGTATGATGTTTTTGTCAAATTTTGGTAAAAAATTTCCAGCCCTTTTTGCTCTGGGGCTCCACCTGCAGACATTTTATGGTACTGCAACCAGTAGTTCTTTGTAGATATTTGTAATTGTGTTGATTTATAAAGTGGAAATGATGGTCCCTACTTTGCCAGCAACCCAGTCCTCAGTATGCAGCAAGTACAAGAATGTGTGTGTGTGTGTGTGAGCTCCATGTTGAGGTCAGGATAGTGATGACAGCCAAAAATATAGTGTCACTTCATCCGTGGGTGTGTGTGTGTGTGTGTGGATAAGGTCAAAGGTTAAAACAGTTGCACAGATCTGCCGATGTTGACTTCATCTGTTTGTGGAGGATAAAAACCAAACCGTTTCCCAGGATGGTGTCGGGTCACGTGTTTCCTTCACAGACCAAATAAGGACGCAGGAAAGAAGGATCTAGGAATGTTGGGTTGATGCGACCTTGAGTCGACTTCTGGTTCCCTTCAAACGTCTCAGCGCGGCGAGGGTTTATCTTTAGTGCTGCGATCGGAGCTGAAGGCAGGAGAGGTTTTCTCAGTTTACGACACACAGTCGCTCATTTGAGTCCATTAGATCCGTGAGTAACTGTTAATCTAATGTTTGTCAGAGTAACCATTGTTTTAACTCATGACGCGGAGCCACCACAGTGGTAAAAACAGACCAGTCCAGAACCTGAAGACCAGTCCGGTTAAATAACGCTAATTCTTTTCTTCTAACCTTTTCAGTTTTACGTGGTTTCTGGATCACTGTCCCCGCATCCCGGCTCCGAGGCCGCTGACGAGTCCCGTTCTCGGAGGAATCCCCGGCGGCTCGCTCCTGATTGGACCGCAGGCTGCCTCGCTGCAGCTAGCTCAGCTGAAAGCCCAGCTAGCGCTAACGCAGTTGAACAACGGCGTCAGCGTCGGCTGCCAAGCGGCGAAGTTGACGCCTCCCTCGCCGACTGCGGCCGCGATCAGTCTCCTGAACGTCCTGAAGATCGCAAACACCATGAGTCGTCCTCTGTGCAACCCCTTTGCCTCTGGGAACCAAAGCTCCGCCCAGGGGCTTCATGGACTCCCGGCAGAGAAGGACCTTCCTGGGACGCCCGAGTCCAACGTCAGCTTCTCTGCTGCTTATTCCGCGTCTTCTGCCAACCCTGGAATCGTAATTCCGTCACACGCGACTCAGTCCGTGAATTACGGTCCTGAACAAAGTCGAGCTGCACTTGACGCAGATATGAGCAGATCCAGAGAGCGGTGGACCTTTCCTCCAGGACAGAACACTCACTATCTCTGCTCAGCCAAAGAAACGACCACCTATCGTCCAACCGTGTCCTCGACTTCAGCCTCCAACGGTCAGGCACTCTGCGATGTTGAAGGTAAAAGAAGCAGCTTGGACTGGCTGCCAAAATACAGAAGATCAACCACTGAAGCACTTCCTGCTTCATCAAACCCTATCAACGGTAGCGGCTTTAGCTTGAATTCCTGTGATGTTCAGAGATTGGACGACCGTGACAAACCTGCAGATCCTGATGCTGAAACCCCAGGTCACACCAGGTACTCCTCTGAAGCAGCCACCAACATTCTGTCAAAGTTTGGACTTGAAAAAGAGGACTTGGAACTTCTCAGCTTGTTCCCCGAAGACCAGCTGACCCCCACCAACCTGCCGTTCATCCTGCGCCAAATCCGCATTCAGAAGACGAAGAGGTCTACGACTACAGCCGAGTCAAAACCTGACACTGAACCGCGACCCATCGGAAGTTTGAGTGGTTCTTCAGGTTCTCCAGGTTCTTCAGCTGCTCTCCAGCATCATAAAGTGATCGACTATGGACACACGAGCAAATACTCTGGTGGGGTTGTGGATGACACTGAAAGGACCGGTAGCATCAGTGCTAACAGAGATGGGAGCGGCAGTATGTTGTTGGGCTCCTATGAGCAGCGTGGCAGCTGTGCCGGTCGAGAACCGATGAAAAACACAGGGTCACAAGGGAAAGTCGGTGCCTTTGGTTCCTCATATGGCCAAAGTTCAGTTAGCTGCTCTTCATACGGTCCAGTGCTAAAACCTGTAGCACCTTTACGCAATGACCGAGCGAAGCAACCGAAGATCGGATCGAACCGGACTTCTGTGCCAAAGAAAGACAAAGACGGAACCGCTGTCCCACCTGAGGACTCTGTCATCGACTCGCAGTTCAGTTCAACTCAGAAATCTGTCGCTCCTTTAAGTCAAGATCGAGCGAAGCAACTGAAGATCCAGCCGAGCCGGACCTTTGAGCCAAAACTTGACAAAACTGTTGTCCTGCCTGAAGACCCCAAGTCCCTTCCTCTGAAAGAACCCGGAGCAGATCCTCAGTCGTCCTACACCCTCCTGCACGGTATGCACCCTGACCGGCCCGGTCTCGTGCTCATTAGCATCAGCGACGCCAAGAACCCGAAGAACCATGAGAAAACTCAAGCTAGTGGCTCAAACGCTGGCGAGCGGCAAACGCAGGAGAACCACGAGCAGAAAAGGCCTGCAGTGCAAACGGGGAAAGCGTTAAGGATTCCAGTTATTTCTGAACGTGAACCTGCTGCTCAACGTTCGGCTGCTGCTTCTCAGTCCGCTTCGTCTCAGCCGGTCCGCAGTTTGCAAAAGCTGATGGCTAAACCTGCGGTTTTTGGAGGTTTGAAGGACCTGGCGACTCCAGCTGTGATACGCTACGACGCAAAAACCACACCCGGCGTCTTTCCTCACACCTGCTCGCTGTGTCACAAAGAGTGCAGTCACATGAAGGTAAGAGTGAGGAAACACTTCCTAACTAACTAGGGTTAGGGTTCGGGTTGGGGTTAAGAGTTAAAACGATAAAATTTAAGTAGCACTGGCCTACTGATCCAGTTGGTAGTGGAGGTCCAGTCCAGGGTCAGCGGACGATGAGGAAACACTTCTTAACTAACTAGGGCTAGGGTTATGTTTTAGGGTTAGGGTTAGGGTTGCTAACTTCCAGGAGCTGTTGAATAAACAGTTTGGTTTGGATTATTGATGTTTGTTTGTGTCTAAATGTTGGGTTTGTGCTCTGATCCAGGACTGGATCGTCCACCAGAACACCAGCCTTCACCTGAAGAACACAGAACTCCAAACACTGTAAGTTTGGAGCTTTGGCACCAATTTTCTTTGGAGATTTGCTTTGTCTTAAATTTTTCACCGCTTATCTGCTTTTTTTCAGCGCCACAGGGAAAGATGCCAAACCCTCGTCCTCCACATCTGTGCAGAACTCCCAAAAACCTCTCGAGGAACCCAGGCATGGAAGCCGCTCTCACTCACTGAGCCCTGACAAACCCAAGGGTTCTGAAAGCAGGAAATTACCCCGCAGCTACAGAGACAATCGCAACATTACGCACTCCAGTTCCCGCACTCGCTCTCTTCGTCGTGACCGCCGTCGTTCACGATCGAGGACGGGAAACGAGAGGCGGTCGTCGCCGTCTCCGAAAAGGATCCGCGAAAGCCGATCGCCGCCGCGAAGGAGAGACGAGCGACGATGGCTGTCACCGCAGAGGTCGACTCAACGGAAGAGGTCGAGCTCCGTCGAGAAACTGGTGATGGAAATACTGGAAAAATCAGGTTTGACAAAAACGTTTCACAAATCGAAGGACAGCGTAAAACTCTGTACGTTCTTGTTCTTGTTACCATGCTGACGCTAGCTTCCCTCAGCGACTTGGCTAACTGTTAGCTAGCAGATTGTGAAGATGTTTATTCAGATTTTACACAAGAAGAAGAAGAAGAAGAAGATACCCAAAACATGTTAGCATGCTAACACTAGCTAACTGTTAGCTAGCTGTCAGTTTGTGAAGATGTTTATTCAGATTTTAACACAAGAACAAGAAGAAGATACCCAAAACATGTTAGCATGCTAACACTAGCTTGCCTCAACGACTCGGCTAACTGTTAGCTAGCTGTCAGTTTGTGAAGATGTTTTTTTCCGATTTTACACAAGAACGAGAAAAAAAAGATACCCAAAACATGTTAGCATGCTAACACTAGCTTCCCTCAACGACTCGCCTAACTGTTAGCTAGCTGTCAGTTTGTGAAGATGTTTATTCAGATTTTACACAAGAACAAATAAAGAAGACATCAAAAACATGTTAGCATGCTAACGCTAGCTTCCCTCAACGACTCGGGCTAACTGTTCGCTGTCAGTTTGTGACGATGCTTTTTCGGATTTCGGATTCGTCAGTTTTTTCTTCTTTGCTTCGTCTGAAGGGTCCAACGCTAAGGCTGTGGTTTCGACTCTGCTCACTGAGCTCACCAAGATCAAGTCGTCCTCTTCACCGTCGCCCTCTGCTGGAGGGAAGACGTCATCATCTTCATCGTCATCGTCCTCAGCAGCAAAAAAGAAGGACGCGACCACAGGATCGAGAAAGGCCAGTCAACAGGAACTCAAGGTAAGAAGAACCGAAAAACAGCCGAGGACGGGGATTAGCCTTGATTTTTATATCCGTCTCCGTTCCTGGGAGAAAAATAATCCAGATTAAGATACTTCTCTACCAACGATTGTGTGATGTTGATGTCGGTGTTGAATCTAAAATCCTGGTTTGTTTGCAGGACTCTGATCAAACGACGACTCAGCGACGACAGAAGTGAGTTAAACTTTTCATTTCACACAGGTTGTGATAATGTTTTTTTGTATTTGTCATTTTCCGACATTTTCAATCTTCCATGTCTTTGTTTTCTCCTGGTTGACGGTCACGTCGTTCCTTTGCTCTGCAGGAAATCTCTTGTTCTCCGCGAATCCAAACCTCAGACCAATAAATCCACATCCGCCGCTAAAACAACTCGTCTCCAAACACCAGGGAAAAAATGTGCCGCGGTCGAATATACGAACAAAGAAAATTCAGCAAATCTGTCGCACAAATACACGACTTCAGAAAACCTCACAGATGTTCAACGATCTGTGGTCACGGTAGAAGAAACGGACAAATCTGAAACCACCGTATCGTCACAGACATCTGTGATGGTTGAAAATGTGGCTTCAGCTGCAGATAAGACAGAAGAAAGTGCTGGTGAACCAAGTCAAGTCCCAGAAATCAAAGAGGAAACGATCTCATCTTTGCAGGAACCCAACATTCAAGCTGAGAATTTGAATTTGGGCAACGAAACGAACGAAAAAATTGAAGAAAACTTGGAAAAACCAACAAATTCAGCATCCAAATCCTCAAAAGAACTGGACACACGTGAGTCCAGAAACACGACTGAGGCTGAAGAAAATAAACTCTCAAACGTCGTTAGCGAAGCATCGGAGAACTTTGAAATCTCTTCTTCACAAAAACCCAGATTGCGTGATGAGAGTTTGGCTTCAGCCGGAGAGAAGACGAATGCTGCAGAAGACAAAGATCCACCAGACAAAGAGACTTCAGAGGCAGAAGAATCGGAACCAAAGGACGACGGAGACGACGTCTTTGAGGTCCAGACCACAACACACAAACATGTCACTGAGGAAACTTCTGTAAAAGACGTGAAGACCAGAGTCTCGACCGAGGAGATCGACAAACCTGACAAATCTGTGCCAGAGTCAGGAAAACCTGATGGACTAACAAATGTTCCAGTAAATGAAGCAAAGGACGAAGTGGAAACGAACTCTTCTGTGGAGACTTTGATCTCAGCAGAAGGTGTCAAACTAAATTCAATCAATTCACAGAGACCGACCTCAGAAGATCTCCCTGATGCAGAGGTTCAACGGTCGGCTGTGACGCCACAGAACTCAGGAGATGAGGTCGTTCCTGAACTCAATCGTGGACCAGAATCGACCGAACTCCACTCTGAGACAAAGAGGACAGAGGACGCAGCACCGATGGAGGCTGGAGAAACAGGAACTGAAGTGACAGAAGAACCAATGGAAGACGAGGGTTCAAAACTGACAGATCCAGATCGTGCACCACACAAATCCAGCGAGGGTCAACCAACAACCTGTTCAGATGAGACCAGAGCAGGTTTGTCTGCACCTGAACCTCCTACAGTTCCACCTGAACCTCCTACGGTTCCACCTGAACCTCCTACTGTTCCACCTGAACCTCCTACTGTTCCACCTGAACCTCCTACCGTTCCACCTGAACCTCCTACAGTTCCACCTGAACCTCCTACTGTTCCACCTGAAACTCCTACTGTTCCGCCTGAACCTCCTACGGTTCCACCTGAACCTCCTACGGTTCCACCTGAACCTCCTACAGTTCCACCTGAACCTCCTACGGTTCCACCTGAACCTTCTACAGTTCCACCTGAACCTCCTACAGTTCCAACTGAACCTCCTACGGTTCAACCTGAACCTCCTACGGTTCCACCTGAACCTCCTACTGTTCCACCTGAACCTACTGTTCCACCTGAACCTCCTACGGTTCAACCTGAACCTCTTACTGTTCCACCTGAACCTCCTACGGTTCCACCTGAACCTCCTACTGTTCCACCTGAACCTCCTACTGTTCCACCTCCAGAAACCTCCATCAAAGCTTCATCACACCTACAATCCGAGTCCACTGCACCAGGACTGGAGACCAAGATGGAGGCTTTTTCTCTTAGTTTGAAGAATCCTCCAAACCGTGATGAGGTCACCACAAACCTTCATCTCGATGCAGATTCCTCAACAAAACGTCCACCTTCAGATCTTTCTGGAACTCGGCCTGGTGTGCGAACCAGTCTCCGCGTTACTGCTGAACCAGGAACACCGGCTGAATTCACCAGGAGTTGTGAAAACGTCAAAACAGAATCAAATGCAAGATCTGCAGATCTGGAGATGGAGGACGTCAACGCTGTCTCAGCCGCTTCAAGCTCCACACGCTCGTCCACTGAAGAACTTCTCCGTATGGACAAGAACGCATTCGTGACCATTAAAGCAGCAATTCACCAGTACAGACTCGCCAAAGGAAGCAGGACCCGGACCGACTCCACTGCAGGAGTTCATCATAAAGTCCACAAGTCTGCAGACGTCACCTCGGAAAGGTCTGTCAGAAGAAGGAGCGCGAGAGGAAAGAGAGGTGATCCTCCTGAAGGAGGAGCTAAAGAACTGGAGTATGAGAAGATATCGTACAGGATCATCGACTCTGTGGAGGACGACGCCGTTAGGACGAGGTTTGACAGAGGAAGGAGGGAAAGAACCAGCAGGACGGACAAAACCAAGCAGGAGGACGACACGGTGGCGAGAAGGAGGCACGTTTCTGCCAGAGAAGAACCTCCTCAAGGAGGCGCCAAGACGAAGACGACCTACGAGATCCTGGACTCTGTGGAGGACGAGGTTGATGAGAACGAACATCCGACGAGGAGAGGAAGAACGGGACGACGACGACCGAAGAAAGACGTGAACGTCGGAGAAGAAGAATCGGCGCTGTCGTATCAGATTCTTGATTCTGTTGAGGACGAGAAGGCGGACGTTCGTCCCGCCACAGAAAAGTCTACGTTTACCGAAGAGACGGAAACGAAGCTAAAGAAAGAAAGTTCATCTCTGACAGAAAAAACCCAAAATAAGGAGGAGACTTTGGATCAGATCGTAGATTCCGTTGAAGACGATCGAGTCTCAGAAGAAGACGAGGTCCACGTACCCAGCAAAGAGGTCAAATCAGTGACGTCTTCAACCCTTGAGGTCAAGATTAAGAGTTTAAAGGATTCTTTTTCTGCTGTTTTTGCAAAATGAAGCAGAAACATAACACAAATCTGTTGTTTGTCTTTGTAGAAGAAGACAGAAGAAGAAGAAGAAGCTGAGGAAACCTCAAGATCTGATGGACACAAAGATAACAGTGGTACAGGTTTGTCTTTAAACAACACAGATATAATCCCTGACCTCCTGACACGACCTCTGACCTCCTGACATGACCTCTGACCTCCTGACACGACCTCTGACCTCCTTGTTTTCTCCTCCTCTTCTTCTTCAGCTGCGGCCAAAAGGAAGATGGAGTTTGACGGACCCGAGGTGAAGAGATCTCGCCCGGTTCCTCGCGGCGTCAGCGCCGCCAACTTCAAAATGCCGCCGTTTAATCCCAGCGGCGTCTTTGGTAACAAACGAATCCACAGATTTCTTTTAAATGTTCACGACATCATAGACGAAAGTTTATATTTACGTTTCTCTCTCTCTCTGTTTCTGTGTTTCTTCAGGTCCAGAGTTTGTGATTCCCAGATCTGGATTCTTCTGTAACGTTTGTCGTCTCTTTTTCCTGAAGGACGCCGCGGCCGCGAGTCACTGCGGCAGCCGGCAGCACTACGACAACCTGCAGGTACACAAACGCACACACACAAACACACAAAAACACACAAAAACACACACATGGACTTACACTGTGTATGTTTTCTTCTAGAAACACTACGAGGAGCTTCAGCGCAAACTATCAACGCGTCAAACACCAATGTGTCAAGGCTCCAGTTCGGGTTAATCCAGATGTTTCTTCTCCAGTATTTAAACACAGTAAACTGTGAATATACAACTGTTTTCATATATTTACACGTATATAACATGTTCTTCCACGTTTTATACATGTAGGTTAGAAATGCTGATGCTGAATAAAGTTGTTATTGTTATTTTAAAAATGTTTAGATGTGGTTTCCTCAAGGATGGAGCCAATATTTTCCACTTAAAAGTTTGACTTTGTTCTCGTTGTTTGACTGCAGTTATAAATAATAATAAAAAAAACTATGTCAAATGGGTCTGTGTGTTTTTATATATAATACTATATAAGATAAGATAAGATAAGATAAGATAACTTTATTTATCCCACAGTGGGGAGAGAACAGGGTTCCAGCAAAACAATTACAAAATATTATAAAAACTGTACATGGAAGGAAATAAGATAAGAGTGAATGTAAATACGGTTAAGGTTAAATATTAGGTTAAGATAAAAATAAGACAAATATAGGCAAAAAAAAAAAAACAGAAGACAAAAACTGTAAACAATAACTTAACAGACCAGCTAATATATTCATATATAATATAATATAATATAATATAATAAAACCATGTTCAACCTTAATCTGATTGATTACGATTAATGTGACAAAGCGTGGAACAATGTACGATTTTTATTGTACGTCATGATAAAATAAATATATAAATAAATAAATATCATGCTTTTATTGTGAAGGCTGCTCCCTGCACCAGAAGTTGTGATGCGCGTAGCTTCCGGTCTGCCCGTGGCTCGAGGAAGAGTTTGAACCGTTCCCAACAAACGTGAGGTAACAACGTCAAACAACAAATATATAAACAACAATATAAAAAGAAGCGTTTTTAAACATCGTACAGCGACATAAACGTTGAGTCGCTGTCGCCGTTTTCCGTGTTTTTGTCGAACGGTGGAACCACGACGTGTGTGTTTGTTTTCGGGCCTAGCTTAGGTGGTCTAAGCTAAACGCTAGCTTGTGCTAGCAGAGGCTAGTTAGCTCTGCAACGGTGGTCCAACGTGTTTTTATACGTATATAATGTCCTTTTTCAACATTTAGTGTAATAAACACAAACTGTTGCTTTTATTTGTGTTTACCACTGAATTTACAACAACAATCGGTGTGTTTTTATCAACTTTTTATGCTATTTTACATTTTTGATAAAAAAAAAAAAAAACTTCAGTGGGAAAATGCTACATATATATTTGTCAATATATCACATTAATGTTTTGATGCCTGAAGGTAACTGCAAAACGTAGAAGTCACATGATTAATGGTACGCTCCGTTTACATCAGTAGTCGGAACCAGGAGTGGACTGTTCCTTTTGAGATGTTGGGCTAAACTAAGTGGAGATTATCTGTTGCTTCTCTGAAATGAAAGAAACGGGATTGGGGGGCGGGGGCGGGGTTTAGCTGGTTTTCAACCATGATGTAAGTATTATGAATTTAAGGTGGTTCTCGCAAAATCAACGTTACTGTCGGCTGTTCTCGTGCGGGGCGCTAGTTCAGCTTTGGATTCTCAGGCTTTAGCTTTACACGACAACGATCTGGACACAAACCGCAAAAGTGGTCGTTGCGTTCCCACTTTTTATTTTCGCGTTTTAGACGAGCGTCTTTGGGCGTAAAAACCGCACGCACACGGTGACGCAAAAGTGTGTGAAATGTGATGTAGTATGCATGCCAGGTGGCTAGGTGGCACTGTGAAGCACTGCCATACAACAACAACAACATCAGGAGCGCTGAAACTTCCTTCTACTTCTCTCTAGTAGCGCGAAGTAGCAGCTAAGGCAATTTAAATGTCTGATGGATTATAATCCCACATGTTTGTTGTTGTTTGGCTGTACTGCACATGGATCTGACGTCAACGCGTACGGAAGGATAGCCAGCGTTGGCAGCTCAGAGTTTTGCGTTTTTCAACCCTTTAGACGGGAACGCGACGATGGAGCGTTTTTAAGATTTCCACTCTGGAGGGTGGGTTAATTTTTTTTGCGTTTTTAAGCCCCAAAAAATAATATTTTGTTTGTTTTGTTTCACCCGGGATCGTGGTCGTGTAAAGCAAGCCTCAGGTGATTCCCTGCTCCTCCCACCCCCAGGTTGACTTACTTCATTAAATAAGATACGGGAAACTAGGTTTGAGTAACGCACATTTGCAACAAGCAAGTTTGAAAGGAGTTTATAACCCTGGAAACGTATTTATCATTTGTTTGTGTATCTGGCTGCTCAACCATCTGAGCAGGATCTAAGTTGTGAAAGACCTTTCGGGTTTAATGATGAGTAAATTGTAAGTCGTGTCCATTGTTCTCCAGAGTTTGAGGACGATCTGTTTCTGTGCACCACTTGTCCCCAGACTCTGAACCTCGATGCATCGCCTCATAATCTCCATAATCTGTTTGTCTTTGTGAACACGAGCTTTTCATGTAAGGGGTTTTTTTCCTCCACGTGTCATTCCAGACACAATTGTTAAAATTCAAAATTGCCAGATGTTAAATTTCACGTCACGCTCTGTCCGTCTGTTGGTGCTAGTCCAGCACCAACATCAGAGATTAGCTTCCGGATGTTTCCCTGCTAACCGCTGTGTGACCTTATTGTGTCTTTATCTGTGCTTTGTTTGTGTTTTGCCCTCTTTTCACTCTTCTGCCAGTGACGACCATCAGAGCATCAAAGGTGCCAGGTGGACCAGATGGATTTTACCCGACCGAGAAGCTGAACTTCAATCCTCTTCGTTTATCCCTTTGTTTTTTATTTCGTTGTTTGTTTTTTTTCGTCACCACATCTTCCGATTTGCTGATAAGACTGTTGCGGGTTCCCTTTGTCTGTGGTGCTCCAGGGGCTTAAGAAGGGGAGCCTGGTCCTGATTGGACTACACCTGCATCCCAGTGGCTGGATGCTCGGACTGATGCTGAGTGTGAGTTCATAGCCAGCTCACAACCCCCCCCCCCCCATCCTTTAACTGTTACAGTGTTATTAACCTTTTTGAAAGTGCAGAAACCATGTCCCATCATCTGTACGACCCTTTTGCTACCGACGATCAAAGTTCCACCCAGGGACAATACGGACTCTCTGGCATGCAGGACAGGGACCCGCGGAGATTACCTCCTCGCCTCGGACCCGAGCCGACCTTCACTTCATCTGCAGCTGCTTCTGCGACTCCCACCAACTCTGGCGGGATGGTCCTACCGATGATGTCTCAGTCGGTGAGCTACAGGCCCGAGCAGAGGAGGGCCAGGGTTGACGAGGACCTGGAGCGGTCCGTGGACATGCACATTAGCAGAGCCAGAGAGGAAGCGAGGTTCCTGGGCCACGCGGATCATCAGCTCGTCGGTCACGGCGCTCGTTTCGCCAGCTCTCAGAGAGAGGATTATGAATCGTCAGACCCACGGACATCGTCCTATCCCATCTCCTCCACTCCTGCCTCTCAGGGCCACAGACACTCCGATGTTGGAAGTAACAGAGGATCATTGGACTGGTTGTCCAGCTTTAAAAGGCCAACCGTTGACGAATCTCCTAAATGTTATGAATCGCCTGCTTCATCGAGCTACGCAAGCAGCGGTGACGGTAGATTCAACACCCCCGCTGAAAGAGAACGTGATGTTCAGTCCATTCCAGGACTCGGAGGCTATGACTATCCCGCACCAGACAATCCTGATGATGATCCTACCGATGATCCAAGTCGACCCATGTACACCTCCCAAACTGCTTCTGACATTCTTTTACGCTTTGGACTTGAAAAAGATGACTTGGAATATCTCATCACGTACCCTGAAGATCAGTTGACTCCGACCAACCTGCCGTTCATCTTACGTCAAATCCGTGTGGACAAGTCAAAGAGATCTCTGACTCCAGTCCAGTCGAAGTCCTTCCCCGATCCCCAGCCTGTCAGAAGTGCCAGAGGGATGGACAGTTTGAGTAGTTCTGCAGGATGTTCTGCAGGATCTTCAGCTGTTCTCCAGACCCCTAAAGTGATCGAATATGGACATGTTGGCAAATATGAATATGGGGTTCCGCAAGACATCGGAAGGAATATTAGCTCGACTGTTTGTGAGCAGCGTTCAAGCAGCAGCTGTCAAGGACCACCAAAACAAGACATTCCTGAGATTAAAACCAGAACCTTGGTCTCTTCACATGACCAGTGTAGCTCTGGTACTGGTCTCAGCTCTTTGTACAACACTGATGCTCCCACAAGCCCTGAACCACCTGTCCAGACGAGCACCGTGACTAGTCTCAGCTCTTCGTACGTCTCGGTTCCTCCACCGAGGGAGGAACCGCCTGAACGACTGCAGACCCAACCAAGTCAGACATCTCAACCAGGCTTTCACCCTTTCAATCTGCCAAAGAAAGACACAGAGAGACGAGTCTTCACGTCTGAATACAAACCCCTTCCATTCAAGGAACCCGCGGTAGAAAAGAGGCCAAAATTGCCACTTCCCTTCCCTGTGTTGCAAAGTGGGAATCCCGGTCGATGTGGTCTCGTGCTCGTTGACAAGACTTACAATACTGGCGCCAAGGATGCAAGTAAACCTCAAGGTCAAGACTCAACAGTTCCCAAGCAGATGCAGAAACAGCAAGAGATGCAGAAACAGCAGGAGATGCAAAAACAGCAGGAGATGCAAAAACAGCAGGAGAAGCAGAAACAGCAGCAGGAGAAGCAGAAACAGCAGGAGATGCAGAAACAGCAGGAGATGCAGAAACAGCAGGAGATGCAGAAACAGCAGCAGGAGAAGCAGAAACAGCAGGAGATGCAAAAACAGCAGGAGAAGCAGAAACAGCAGGAGATGCAAAAGCAGCAGCAGATGCAAAAGCAGCAGCAGATGCAAAAGCAGCAGCAGAGGCAGAAACAGCAGCAGAAACAGAAACAGAAGCAGAAACGGAAACAGGAGCTGAAGCTCAAATCTGAGAAGATGCAGAAAGAACAGACACAAAAACCAGTGGAACCGTTTTGGACTCCAGTTTACCCGACTGTGCCACCTGTTCCCGTCGTCCCCACCACCAGCACCATCGTCCACTACGCCGCTCCGGCTGTTTTCTCGTCCGGGGGTGCTCAGCCCGTCGGTTTCCCCCCAGCTTCGCTCCAGCAAAACGACAGCACGTGGAAGTACCTGGGGTACCTGAAGCGGCTCATGGTAAAGGTCCCGGGTGTTGAGGATCAGCCGACAGCAGCCATGATGCAGGACTATGCAGCGGCTCCACCCAAAGCCTTTCCACACACCTGTTCCCTGTGTTTCACAGGATACAGTAACACGCAGGTGAGTGGAAGAACACAGTCTCGTTTAGCTCCCTCCAGGCTGAGATGTTGTAAAGTCTTTTATTTTTGGTTTGTTTGAGTCGTGTAAAACACTTTTGTTTAACTCTTTTTTTGGGGGGGTTTACCCGTACTTGTGCTGGGTGGCCCTCCATGCACAACAGTTGTATAAGAACATCCAGTAGGAGGTGCTCTGTGGCTCTCAACTGCTCTGCGATTGGTCAAGTTGTTATACTGTAATGGTATTATGGGATTATTTATCCGTAATGAAAAAAGTGTCTTCTGTAGATTATAATTTACTGTAAAACTGTTTTTGTTGTGAGGGTTCTCTCTGAATGTCTGGATTGTGGAGACTAAAGGCCTCTTTATACTTTCCACCTTCTGCTTCTGTCGTGTTGTCCCTTCTATTACTATTTAAATTAGCGTCCGTACATCTCATCCAACTTCAAATTCCTTTCCAAAATATTTCTCTACCCGGAAACCATCCAGTAAGAATATTCTTGCATAGTACGCGGACAACTACATAGATTCCATTCGTACCATCAGATCCCTGCAGACCCGGAAAGTATGAATTGGTCTTAATTTAAGATGCAACACAATTGCATCTTAAATTGTGTTTGTTTGTCTTGCCCGATGTCAGTTTGGGATTGTTGACGAGCTTCCGCGCTACCCTCAGAAGAAGTGGCGAAGATCTTCTTCCAAGATGGAACCAAGGATTAAAAGAAAAACATCTCAAAGAACTGTCACTAATCCATTAAAGGGCCGTATGTTTTTGTAACAGGATTTTATGAGTTCCTTTATTTGACACCGGACATCCAATTTTGTGTCCTAACTAAAATGTAATTATTAGTTTGCCGTTTATTTTATGGACTGGATACCACCATGTTTTTTCATCCATCTTTTGCAATTTTTTGAATGGATACCACATTTTTCATACCGAGGAGGGTCGGCCTCTACATCCTCTAAAGACCGAAGAGCTTGTTGAATATTTCCAGACTGCTGAGCTCAAGAAGAAGAAGAAGATTTTTTTTGTTTGTGACTGACACTGTGACTTGACGTCAAATGAATTAAAGTCGGCTAGATCCATAACGGACGTGAAAGGATTTTGTTTCTTATGGAATAGGCCACGTGCACAATGGAACTTCCGCCTCGCAACCTTGGCTTCCGGTGAGCTGGGCTGCTTCCGGTAGATCGTGTTGTCGTCGTGATTTCCCGGAGACGCTAGTGAAGTGCTAAGTCTTAGAGTGAATTTTATTTGTAATAATTAGGGTTAGGGTTACCCTGTACCCTTACAATCCATTCGGTTGGCACACACACGTCCACCGGAAAGCTATGAAAGTTTATCGTACTACTGAGCCGAGGCGAATTTGTACAAAGGGGTACACGACAATGTAGGGGCTGGCGTTCTGACTTTTTGATACGATAACCGTCTCTCTAGTATCCGAAATCGGCTCATTTTTACGAATAAAATTGGCTCTACGACTTAGCACTTGGCTAGCGTCTCCGGGAAATCACAACGACAACACGACCTACCGGAAGCCGTCCAGCGTACCGGAAGCCGCGGTTGCTAGGCAGAATTTCTGTAATGCACGTAGCCTATTGCTGTTGTTGTCGCTGTTGTTTACCATTCACACAAACTGCCTTTGTCTAAAGTGTTGAAGAAACCCGATGAATATGTTTGTGGACTCGCTGACGTCCCGGACTTCAAATGAACATGCATCAAAAACACTCGTCGCTCGACGCTTTGTGAAGGCGACGAATACTCATGTTACGTATTCGGAAATGTTGTGTTGTAACCGTTGAGATGTTGATGCAGAGCGTAGTTGTGATGACGACTTTCTAAAAATGTTGTGTGTTTATTGTTCTGTTGACTGCCAGGACTGGATCTCCCATCAGAACACCAGCCTTCACCTTGAGAGCTGCAGATACCTGCGGATACTGTCAGTCCTTTTAATTTTTTCTTTTCCAACTTCACGATAAAGCAAATGATCATTAAAACAAATACTGTTTGATGTCCATTGCCCTTGTTTTTAATAGTTTTGCTGAAGATCCCACCAGGGATGCACCAACTTACTGAGGGACAGTGGTGAAGATTGTTTGTCCCTGATGAACATGTACTTGAGTGTTGCCTCTGCAGTATGTTGGTGCAGCCTTCGTAGTTCATAGTTTCCCTGAAGTGTCTTTTTCAAACCTACGTTGAAGGGAAACTTCAACTCCTAACTCCTGTTAGGATTCTTGAATTGTCCAAAAATGGGTTCCTCAAGTTCCTTCCTTCATAATTCCTTGATTCCTTGACGCTAAGCTTTTTTTTTTTTAAATGTTATTTTTCCACAGATACCCAAATTGGAATGGTGAGATAGTCCGCAAGTCCAGGTAGAGTTTGTAGTCTTTGGACATGTCGTAGCATTACCATTTAAGTGCTTAAATGTCTTTACTTGTGTCTTACTGATTATCTAATGTCCCGCTTTTTCCAGTGCTGCTGCAAAAGATGCAAGGCCTTCAACGTCTGTGAAAGATTCCCAAAAAAGTAAAAGGAAATCAAGTCACGGAAGTCGTTCGCGCTCCCGTTCCCGCTCCCTTAGCCCTCGTAGGGGCCGTCGTTCGGAAGGTAGAAGAGACAAACGCAGCCGATCTCGATCACGCGGATACTCCAGGTGTGTAGTATGCAAGTACTAGTAGTAGTAGTAGTAGTAGTAGTATCCTACTAAAAGCAACAATTTGTGTGAATTCATTTCTCGAATCGATCGCAATCTTTTGTTTCTTCTTCTTCAGTTCTCGCTCCCCACATTATGACCGTCATCGGTCACGTTCACGGAGTCATGAGAGACGAAGGAGGAGCACCGAGCGGCGAACGAGCGAAGAGAGACGCTCGTCACCGCGAAGAACGCGCGACAGGCGACCGTCGCCGAAGAGGAGGGACGACCGGCGCTTCTCGCCGACCGCGAGCGAAGAGAGGCGATCGTCTTCGAGAGGCCGCGACAGACGGAGCGAAGAACGGCGGTCCTCGTCCGGCAGGAGCGAAGAGAGGCGTTCGAAAAGAAGCCGCGAAAGACGATCGTCGCCGAGGAGACGAGACGACCGGCGGTCCTCGCCGAGCAGCGAAGGCAAGCGGTCGTCTCCCACGAAGCGAAGCCGCGAAAGACAAACCGCGACGGAGGCGTCGCCTCAACGGAGGCGGTCGACCAGCGCCGAGAAACTGGTGAAGAAACTACTGGAAAAAACAGGTTTGAGATATTGTAAACGTCAGCTCAGTTTCGTGTGGGATACCCGTGTGGTCGTTTGATCGAGCGTCCGCCTCCCTCTGTCATTTCAGCTCAGCAATCTCTGTCCAAAGACTCGAACCTGGAAGATGTGGTTAAAACTCTCCTCGCTGAGATAACCAAGAATAAACCCTCTTCCTCCTCCTCCTCCTCCTCGTCTAAGTCTGCTCAAAGGAAACAGCCGAGGTCTTCTACTTCTGCTGGGACTAAGAGTTCGACCTCTGCTGCCGCCTCTTCTTCATCATCGTCCTCCTCCTCGGCAGCAAAGAATAAGAAGACGACGACGACAACAACTACAACAACAAGAAGTACAAAGACCAGTCTGCAGAAGGCGAAGGTAAACTCTTCGCTCTTCTATTAAAACTCTACTCCTGAAGAGAGATTTGAAACTGTTGCCCTCCTTGTATGTACTTCAATGCATCCTTTTAACAGGGTATCCGCGGGGTCTTAAAAAGTCTTAAATACAATAATTTGAATTTAAGGCCTTAAAATGTCTTAAATTCTCCTAAGATCTCATAAAAGGTCTTAAATACAATTTTGAATGGTCTTAAAAATCTTATTGACTACATGACAACAACACGGAACTAAAGAATTTATGGCGCACTAACTAGCTAGTGTGCTGTGCGCGCACCTCTTAGCATTGCAGCTGAGAAAACTTAACGAAAGCCCACAGCTAAACCGAATTGCAAGTTCAACGATTTGTGGCTCCAATTTTCCTTCATGTCTTTTGTACTTTTTTTGCCAGTATGGATTTGAATTGGGTCTTAAATTGTATTCATTGTAGGCTTGAAAAGTCTTAAATTTGACTCGTTGAAACCTGTAGAGACCCTGTTTAAGCAGATGTGTCCTCCGGAGGGCAGTGCAGAGTCAAGAGTTAGCGTGAAGAGGCAGCACACTATTGTCCTTCTTAAAGGTGCCATATGGAAGATCTGGCCAAAAACAGTTACTACATTCAAATTCAAAATACAGAGGTCTTATAGGTTTGGTTTTCTGACGTAACTGGCAACCCGTGGTTGCTCGGCAGCAAGACTCTACTGACTGCAATGATTGGTAGATGGCGGTAGGTGGCGCCACATGCCAAAACATGATTTCAAAACGTAAACACGATTTGCAGTCTGCAAAACATTTTGTTTAATGAAAATATTTTGTCTGTACTGTTGTTGTTGGTGAGTTCAGTTTGTTATATGAACATTATTCCTGGAACTCTGTGACATATTAGGAGGATTTTATCATTTATTACATAATGCACCTTTAAGTTTTCTTATTCCTGTCGGCTAGATTTTTGCTCCTAGACCTTTGAAGATATCTCCACCGGTCCAACTCTGGAACGTCCGGCCAGAACCGGACGTAGTGTAGTGGGGAAATTGAAGATAGTTTTACTGAATCTTGTCATTCTTCCGCCATTTTCGATTAAATAGAAAGCGAAACTAAACTTTCAGGGGTCACAAATTTTGTCCGTTCTTCGTGAAACTTGGCGTACATGATCCTTGGACCAAGCCTCACAAAAGTTATCAGAAGGATTTTTGATTTTCAGAAGCATTTGCCCGTCACAGCCAGATGAAATCAAACAGGAAGTTAGCTCATATATCAGGAACGCTTTTACGTATCGAAACCAAACTTTGTACAACTGTACACCTTCGCCACTGCCCCTACACTTTCTAACCGTTTACTGACACCAGTGTACATTTCACATCTAAATACGGTTAAATCTTTACAATTACTGTAGATATTATGGTATACAAATATGTTCTGTGTGTCTGTAAATCCAGAAACAACTGTTACAAGCTGATCGCATTCGAGAAATGCACCCGAACAAGCACAGTCTGCAGTTTCCCCCGTAAATGCATTCTAGTTATTGATTATTGGTCTTTTTCTGTTTATTTTTGTTTTTTTTCCAGTTGGCTAAAACATCTCGTGAGACCATGGTGAGGCTGGTGGGCGTCGTAAATTCACTCTCTCACAGCAACATCCGCGCTGCCGTGGAGCGCTTTGGGAAAACCAAATCCGTCCATCTGTTTCGCAAACACAAAAAGGTAAGAGCGGCCTGTTGCTGCGAGTCTGTCGCCGCCTAATGGTCGTCATTAAACTCGCAATAATGTGTAACGTGTGTTCTCGTGCGATCCTAGGCTCACGTGTTTTTCGAAAAAGCGCAAGATGCAAAGAAACTGAAGAGCATAAAGGTTGTTGATGTGAATGGAATCTCGCTGGCCGTCATAAAGAAGGTTTTATACTTTATTGTACTTTATTACACCATATTCTTACATTAGATTAGGATGTAATAAATGAAGCTTCATTAAGTTCCCATGTGATTTCATCTAAAATAGCGATCTCATTTGGTTTGTTTGCAGGAAACTGTGCAACAGACGACTCCTCTGAAGTAAGCCGTGCTTCATTCTCACCGAGTATCATTTTCAAAAGCAGTTTTTTCCAAAAGTTTAAACCTTTTTGCTCTCGTTAACAGAAAACCTGACTCCAAAACTCAAACGGCTAAACCCTCAAAAGCGACTCCTACACCTACACCAGGTCTTTCTCCTACACCTACACCAGGTCTTCTCCCTTCACCAGGTCCTCTCCCTATACCATCTCTTCTTGACATACAAGGTCTCCTCCCGACACCAAGAATCAGAGTTTCACCCCAGACCCCTGAAAATCCCTGTACCTCTCAAGCCAAGAAAAGCACACCAGGCCAACTTCTTCTGAAAAAGAAAGCAGTGAAAGGCTCCATCAAAGGCTTGACCAGCGTCACTAAAGCAAAAGTCTTGGTTTCCAGAGCGAAGAACATCTCGGAACACGTCGCTAAAAGGATGAAACCCGTCATGCGGCGGAAACGGTCGGCCGCTGATTATGATGAATCGGCAAACGTGAGCCGGATCCAAGTCTCAGAAACCATCACAGGGTTAAAGGTCAAAGTGAAGACGCCAGCGGAGAAGTTGACCTTAAAAGAAGAGGTGGAAGAAGTAACTGCAGCAGCAGGAAATGTGCCGACAACATCCACAGCTTCGGCAGCTTCCAAGTCACAAAAATCGATCAAGATTGCGGCGATTCCTGGGGTGGGCAAGGTGACAGGTTCTGCAGGACCAGCCAAAGCTAACGTCGAAGCAGCAGATGCTAGAGATGCAGAACCATTGGAGGTCGAAGCTGCGTCAGAGCGCAAACGGACAAACACAGAGGCTGCGCCAGAAAAAGCCAAGGAGAATCGAGCAGCTCCTGAACCACGGACTGACGTTAAAACTCCATCACAGACGACGTCGGCGCCAGAGGCTTCACGACGCTCGGGTTCAGCTGAAGGCACCACGAAGACGGGTAAGTTAGAGAAGGTTCAGAGACGATAAATGAACGTTTTGGACGATGAGGACACTCATTGGGAAACATGTCTGGACAACAATGTTCTGGACTGTTTTTTTAACCCCGTTCAGCAGCATCTTTGGTGAAGATCCAGAAGTTCCCAGAATCGGCCCAGGTTCCCTCCAAAGTCACCGGTGGTAATCCGACCGCGTCGCCCGGAGAAGCTACGTCTGACAAAATGGTGCCAGAGACGGCAGCAGTGAGCAAACAACAACCAACGACGCCAGCAGCAGTAACAGCAGTAACAGCAGCAGCAGCTCCAAGTCTGACTGTCGGGGAGCAGTTGGACACCTTTGATAAAAATACACTCAGTGGGTACCTGTCTGACTTATGCATTGATGTTGAAACAGTTTCTGGTTTTTGTTTTTTAAATATTTCTTGTCTTTCTGCAGGTTTCCTCAGCATGAAAACCATCAATGGACCAAAAGTAAGTTTTTAATTTTTTAATTTTACGCCTCAATGCCACGAGGCGTCATCGGCATCTTGGTACCGTCAGTTCGTGTGAATCACGTACAGATTCTTTACAGATGTAGACCGTATAGAACTCATGTTTGTTTACTCGGCCATGTTGGCAGGAAAAGCTTCTGAAAAATCAACGGCACCAGTGCTGCGTTTCTAACTTTGTCCACAATGTCTTAGGCCCAGTCCCAACACCTCCCCGAGCCCTACATTTTTCCCCTAACCCTACATTTTTCCCCTAGCCCTACATTTTTAGAGGGAGGTGTTGGGACGGAGCCTTAGTGTGTTATTTGAGTTGAATCAATAGCCCAGAGCCCTGATTAATCACCTGAACAGGTGTGATGTATCCATATATATATATATATGTTGTATGTCTATGGATGTGAAGAGCCTCACTTCCTGCCAAAATGGTGCTGTTTTGGTGGATTCGACCTTAATCCTCAGGATTCCTTTATGTTTCAGTTCACTAAAAAGCCTCAAAAGATGATCCTGATAACCAACCTGCCCAAATACGACGACGGCAGCTACACGGAGGACGACGTGGTCAAGCTTCTCACTCCGTTTGGATTCGTGCATGACGATGAGAACATCTACGTGGCTCCTCAGCTGCGCGTGGTGAGTCGAGAACTATGTGTGTGTGTTTTTGTGCGTTCGTAAATGTGGATGTTTTCTGGTTTCTTTGCTCCAGACAACAAATAAATTATTAAAACTGCAGTTTGGGAAACACCGATTGACACTTTCTGACATTATATGAACCAACCATTGATAAATCGACAATCCTAAAATCTATTTATAATCCCAAAATCTACTTATAATGCCAAAATGTATTTATAATCCCAAATCTACTTATAATCCCAAAATCTACTTATAATCCTAAAATGTATTTATAATCCTAAAATGTATTTATAATCCCAAAATCTACTTATAATCCTAAAATCTATTTATAATCCTAAAATCTATTTATAATCCCAAAATCTATTTATAATCCTAAAATCTATTTATAATCCCAAAATCTATTTATAATCCTAAATTCTACCGAAAGTTCCAAAATCTACTTATAATGCCAGAATGTATAAAATGTATTTATAATCCCGAAATCTATTTATAATCCCGAAATCTATTTATAATCCTAAAATCTACTTAAAGTTCCAAAATCTACTTACAATGCAAACATGTATTTATAATCCCAAATCTATTTATAATCCTAAAATATATTTATAATCCAAAAATTTACTAAGTGTTCCAAAATGTATTTATAATCCCAAAATCTACTTATAATCCCAAATCTACTTGGATGAATTGATTCTGATGCCTGTGTTTTGATGTTTTGAAGGCCTTCTTTGTGATGCCGTCGGCTCAGTGCGTGCGTCGTCTCATGAGGTTCACGAAAAGCTGCTATTACAAAAAAGCCATCACTCTCAACAACTCTGTGCTGGAGTTCGCCGTCACCAACGGCGAGGGTTTGATGATCCCAGTGAGTTCACGCACAAAAACGCCGTCGTACGCGAGGCTCCGGTGTGTGAGACGTCATGTCAACGCTTTTTATGTGTTTTTGTTTCAGCTGCAGTTTTACAAGTTCCTGATGAAGAAGATGATGCCTGTGAGTCACGTTCACAATTATGTACAATTCACGTCTTTATCTCACTGTTGGACTTTTTACCACACCAAATTCACTCACTCTCCCACACCAAAGTCACTCACTCTCCCACACCAAAGTCACTCACTCTCCCACACCAAAGCCCATAGAGCTGGGGTTCTCAAAGTTTTGATACCTCAGGGCCGATTTAGGAACCCAACATTGGACTGAGGGCCGCCAAAGGGAAAAAAAAAACTGAAAGAAATCCCATTTGTAATAACAATGGCGTCCAAAATTTGACAAAACCGACATACTATACTACCTCGTCCAAAATGTGACTGTTTTTTTTTTTTTTTTTCATATTTGGTCCAAAATTTGACAAAAACATCATACTGTACTATGTCGTCGGAAATTTGACAATTTTTGGGGGAAAACAGTTTTTGGTCCAAAATTTGACAGAAACGTTGTACAATACTATGTCGTCCCAAATTTAAAAAAAAAATTCGGTCCAAAATTTGACAAAAACATTGTACAATACTATGTCGTCCCAAATTTTCAAAAAAATGTCGGTCCAAAATTTGACAAAAACATGTACAATACTATGTCGTCCCAAATTTGACAATTTTTTTTCAAAAAAAATTTCGGTCCAAAATTTGACAAAAACGTTGTACAATACTGTCGTCCCAAAATTGACAATTTTTTTTCAAAAAAAATTTCGGTCCAAAATTTGACAAAAACATGTACAATACTATGTCGTCCCAAATTTGAAAAAAAAAATTCAAAAAAAATTTCGGTCCAAAATTTGACAAAAACATGTACAATACTATGTCGTCCTAAATTTGACAATTTTTTTTCAAAAAAAATTTCGGTCCAAAATTTGACAAAAACGTTGTACAATACTGTTGTCCCAAATTTGACAATTTTTTTTCAAAAAAATTTCGGTCCAAAATTTGACAAAAACGTTGTACAATACTATGTCGTCCCAAATTTGACAATTTTTTTTCGAAAAAAAATTTCGGTCCAAAATTTGACAAAAACGTTGTACAATACTGTGTCGTCCCAAATTTGAATTTTTTTTTTTTTTAAAAAACAATTTGGTCCAAAATTTGACAAAAATGACATATGCTGTCCCAAATTTGACATTTTTTCTCAAAAAAAATTTCGGGCCAAAATTTGACAAAAACGACATATATGCCATCCCACATTTTTGGGAAAAAATTTAAATGCCAAAATTTGACAAAAACGTCATACTATACTTTGTCACTATGTCATCCAAAATTTGATGACATAGTAAATACAGTTGTACAGTTTACACTTATTGGTCTGTATCCAGTAATGCCCAACAAACATTTAACAAGCTTAGTAGCTCCTGGATTAAAACTATCAACTGTAATTCATTGCGGGGCCGCCAGAAATGTTTCTGCGTCCGCCATTGGCCCTCGGGCCGCACTTTGAGAACCAATGCCATAGAGAAAACCGGTGATTTTGACATCACAGCACACAGGAGTTCACAGGAGTTGTTGATCCACTGCTGCCCCCATCACTTAGTTCTAATGTCCTATTTTGTCAATTCGGCTTTTGAAAACCTTCATTCATATTGACCTCAGTGACACAAAGCGACCACACGAGGCAGCGGTAGACCAGCAGCTCCTGTGTCCCTGTGAGCAAAAATCACTGGTTTTCTCTATGAGGTTTGGCGTCAGCGGTTAAAGAAAACGGCGTCTCGTGGCGAGCAGAGTGTGCGTCTGTGGTTTGAACTTGAATTTCTTCTTCTTCTTCTTCTTATTCTTCTCTAGATGCAGATGCTGCTGGAAGACGCCACTCGAATAATCTACGTCAAGAACATTTGTCCGAGTGAGACCAAAGCGTTCAGAGAGGATTTGAGAAAGATCGATCGAGTCAAAAACGTCTTCCCTCTCCTCAACAAGGTACGAACACGCCACCGCACACAGGAAGTGCTTTAAAATGAAAACAAACGCAGCTTCCTGTTTGTCTCACGGGCGCCACCGTCTCTCAGGTCTTTGTTGAGTTTAAGACCAACACTGATGCGGACCGGCTCGGCGTTTGGTACAGTCTCCTGGAAAAGGTCCCTGGTTACAGGATCTACAGGCTGAAGATACCGAGTACCTGCTGCCTGGCACCACGTGAGTACGACCGGGGAGAGGAAGTGGACGTTTGGAAAAAAAACGATGACACGTAACCAATCACGACGCAGGTGTTGGATTAACTCCGGGTTCCCACGGCTCTGTGGAGACGTCATTAGAGTAACAGGTGTCGTGGACTCTGTCCACTGTTGATGTGCAGAACAATGAGCGAGTAAAGTCAAGACATCGAGAGAGAGAACAAATGACGACGTGGAGATCTCTGTCTCACCAAAGACAAAAGATTTTGGAATTATAAATAGATTTTGGGATTATAAGTAGATTTTGGAACTCTAAATAGATTTGGGATATAAATGGATTTTGGGATTATAAGTAGATGTAAGGATTAAAAGTAGATTTTGGAACTCGAAATTGATTTTAGGATTATAAATAGATTTGGAAACTAAAGTAGATTTGGGATTATAAATACATTTTGGGATTATAAGTAGATTTTGGAACTCTACGTAGATTTTGGGATTATAAGTAGATTTTGGGATTATAAGTAGATTTTGGGATTATAAGTAGATTTTGGAACTCTAAATAGATTTGGGATTTAAATGGATTTTGGGATTATAAGTAGATGTTGGGATTATAAATACATTATGGGATTATAAATACATTTTGGAACTTTAAATCGATTTGGGATATAAATAGATTTGTGGATTATAAACAGATTTGGGATTATAAATAGATTTTGGAACTCTAAGTAGATGTAAGGATTATAAATAGATTTTGGGATTATAAATACATTTTGGAACTTTAAGTCGATTTGGGATATAAATAGATTTGTGGATTATAAACAGATTTGGGATTATAAATAGATTTTGGAACTCTAAGTAGATTTGGGATTATAAATAGATTATAGGATTATAAATAGATTTTGGGATTATAAATAGATTTTGGAACATGAAGTCAACTGGTGGGAAATGAAAATGTCCTTGTGTGGATGTTATTGTGCACTTTATCAGAAATATCGTGAATAACAACGCTTGCTTTTCCTTCTCTTCAGTGCCTCACTTCCCTCTCAAAGCGATCCCCGGCGGTAAACGCACCGCCACGATCGCGCCGTTGCCAGAATCCGGCATTCCGATGTACAACGTTTCGCCGTTTTGGGTCACGATCGTAACCCGGCCGTTTGTGTTCCCGACCATATCGGCGTGGTACATCATCCCAAGTAAGACAGGAAAACAACAACAACGCGGCAAAGTTGATTTGTTGTTTTGTTGATAAAATGACGTACGTTTGTTTGTTTTGTTTTTTTTACTTGCAGAGTTTTTGTCTGTCAGCACAATGGCGGACGTCTCGGTAAGATCGCGATTTTTTTCGTTGTTCTGCTGCTTGTTCAGTTTGTTCGTAGAAGAATTTCAGAAAGCCTAGAAGTGCAGTGCACTGTCTGACGTGCAGCGTCCTCTCCTCTCCTGTCCTGCAGAAGGCCAACAATCAGTTCTTCAGGACTCCCACCATCATGTTCACCGGTCTGCCTCAGGGACACTACAGGCATGAGGACGTGGCTCGACTGGTCTGGTCTTACTTCCCCAAACAGACGCTGCAGTCGCTGTACTACAGAGTGACCGTGCTGACGCTGCAGAGGAGGGTGAGGACGACAACATGTCCTCAACATGTCCTCAACATGTCCTCACCATGCTGCTGTGTGTGTGTGTTCCACAGTAAGACCTAACAATCTCGTCCTCCCATCTTCAGGCCTTTGTGCGTTTCAACGACTGGGTCACCTGCTGCAAGTTCGTCCGAGACCACGTCAACAAACCGCTGTTCGTGCGAGACGCCGGACTCGGCGTCCACTTCATCTTTGAGAACCTGCTGTTGGAATCGACCGAGGTACGGATTAAAGGGCGCGCTGAGGCGCCGCAACGAGAGCTAAATGAACCGTCAACTGTTTTGATGATCGCTTCAGTTCGGTTTGAACTTTTGCTGTCAAACGTTAACGCGTCACGGCGTCAACGCACGCCGCGTTTCCATGACGACTGATTGGAAACAGTTTACGTGACTCCCGATTGTTAAAATGAGTCTCTAAAGTAACGCTAAACTTTAAAAACAGAGGCACACCAACAGACTGCTCCAGTTCCACTCTAGGATAACGCTAACGGGCGCTAAAAGGAGCTAATGGAGCTAACTGGTAAACGGTGCCTTATAAGTAGATTTGGGATTATAAATAGATTTTGGGATTATAAAAAGATTTTGGGATTATAAAAAGATTTTAGGATTATAAATAGAATTTGGGATTATAAATAGATTTTGGGATTATAAATTGATTTTAGGATTATAAGTAGAATTTGGGATTATAAACAGATTTTGGAACTCGTAGATTTGGGATTATAAATATATTTTGGCATTATAAGTAGGTTTTGGAACTCTTGAGTAGATTTGAGGATTATAAATATATTTTGGGATTATAAATATATTTTGGGATTATAAATATATTTTGGAATTCTTAAATAGATTTTAGGATTATGAGTATATTTTGGGATTATAAAAAGATTTTAGGTTTACAAATATATTTTGGGATTATAACTAGAATTTGGGATTATAAATAGATTTTGGGATTATAAATAGATTTTGGGATTATAAGTAGATAAAATGCGCCTTTTTTTCCGGTCAGTTGTCATGGAAACGTGTCATGCTTTAACGTGCGTTAACCTATTGTTAACCAATCATTTTGGTTTGTGGATAAAACGACAATCGTCAAAAATCCTCATTTCCAAGTTTGATCAACGTTTTTTTTTTTAGCATTTTCTGACATTTTATGGACCAATTGTGAAAATAATACCCAGATTAATTGATTGTGAGATAATTTATGCTGCGTGTTCTTACGTCGCCTCTCTTCTCAGGAGCTCATGTACAGATCCCTGATGAGACTGAGCTACTCTGTGAGTTCAAAATCTTTTACTTTCGTCTGAAATCATCTCCTTCGTTTTGACGTCTGTGTTGTTTTTTGACGCGGCGTCGGCTCTGTGGTTTTTGTGTTTGTTTAGCGTGTTCCAGATCTGGAGGGTCTGGAGGAGCGGCTGCTCTGCGTGGAGATCTCCGAGGCGTCGGTCAACATCGTCACGGTCGTCATGGAGGTGGTGGCGTCCATCGCGCCTTTCCTCAGCTTCCTGCCGCTCGCCAACAGGGTACGACTGAACTGAAATGCAACTGAACGATCTCTAAATCCACCAGTTAAATATTCGCTTTGTCTCGTTTCTGCAGATTTGTGTGGAAATGGCCGACGCCAGCGGCGTCAAAGAAGTGGTGGAGAAGTACAGGAGTTTCTCGCCCGACTCTGAAATCAGGCGTACGACTTGGTACGTGGAGTCCGCCATGTTTACTTCGCTTCTTTGTGCACTTGTTGTTTGTCCTCGCAGCTGATCTGACATCTTGTTTTTGTTTTCCTTCTACGCAGGGAGAAAGTCATACGCTTTGAGACGTGAGTACAACACAACAACATTGTTGACTTTAACGAGATAAGAATGACGTTAATGTCACAGCAGCAAAGACAGTAAAGATAATAAATAATAAACATTTCCACATGTGTGGTTGAGTAGATCTAAAGATGGAAAACGGACGGATGAAAACTCTTCATCTTTTCAGTTTGACGAGCCTGAAGCAGCGTCTCGAAGACGGCAAGGACGTCACGATAAGTCTGGAACCAGAACCTTCTCCCGCTGAAGGTAAATCCTCGGTTTATTCAGCTCTTTTCCTTCTCTTTCCTTCTCCTCCGACTTCTTCTAAAACCACGTGTGAATCTGTCGCAGCTCCCACAGGTGACGCTCCGGCGAAGGAGGACGTTCAGACGGTCGGAGCGGAAACTGCGGTCGTCGCTGTCCCAGAGAATCCCACCGCCTCTGAAGCAAAGGCTGCAGAGGATCCTAAAGTCCGCCAGGACGTCGTCATCCCCGTTAAAACCGCTGTCCACCAGAAGAAAACGTCCCGTGGAAGCAGGACGGGCAGAGATGACAAAAACGTGTGTATTTGTAACCTTTTTTAAAAAGCAGCGTTTTGTGATAAATTATTGTCATTTCATTCCGTGATTCCCGATTTTATTTTCTGCTCCAGGTTCGTGATGATTTCCTGTCTTCTGACTCCTACCTTTCCGAGGTTGGCACGTTCAACATGGACGACTTTGTCACCGTGGACGAGGTCGGCACCGATGTGCAGGACGAGGACCCCGGCCCGCGTCGGTCCTCCTCGTCCAGGCGGTCCCGCAGGACGGAACGAGAGCATCAGAGATCGTCCGAATCTGCCAGACGGAGGTCGACGCGGTCGGCGAGAAGCCCGAAGAACTCGTCGTCTTCCTCGCACAAGTCGAGGGAAGTCTCCGCGAAGAGAAGCTTGTCTTCTCACTCCGCCTCCCCGTCACCGAAAAAGGCCAAACCTTCATCCTCTTCTTCTCTACGCTCTCCTGACTCGTCTTCCTCCTTCGACCCCAAGTCAAAACCTCAAGTCAAAGCAACGAGCGCGTCGTCCTCGAGCTGCCGGATCAGATCGTCCACTGCCGCCCGTGAAAGGGAAAAGGACTCGGCGTCGACTGCTGAGCCGCGTCCTCCTGAGTCACAGGGTGCAGTTCCACAGTCTGGCCACAGAGCGTCAGCAGAGGGCACTGCAGCAAAAAGTGTCGAGTCAGAGACGAGAACAGACGCCTCATCAGAGATGCATTCACCTGCACAAAGACGGGGATCAGGTCTGAGCCAAGTCCAGAATCTGGAGACGGGTTTTAAGGACGACACGGTCAAAGAGCTGAAGGACAAGAAAGATGATTTACAGAAAAATACAAAAGAAGAGGAAGAGGATGAAAATTACCAAGTCCTTGATTCTTTTGAAGAGCAGCCGGAGAACCAGATGGACGATGACGATCCACAACCTGAACCAGAACCAGAGAGTTTCCAAGACCAAAGCTTTCAGGTCTTGGACAGCATCGAGGAGGACGGCGAGCCGAGCCCTGAGAAGTGCAGGAAAAAGATTGAAGATCACGTCAAAGATGATTCTGGTTCTGCAGTCGGCAACATATGTGAAGATCAACCTGCGAGTGAAGACTTAAATAATGAAGATCGAGAGAAAGAAGCCTCCAAAGGTGCTGAAAAACCTGACCATCAAATCCCAAATGATAAAGACCAGACTTGTAAATGGAAAGATGACGTTAAAGAACTTGAACAGGAACCCTGTGAGATGTTGGGTTCATCTGAAGATCAGGTGAAAACAGAGGAGCAGAGCCGTCACCTTGAACCTCGCAGTGACCAGGTTTCTGAAGATGTCATCGAAGAGGACGATAAATATCAGGTGGTTGATTCTGTAGAAGGTCAGGCGACAAAGACGATGAAGTCTGAGGCGAACAACAAGAAGAAGAGAAGCAGTAAAGTAGGAACGAGATCTCCACGCAGGAGTGGCCGGAGAACCCGAGCAACCGTAGCAGAAGAGAAGGAGGCGTCGCCAAGAAAACAGGACAAGGCATCGAAAGAACCTGAAACGAGCAAGGAGACCACTGCCAGGGAGGACCAGGAGACCGATGAGGTCAGTGAAGTGTACGAGGTCATAGATTCTGTTGAAGATGACGCCGCTCACGGTGCGTCCACCTCGCAAAGGTCCAGTCGGAGGAGGAGCGCCAGAGGAAAGAAACTCGAGCTCCTCGAAACATCTAAAAAACCCGATGAAGACGAGGAGGCCACGTATGAAGTCTTGGACTCCGTGGACGCGGACAACGCGACTGAAGAACGGACTGTTCTGACCAGAGCTATCAGAGGAAGACCGGAGAGGACGACGAAGATCGACGCTTTAAGCGACACAGCGACGAGGAGGAGGCGCACTCCTGCCCGGGAAACGCCGAAGAAAGACGTGGAACCTCAAAAAGAAGACACGCCAACAAGGAAGGGAGAGGAAGCCACCTATGAAATAGTGGACTCTGTGGAGGACGAGGTCGTGAAGGACGATCGTCCGACTGGAAGAGGAAGAGGAAGAGGAAGACGGGGACGACCAAAGAAAGACGCGAACGCGACTAAAAAAGACACGGGACCAGAGAAGAACGGTGAGGAGGTGGTGTCGTACCGGGTTCTTGATTCTGTGGAGGATGAGACGGTTGATGATCCCAGGTCTGCAAGGGAGACGGGAACGAGTGCAGGATTACCCAGGAACGAGGAGGAGGAAGAGGAGGAGCCTGCGTATCGGATCGTAGATTCTGTAGAAGACGATCAAGTTCACGAAGAGTCGACGACGAACGGAACCAGACGTGATGAAGTTGGTCCAAAGGTGGAGGAACCGGCCGTAGAAGAAGAGACCTCTGTCGCGGAACAATCCGAAGACGGCGTCTATGGTTTGGAGGAAATTAGCGACGTTTCGTCCGCCGAAGATGATTTTGGTCTGGAAAACACGCAACGAGGAACAGGAAGACCAGCGGAGGAGGAGGAGGAGGAGGAGGAGGAGGAGGAGGAGGAGGAGGAGGAGAACCACACCATGTACTCGCTGGTGAACCTGGACGAGGTTAGCGACGAGGAGGAGGATTACCCCGACGACACGGCTGAGGAGGAGGAGCTGAAGAAGAAACAAGCTGCTGCTGAAGAGAGGAAACTCGCCAAGGAGCAAGAAGGCCAGAGGGAGAAGAGGAGGAGCAGGGAGAAGGAGGAGGGGAGGAGGAGCCGAGAGAGGGAGCGAAGGAGCAGCAGCAGAGGAGGAGGAGGGAGCAGTGATGAACGGAGGAGGAGGGAGAAGGAGGTGGAGGAGCTGGTGACTCTGGATGAGGTTGGAGCTGATGAAGAAGCAGCAGCTGCACAGAATCTGGAGCTGCAGGAGCTCCAGATTCTGGACGAGATCTTAGAAGGCGACGAGGAGAAGGTCGAGGGAAGCTCACAGAAGGAACCTCCACCCGACAAGGAGGACGAGTCCGTGGACGTCACCTCAAACATCGAGGTGAACGCCCCCAAACTTTTCAGTTTCTTCTGTGGGTCAAATGTATTATATTCCTTAATCAATCAAAGATGTCTCTTCTCACCCGAAAGGCTTTAGATGAAGCAGGTGTCCACCAGGAGGAGAAGGTGGAGGAGCTGCAGAAAACTGACTCTGTCAAACGCAAACACGAGACAGGTTTGTCATCTGGAACCACGAGGACACGTCGCAGGTTCCACAGGAAGTAGTTTGAGTTTCATGTTTTTCATTTCTGCGTCTCACAGCGGACGACGGCGTGAACTTTGTGACCGTGGACGAGGTGGGAGGAGCCGAGGTGGGAGGAGCCGAGGAGGAGGAAGCAAAGGAAGCTCCGAGGACCAGAGGTCGACCCAAGAAGAAAAGCAGGAAAACTCCCGGTAACAAACTCGTACGTCCACGTCTGTGACTCCGTGAAACTCTCTCTCTCTCGTTTGTTCACTCAGTCGTTTTTCTCGTTTTGTTACAGTGAGAAAATCTGCTCGAGGGAAAAAAGTTGCGACAGACGAGCGAGAAGAAGAGGAACACTCTGATGAACCTCCACCACCTCCTCCACGTTCACGCCACGACTCGTCTTCACCGGACAAACGTCTGTCCACGTTACAGAGTGAAGCCGGCGCCGATGCTCCCTCTGCTGGACAGGAGCTGCAGTCTGAGAACCAGGGTCTGGAAGGAAGTGTAGAAGAAGAAGAGAAGAAGAAAACACCAGGAGACAGTGGAGACATCAAAGGTACAGAGAACTTCTTCTTCTGTGGTTAAAGACAGCTTTCATCCATGATGTTAAAGGCTCTTACATCACCAAGTCCATCCTCAGATTAGTCTCATCTCATCAGTCTCATCTCCTCAATCTCTTCTCATTTCCTCAGTCTCACCCTCTCATCTTCTCATCTCATCCTCTCATCTCATCAGTCTCATCTCCTCAATCTCTTCTTCTCAGTCTCATCCTCTCATCTCATCAGTCGCATCCTCTCATCTCCTCAATCTCATCTTCTCATCCTCTCCTCAGTCTCATCCTCTCATCTCCTCATGCTCTCATCTCCTCAGTCTCATCCTCTCGTCTTCTCATCTCCTCAGTCTCATCTCCTCAGTCTCATCTTCTCATGCTCTCATCTTCTCAGTATTATCTCCTCATCCTCTCATCTCCTCAGTCTCATCCTCATCTTCTCATGCTCTCATCTCCTCAGTCTCATCTTCTCATGCTCTCATCTCCTCAGTCTCATCTTCTCATCTCCTCAGTCTCATCCTCATCCTCTCATCTCCTCAGTCTCATCCTCATCTTCTCATGCTCTCATATCCTCAGTCTCATCTTCTCATCTCCTCAGTCTCATCTTCTCGTCTCCTCGGTCTCATCTTCTCGTCTCCTCAGTCTCATGCTCTCATCTCCTCAGTCTCATCTTCTCGTCTCCTCGGTCTCATCTTCTTATCTCCTCAGTCTCATTCTCTCATTTCCTCAGTCTCATCCTCTCATTTCCTCAGTCTCATCCTCTCATCTCAGTCTCATCTCCTCAGTCTCATCTCCTCAGTCTCATCTCCTCAGTCTCATGCTCTCATCTCCTCAGTCTCATGCTCTCATCTCCTCAGTCTCATCCTCTCATCTCCTCAGTCTCATGCTCTCATCTCCTCAGTCTCATCCTCTCATCTCCTCAGTTTCATCCTCATTTCCTCAGTCTCATCCTCTCATCTCAGTCTCATCATCTCCTCAGTCTCATGCTCTCATCTCCTCAGTCTCATCCTCTCATCTCCTCAGTTTCATCCTCATTTCCTCAGTCTCATCCTCTCATCTCAGTCTCATTATCTCATCTCCTCAGTTTCATCTTCTCATCTCCTCAGTCTCAACCTCTCATCTTCTTAGTCTCATCTCCTCGGTCTCATCTTCTCATGCTCTCATCTTCTCAGTATTATCTCCTCATCCTCTCATCTTCTCAGTCTCATCCTCATCTTAGCATGCTCTCATCTCAGTCTCATGCTCTCATCTCCTCAGTCTCATCCTCTCATCTCCTCATGCTCTAATCTCCTCAGTCTCATCTTCTCATCTCCTCAGTCTCATCTTCTCGTCTCCTCAGTCTCATCCTCTCATCTCCTCATGCTCTAATCTCCTCAATCTCATGCTCTCATCTCCTCAGTCTCATCCTCTCATCTCCTCATGCTCTAATCTCCTCAGTCTCATCTTCTCATCTCCTCAGTCTCATCCTCTCGTCTTCTCATCTCCTCAGTCTCATCTCCTCAGTCTCATCTTCTCATGCTCTCATCTTCTCAGTATTATCTCCTCATCCTCTCATCTCCTCAGTCTCATCCTCATCTTCTCATGCTCTCATCTCCTCAGTCTCATCTTCTCATGCTCTCATCTCCTCAGTCTCATCTTCTCATCTCCTCAGTCTCATCCTCATCCTCTCATCTCCTCAGTCTCATCCTCATCTTCTCATGCTCTCATATCCTCAGTCTCATCTTCTCATCTCCTCAGTCTCATCTTCTCGTCTCCTCGGTCTCATCTTCTCGTCTCCTCAGTCTCATGCTCTCATCTCCTCAGTCTCATCTTCTCGTCTCCTCGGTCTCATCTTCTTATCTCCTCAGTCTCATTCTCTCATTTCCTCAGTCTCATCCTCTCATTTCCTCAGTCTCATCCTCTCATCTCAGTCTCATCTCCTCAGTCTCATCTCCTCAGTCTCATCTCCTCAGTCTCATGCTCTCATCTCCTCAGTCTCATGCTCTCATCTCCTCAGTCTCATCCTCTCATCTCCTCAGTCTCATGCTCTCATCTCCTCAGTCTCATCCTCTCATCTCCTCAGTTTCATCCTCATTTCCTCAGTCTCATCCTCTCATCTCAGTCTCATCATCTCCTCAGTCTCATGCTCTCATCTCCTCAGTCTCATCCTCTCATCTCCTCAGTCTCATCCTCTCATCTCCTCAGTTTCATCCTCATTTCCTCAGTCTCATCCTCTCATCTCAGTCTCATTATCTCATCTCCTCAGTTTCATCTTCTCATCTCCTCAGTCTCAACCTCTCATCTTCTTAGTCTCATCTCCTCGGTCTCATCTTCTCATGCTCTCATCTTCTCAGTATTATCTCCTCATCCTCTCATCTTCTCAGTCTCATCCTCATCTTAGCATGCTCTCATCTCAGTCTCATGCTCTCATCTCCTCAGTCTCATCCTCTCATCTCCTCATGCTCTAATCTCCTCAGTCTCATCTTCTCATCTCCTCAGTCTCATCTTCTCGTCTCCTCAGTCTCATCCTCTCATCTCCTCATGCTCTAATCTCCTCAATCTCATGCTCTCATCTCCTCAGTCTCATCCTCTCATCTCCTCATGCTCTAATCTCCTCAGTCTCATCTTCTCATCTCCTCAGTCTCATCCTCTCGTCTTCTCATCTCCTCAGTCTCATCTCCTCAGTCTCATCTTCTCATGCTCTCATCTTCTCAGTATTATCTCCTCATCCTCTCATCTCCTCAGTCTCATCCTCATCTTCTCATGCTCTCATCTCCTCAGTCTCATCTTCTCATGCTCTCATCTCCTCAGTCTCATCTTCTCATCTCCTCAGTCTCATCCTCATCCTCTCATCTCCTCAGTCTCATCCTCATCTTCTCATGCTCTCATATCCTCAGTCTCATCTTCTCATCTCCTCAGTCTCATCTTCTCGTCTCCTCGGTCTCATCTTCTCGTCTCCTCAGTCTCATGCTCTCATCTCCTCAGTCTCATCTTCTCGTCTCCTCGGTCTCATCTTCTTATCTCCTCAGTCTCATTCTCTCATTTCCTCAGTCTCATCCTCTCATTTCCTCAGTCTCATCCTCTCATCTCAGTCTCATCTCCTCAGTCTCATCTCCTCAGTCTCATCTCCTCAGTCTCATGCTCTCATCTCCTCAGTCTCATGCTCTCATCTCCTCAGTCTCATCCTCTCATCTCCTCAGTCTCATGCTCTCATCTCCTCAGTCTCATCCTCTCATCTCCTCAGTTTCATCCTCATTTCCTCAGTCTCATCCTCTCATCTCAGTCTCATCATCTCCTCAGTCTCATGCTCTCATCTCCTCAGTCTCATCCTCTCATCTCCTCAGTCTCATCCTCTCATCTCCTCAGTTTCATCCTCATTTCCTCAGTCTCATCCTCTCATCTCAGTCTCATTATCTCATCTCCTCAGTTTCATCTTCTCATCTCCTCAGTCTCAACCTCTCATCTTCTTAGTCTCATCTCCTCGGTCTCATCTTCTCATGCTCTCATCTTCTCAGTATTATCTCCTCATCCTCTCATCTTCTCAGTCTCATCCTCATCTTAGCATGCTCTCATCTCAGTCTCATGCTCTCATCTCCTCAGTCTCATCCTCTCATCTCCTCATGCTCTAATCTCCTCAGTCTCATCTTCTCATCTCCTCAGTCTCATCTTCTCGTCTCCTCAGTCTCATCCTCTCATCTCCTCATGCTCTAATCTCCTCAATCTCATGCTCTCATCTCCTCAGTCTCATCCTCTCATCTCCTCATGCTCTAATCTCCTCAGTCTCATCTTCTCATCTCCTCAGTCTCATCTTCTCGTCTCCTCAGTCTCATCCTCTCATCTCCTCATGCTCTAATCTCCTCAATCTCATGCTCTCATCTCCTCAGTCTCATCCTCTCATCTCCTCATGCTCTAATCTCCTCAGTCTCATCCTCTCATCTCCTCATGCTCTAATCTCCTCAATCTCATGCTCTCATCTCCTCAGTCTCATCCTCTCATCTCCTCATGCTCTAATCTCCTCAGTCTCATCTTCTCATCTCCTCAGTCTCATCTTCTCGTCTCCTCAGTCTCATCCTCTCATCTCCTCATGCTCTAATCTCCTCAATCTCATGCTCTCATCTCAGTCTCATGCTTTCATCTCCTCAGTCTCATCTTCTTATCTCCTCAGTCTCATCCTCTAATCTCCTCAGTCTCATCTTCTCATCTCGATGTTTAAAAATCTTGTCTGTTTTTTGTTTTTCTTCAGCTGTGAGTAAAAGGAGGCAGGAGCTCGTGGCGTCTGAGGCAAAGAGATCTCGTTCTCAGTCTCCTTGCGTTTCTATCGACGTCAAACTGCCGCCGTTCAATCCCGACGACTCGTACGGTGAGAAGCGCAGATTTATTCGTAAACGCCTGACGGATTTAAATAAATGTCGTTGCCTTTGTTTCATTTCTGGTTTCTGGTTGGTTCACAGGCCGGGAGTTTGTGATTCCCAAACAGGGATATTTCTGTAACCTGTGTCGTGTTTTCTACGTGAACGACAGCGACACCAAGGACGCCCACTGCAGCAGCCGCACGCACTACGACAACCTGCAGGTACACACAAACAAACACACTCAAACAAACGCACACAAACACACTCACACTCAAACAAACACACACACAAACACACTCAAACACACACGTTCATCTGCTTCTTCTTCTTTTTCCAGAATCACTTACAGAAGATTCAAAACAAACCACCAACGAGTTCTCAAGGCTCCGTTTCTGAGTGATCATGAAATCTGATGTTTATATATATGTATGTGTGTATAAACAGTATATACATATATGTATAAACAGTATATACATTTAAATCAAGTGTTAAAATGATGAGTGACTGTGTCCATGATGGTTATAGAAGAATGGAAAGAAATAAAATGTATGCAGCGTCATCGTCTTCTTATCATAGTTTTATAAGAACTCAGTTGTGTTTTTACTTCTGCCTGAGAGTAAACTAACATTACTGATAAGAATATGTGAAATAAACACCTTATTTTCAACAAACGTCTTTTAAATTGTTATTTTTTTTATATACTGACAGATGATCTATTTTGAGAGACTGTAAATGGGTTTTAATGTAACAAAGTACAAATACTTGGCTACTGTACATGAGTACAAATTTGACGTATTTGTACTTACTTCTTATTTCTAGCATCTTGTACTTTTACTCCACCACATTTTCCTCTAACTCTTGACTTTTGATACTTAAGTACAGCACATTTCATAAACTTTGATATTATATTAAAAAAATTGACTTCAGCTTCTATCGGAGTCATTTTCTGTTCACATACTTGTACTTTTACTCTTTAAAAGTATCACTAAAAGGTACTTTATACACAGAATCGAGAAGTTCTTCCGTGGACGCCGTCCGTAGCCGTTCTTTTATTCTGAAAGGCTGGCCTGCGATCAAAACGGAAGTTGTTAGTCTTGACCAGCCCCTGACTTCCTGTTTGATCGTACCTGCTCCAGACGAAGACGGCGCTGAATTCGCAGCTAAAGTGACGGAAACAACGCAAACCGCGGACGGTAATGAACGAAATGTGACCTTATAAGAACACACGATACGCGTGTTTTTCATAATTTGTGTTCGTAGTTTGTCTAAAGTTGACTGGAGTCGTTCGTTACCGGCTTAGCGGAGGCTAACCCATGCTAGCATCGTTAGCCCCTGTCAGCAGCAGCAGCAGCAGCTAGCTCAGATCGTCAGTTCTGTTGCTTCCGATTTTTTCACAGAAAGTGCAAAGAAATGCGTTTTTGTTTCAGTAGTGACCGTTCTACGTTTTAAATTATTATCTTTTTCGTTAATATATGTTGTTACTTACAGCACAGGTGTATTTAATTTTTCCCATTCGCTCAACGGACAGTTATCAGACATTTCCCCACCCTCTTAACTCAAAGTTAAAATAATAACAACAATAATGTAAAAGTATATAGCGCAGCAATTCTTTAAGGACTGATTTTGAAGGGAAAAGGGTCGGTTTGTGGTGATGTTGACATCCAGGAAGCTGCAGAGACATTGACGGGGGTTTGAGACCGGAAACACGTGCGATGCGTCTGTGTGTATGTGTCTATGTGCGTTCTCATTTCCGTTTAATTTGCTTTCCACACTGTTTGAACGCACATATTTAGGACCTTCCCTGAGGCACCAACAGCGGACAAACCCCTTCTCATAAAGGATGTTACCCACCCAAGAACTAGCTAAAGTTCAGTCCCGTTCAATAATTTCTCTATTTTTTATCTTTTTGTCGGTTTAGGAGCGTTGCAACCTTCCCCCCGTTCCAGCAGGGCCTCAACCGAGCCTCCTTAATGGGGGGCTCACTCTGAGCCTGCTCCAAACTGAGCTGAACGCTATTATCCGTGGTGTTTGCTAGCGCAGTTTCATTGTTGACTTTCAAGCCTTGAACCAGAACTCCAGCGTTCTCCTGATATCACGCTCCCCAAGACGACTGCAAAACACCATGTCCGATCCTCGATACAACCGCTACGCACCGGCTAACCAAAGACCCGCCCAGGGGCCTTATGGACACCCCAGTTTGCAGGCAGAGAGGGACCTCCACACAACTCCTCACCATGGCTCTGGCTTCGGCTCATTCGGACCAGCTCCTGCCAACTCTGGGCGAACCCAGATCCCACCGCTGATGGCCCAGACGGCGAACTACAGGGCCGAACAGAGTAGCGCCGGTACAGATAACAACCCAGAGAGGTCGTCTGTAGACGTGAATGTTAGCAGAGCCAGAGAGGATGTGATGTTCCTTGACAGACCAGATCACCAGTCTCAAGGCCAGAGGTCTCACTTCACCAATACTAATGACTATCTGTCTTTAGACCCAGGAACAGCATCCTATCCCATGTCATCAACCCCTGCTTCTCAAGCTCACAGAAACCGTAGTGATAAGTCTGGTAGTAGCACCTTGGACTGGTTATCGGGTTATAAAATGGCAGCAACCAGTAAGCCCTCTTCGTTTTATCCATCACCTGCTTCGTCGGGCTACACGAGCGTAGAGAACAAAAGAGAACGCGACATGCAGTCCATTCCAGGATTAGGTGACTACGACTATCCCGTACCGAAGCAGCCTCCCGGTCCATCTGAGGCACATCGGCCCAAATATTCCTCCGACTCCGCTGCGAACATCCTTTCGGACTTTGGGCTTGAAAAAGAGGACTTGGGATATCTGGCCTCATACCCTCCAGACCAGATGAACCCTTCCAACATCACATTTATCTTGCAGCAAATCAACATTGAGAAAAAAAAGAGAGCTGCCGCCGCTGTCGGTTCTGTAGGGCCTTCAGGCGTTCTTCAGCCCGCTAAAGTAATTGACTATGGCCATACGAGCAAATATGTTGGCGGGGTTGCGGATGCGATTGGAAGAACGAGTAGCACTAGTTTGTCGGACACTTACGATAATAAACCACAGGTAAACGATATGATGCAGATAAAGAGTAGTCCCATGGGTTCTTCCCGTCAGGGTAGCTCCATCACCGGTGCCCTTGCATCGTACAATTCATTCCCGAGCTCGGTAGGTTCTCCAAGTGATGATCCAGCTCGGCAAATGAACGCCCAACCGAGCCAGGCTTCGCAGAAACGCCTTAGTCCTTTTCCCCTGCCAAAGTCAGACACGGACATAAGACCCATGTCATCTAAAGTGTCGCAGCCCCCGCTGAAACCACCGGGTGCAGCAGATCGCCCGTCTTCGTCGGAAACCAAACCGGCTGCCGCGTCGCGTCGTGGCGCGCATCCGGACCGAGCCGACCTCGCGGCCGTTGGCAGCGCCGACGCCAGTGGCAGCAAGAATCGGGGTTCACCTCAGAGTCGAGCGTCGCTGGTTGTTGAGCAAATTAAGATGTGGCAGAACCAGAGGCGAATGCAGCAGAACCAGCAGCAGCCGCAGCAGAACCAGAGGCAGTTGCAGCAGAACCCGCAGAGGGAGCAACAGCCGCAGCAGAGGCAGTTGCAGCAGAACCCGCAGCCGCCGCAGAGGCAGTTGCAGCAGAACCCGCAGCCGCCGCAGCAGAACCAGCCGCAGCAGCAGCCACAGCAGAAACAGCAGCAGCAGCAAAACCCGCAGAGGCAGCAGCCGCCGCCGCCGCAGCAGAACCAGCCCGAGCAGCAGCAGCAGCAGCAGCAGCAGAACCCGCAGAGTCAGCAGCCGCCGCAGCAGCAGAACCAGCCCGAGCAGCAGCCACAGCAGCAGCAGCAGCAGAACCAGCAGAGTCAGCAGCCACCGCAGCAGCAGAACCAGCCGCAGATGCAGATGCCGGGGGTCCAGCCGGCGATGCCGCCTCCAGTCTTCCCTGCGGCGCAACAATTTCCTCTTCCGTTCGTTGCCGGTCCGCCCGCCTTCCACTCCGCCATGGTTCCTCCAGCCGAGCCGCTCCAGAACGCCGCCCAGTACCGGATGCCTCCCGGCAGGCTGCATCCGGCGCAGAGGTCGGTCTCCAGGCCCTTGCCGACTCCAGCGATGACGTTTGACTACACAGCGTCCACACCAGGAGTCTTTCCGCACACCTGCTCTCTATGTTTCACACGATGCAGTAACTTGGCGGTGAGTAGCTGAACACACTCTTGATTTGTTAGTTATAAAGTCTAAACGTTTGGTTCTTGACCCAACTGAACTGAATCTGTTTTCTTTTTTAATTGTTCTCGATGATTGATGTACTCTTTGTTTCAATTTGGCACAAGTCGCTTTTTTTTGGTCACAATTTCTATTGATTTCTTTTTTTCTGTACCTAATGTTAATCTCTGGAGATGGTTTTATTTTTTTTCCGTTTCAACCATCTCCCGTGAAAGTTTTCCTTCCCTTTGGCGACCACCTTTTACATTTTGAGAACGTGGCGAAGAAGAACCACGCTCTACATCCCCGTAGTTTCCACATCTACTCGTCTTTAACCGAGACGACGCTGACCCTGAAGCTGTTTTTGTTTCCCGATCCTTTCTTAACTGGTGACCTGAGCCAAAACGACCTTCACGAAACGCCAGGAAACGTTGAAGAGACAACCATCGTGGAATCCAGAGTCCGAGAAGAAGACGGCTTCCTTAATACTTCCCGTCGTTGACACTGTGACTACATTTGTCATATTTAATATCCTTAACACTTCAATATATTCACATAATTATTATGTAGCAACTCATTCAGGAGTCGGGACTTAAAAAATATAATTTGAAATTTCTCAAGATCTCAAAGCTTTTCTGTTTCAGCAGCTTTTAGAAACTGAGAAATAAAGTAAACATTTACTTAGACTTTTCTGTTATTGTTATGTTTTTCTAGAAAACCCTGTGGGAATTCAAATAATTCTTAGATTGTACCGTTCTTCTTTGACGCCAGTCTGGGTCTTTAGACCTTAGAACCAGTGGTGAAAATCATCCCTGAAGTTCTTGGCCGGTGACGAGGTGAAGGACGCGATTCCACTGCTTCAAACTGACTGAAAAATAAAGTTTATTCGTCCATGTTGACAGTTGTCTCGAGTTTATCAGAAAACGAGTTTTATGATTCTTTTTTGGATGTTAGCTTTGGTCTGAATGTGTTGTTTATGTTCACGTCCAGGTTTTTCATGTTAATAACATAAGATAATTTGTCCTTTGTGGATTTTTTTTGGTTTCTTTGACTTGGTGTCGACGCATTTTCCCTTTTTCAATTGTAAATGAACAAGACGAGCTCTGAAGATCTAAGGCCTCTGTAATCATGAACAATCAAACGATTCTGTCGTTGACGCTGAAGGTATCGATGCTTTTTGTCTAATTGTTTTTATTCTCTTCTGATTGCTAGGATTGGATCGCCCACCAGAACAGCAGCCTTCACCTTGAGAGCTGCAAACACCTACGGGCAAAGTCAGTCTTTTAAACTTTTTGTTTAACGTCGTTTTTTGGGGGGTTTGAAGATTCAGGATCATCGTTGGCATGTCCCGAGAGGGAATTCTGGACAGAGAAACAGTCCTAGCTACATTGCTAAGATACCAGACACATATTAGTGAATATAGTTAGGCTCTTGTATGTCAAATACATGCTCTTGTATGTTGTAATTGGTGTATTTGACCTGGTTTTTCCACAGATACCCAGGCTGGAATGGTGAGCTTGTTCATTCCAGGTAATAATTGATCTGTAGTAGTTATAGTAACCAAACCAAGGTTAAAAACATTTCCCCGCCAATAACCTGTGCTCGTCTTTTTTTCCCTTTTTTTTCCCAGCGATGCGGGGAAAGACGCCAGGCCCTCGTCGTCGACTTCCTCGCAGGCTTCTTCAGAACAGCGTCGCAAGAGAACCAGAGAAATACGCAGTCGTTCGCGATCGCCGCGCAGCTCCAGATACAATCGCAGGTCTGTGAGACGCCCGTCGTCAAGTCAACGCGTCTTCAAACTGTTTGTTTAATCCGCTGTTGGAAGTTACCCTTTTCTCAGATGAATTTTTTCTCACCCACATCTCAGTTCACGGTCACGATCGAGGAGCAAAGAATGGGAGACGAGGACGAACGAGAGATGGTCTTCTCCGTGGACGAACGAGAGATGGTCTTCTCCAGATAGTAGCGATGATAGATGGTCTTCTCCGAAGAGGAACGACGATAGAAGGTCCTCTCCAAACAGGAGCGACAATAGGTCTTCTCTAAGGAGGAACGATGATAGAAGGTCCTCTCCAAAGAGGAGAGACGATAGAAGGTCCTCTCCAAAGAGGAGCGACGATAGAAGGTCCTCTACAGAGAGGAGCAACGATAGGTCTTCTCCAAAGAGGAGAGACGATAGAAGGAGAAGGTCCTCTCCAAAGAGGAGAGACGATAGAAGGTCCTCTCCAAAGAAGAGCGACGAGGAAAAGTCTGCTCCAAAGACGGGCGACGAGGAAGGGTCTGATAAAGAGTCTTCTCTAAAGATAGGCGGCGAGAAAGAGTCTTCTTCAAAGACGGCCGACAACGAGAAAGCGCATTCTTCAAAGACGGCCGATGAGGAAAAGACGGGCAAGGAGAAAGGGTCTTCTCCAAAGAGGAGCGATAAGAAACGGTCTTCACCACGGAGGACGAGTGAGAGACGATCTTCACCGAGGAGGACTGACAAGAGAAGGTCCTCTCCCAGAGGAGGCCGTGGGAGGAGATCATCAGACTGTTCCCCTGAAAGCAACAGGGCGAGCAGTGCCGAGAGGCTGGTGAAGGAATTACTACAAAAATCAGGTTTGAAAATAACTACTAACTTAAAACAAAAGAATGAACGCACCACTTGCGTCTGAAACCGTTGTCTCCGTCCCTGCAGCCGCACAGACGTCGTCCAAAGAGCCCGACCTCGAGGCCGTCGTCAAAACGCTGGCGCCCGCCTTACTGGCCGAGCTCGCCAAGATGAAGTCTTCCTCGTCGTCGTCGTCGACGAAAGGAAAGCGCTCGCAGTCGTCGTCGTCGTCCTCCTCGGCTGGGAGGAAGAAGGAGACGACCACCACGGCAACCAAGGACACCGTGCAGAAAAGCAAGGTAAGTTCTCGACTTGGTAGTCAGATGGGCTTTTTCAGGAGGGATGGAACCTCGAGAACCGTAACTGCACTGGTGGACGTTCCTCGTTCCCGACAAACAAATGATTGCCAAACTTTGGTGTTGTTGATAATGTCTGTCCCTACTGTTCTCCGATGATGACAAAGTTCCTGCGGTTCCCAATAAAACCTGTCACTCATCCTTGGTTTACGATCATGTTGTTTACTTTCTCTCTCTCTCTCTCTCTCTCCGTCAGGTGGGCAAACCTCCACCTCCGACCATGGTGAAGCTGAGGGGCGTCACCCACACTCTGTCTCACAGCGATTTGCTCAGTGCCGTGGAGCAGTTTGGAAAAACCAAATCGGTCGTGGTGTTTCGTGCCAGGTTGGAGGTACGTGAAGAAACGTCCGTTTCCCGCTGATTATTCCACTTAATGCTCATATTTATATTCAAAATATGGCATTTGTATGCGATGCTCAGGGCCGGCCCAAGCCTCCACGGGGGCCCTAAGCAAAATGTGATTTTGGGGCCCTCTTTTACTGCCAATAATAATGATTATTGATCATTCACACACCTACTATACTAAAGGTGTTCTACTCTTTCTCAAATACGAATACACTTGTAAAACTAAATGTGAGAAGTTTTTGTTGCATGGAAGCAGACACCAGATTTTCAAACTTACAGAAAAATCTTTCAATTAATATTTGGCAAACTCAGCAACTCCCCCTACTGGAGACGCAGTGAATCAATACATAAAACAAAACAGTTTATAAATAAAATATTTACATATTAAGGTGCACAATCTTTGGGCGGGATTCAAAATACACTCCTGTAATACAAAGACTTGACTTTTATATGTAAAAAAACACAGTATTAAATAAAAATATACAAATAAATATCAAACAAATACTTAAATAATAATGTTAAGTTAAATAATCACATCTGACAACTATGTAAAAACTTTGAAAAAGCTTTGGTAAAAATGGGGAGAAAAATTCTGACTTTAGTCTCAAAAACAAAAAGTATCTCGGAATGACTTGAAATTCACCATCGTAATAGTCGGCATCGCCCTGAACAAGGATCTGTTGAAAATATTTGCAAATCACTTAAGGAATAATTTTTATGAATTTTTGAAATTCAGGAAATGATGCATTTGCCCTGATGCACTTTGACAGTGAGCTGACTTTCTTCTCAAAAACAAAAAGTATCTCGGAATGACTTGAAATTTACCATCATAATAGTCGACATCGCCCTGAACAAGGATCTGTTGAAAATATTTGCAAATCTCTTAAGGAATAATTTTTATGAATTTTTGAAAATCAGGAAATGATCCTTTTGTCCTGATGCACTTTGACAGTGAGCTGACTTTCTTCAAAAAAACAAAAAGTATCTCCGAATGACTTGAAATTTACCATCATAGTAGTCGGCATCGCCCTGAACAAGGATCTGTTGAGAATATTTGCAAACAGCAACTTTTATTTTACTTTATTTTAGTTAATTGCTCTTGGGGGCCCTCTAATGGTCACGGGGCCTTAAGCAGCGGCTTAGTTTGCTTATGCCTTGGGCCAGCCCTGGCGATGCTTTTTGACATTTGTGTGTGTGTGTGTGTGTTGACTTCACACAGGCAGTCGTGTGTTTCGAGAAAGCGGAGGATGCTAAGAAACTGAGGAGCACAAGGAAATTCGTCATTCACGGGGTTCCAGTGACTGTTTTTGGAGAAGCGGCGCCTGAAACGGAAAATTCTCCTGAGAAGTAAGTTTTTACAGGAGCTTCCGTCGTCTTTGACCAGAATGTTACTGTTTTATAATGAAGAAAGATGTTTAAAACGTATAAATTGATGTTCTGTCATCTGCCTGTCGTTCACAGAGAACCTGTCGAAACCACCAAATCCTCCACAGCGACGACACCAGAAAAAACGTCACCAACAAAGCCTCAGTCTTCACCTTCTGAGACCCAAACGACCAGTAACGAAACTGCTGCTGCTGATGATGACGCTAAAGTCTTGACCAATCAGAACGAGACAGGAAAGGTTGATCAGGAATCAGGAAACGCGACCGAAGTCCCAAAAACTGAAGAAACGAGCTCCTCTGTACAGGAAACTGAGAATTTGATCTCGGCTGAAGGTATGAAAAAAGAACGGGCAGAAGAAGAAACTCCAGAACCCAAAAACGCTCCGTCTACGCGAGAGAATCCCCCTGATGTTAAGTCAGAAGACTCGGATACAAAGAGTGAACAGTCTGTCGCGGTGCCAGGAAATACAAACGTCTCTGAACTGAAATGTGAAGTAGAACCAAGCAAAGCTGAGGTTCAGGAGAAAGAAGCTGAAGATGTTGGAGGAGCAGGAGCTGAAGTATCCGAAGCCATGGAAGTCACAGGTGGTGCTGCTGACGACGCAGGAAAGGCTGTACCAGACGATTCCAGTGCAGATGAGACCGGACCTGACGTTAAAACTCCACAAACCTCTGTCAAAGCATCAGAACCAGAGTCTGCTGCACCAGGACTGGAGGTGAAGGTGAAGGTGGAGGTGGAGGCTTCACAACCTTCAAGTACCACGGAGGAGGGCAACTCTCTCAACCCAAGGTATGTGTCACTGTGGCTGATGTTTCGCTAAAGATAATGTCCCATCGCTATTTTCAGCAACTTCTCCGTTTGATTTTTAGTTTGCAGAGCCTCAACGAACATCTTGAAGACTCCAGTAAAACCACGATGAACCCTGACCTGGAGTCGGTTGACGTTAAAGCCGATCTTTACTCGTCTCTGCCTCCCCCACTCGGTGAATCCGGCGCTCCAGAACCCAAAGACGAGAATGTCGGGAAACTGGGAGCAGAGAACGCCTGCGTCTCCACTGCTTCTCCAAAAGAGAATGAAGATGTGGACGCTCCAGCATCTAACAACAACAACAACACCACCACCGCAGAACTGCCTCACATTGACCAGGACACAGTGTTGGCCATTAAAGCGTTAGTTCAACAGCACAAACTCAGGACATCGAGTGAGGACAGAGAGGTGACTTTAACTTTTTAACGTTCTTCTAACTCAAAAATACAAGATATCGTTGACTAATTCCATGTTTATCAGACAATTATCTGTAGTCTTGTTTAAAACTTGTTTGTTGTCGGTTCAGGCTCAGCGTGGTCCCACAGAAGACCAGCAGATGTTCAACATGGAAGATTTTGTTACCGTGGATGAAGTCGGCGATGACGTGGGGAACGCACATCAACTCTCCTCCTCCAAACAAACCTCGACAAAAGCCTCCTCCTCCTCCTCCTCCTCCTCCTCCAAGAAGAGAAACTCGTCCTCCAAATCTGTGTCACCCAAAAGGTCGAAGGCATCCACCAAACCCTCTTCCTCTTCCTCCTCTGGTCAAAAACAACAACAGCGTAAGAGAACAAAGTCTCCGGTCAAAGCCACGACGCCGTCGAGTCACAGGACCAGATCGTCTTCCGCTGCTGCGTCCACGCGTCAAACGGGAAAGGTGGAATCGACGCTAACCGCTCGGGAGACTCCCCCAGAGCCAGAGGGTGCGGTTACACAGTCTGACCACACGGTGTCAGCAGAGGACGCCGCTGTAAAAACTGACGAGTCAGAAACGACAAAAACACCAGAGATGCAACCACCTGCACAGGGACAGGAATCGGACCTGAGCCAAAGCCAGAACCTGGACAACAGAGATGATTCAGAGGAACTTCCTGAATCACTCTCTGACAACCAGCAACCTGAACCTGAGAACTTCCAGGTCCTGGACAGCATCGATGATGAAAAGGAACTGCACCCTTCTTCTCAAGCGCTAGAAGAAGATGCTCTTGAAGACCAAGAAGGAAGCAAAAATGCTGCTGAAACCAAAATCAGTGAAGATCATTTCCAAGTCGTGGATTCCAGCTTGAAACCAGAAGAAAATCAGATGAAGACAAAACAGGATGAAGATGAAGGTCAAGGCAGAATGACCTCGGCAGAAGATCTCGAAAAGCCCGACGATCAAATCCCAAAAGACGACGTGAAAGACGTCGGCAGTGATGAACAAGAAACCTTCGAGATCCTGGATTCGATTGATACGACAGAAGATGGCGGTCAAACTCCGTGTGATGCAGCTTCTAAAGACGACCGGAGGAACACAGAAGAAGAGGAAGATGTTTATCAGGTGGTTGATTCTGTTGAAGACGTTCCCACAACGACGGAGACGGAGTCCGAAGCCGACAAGAAGGCCCTCGGAGTCGAGACGGTCGTAATAGATGATAAATTGTCAAAGAGGAACGTTACAAGGACCAGAGCGTCGAAGAAAGAGGACAAGAAGGGAAAAAAGTATGAAACGAGAACAAAAAGGGATTCCACCACAGAAGCTTCTACTAAAGACCTGGAGTCTGGAGCCGTCACTGAGGAGATGGTGTTCGAAATACTGGACTCTGTTGAAGACGAACCGGTCGCGTCCACCTCGGAAAGATCTGTCAGGCGAAGGAGTGCGAGAGGAAAGAAGGAAGACCTCTCTGAATCGTCTAAGAAAACAAAGGCGGACGAAGAGCCTTCATACGAGGTCTTGGACTCTGTGGAAGACGAGAAAACGACGGAAGAAACCGCCGTTGCGACGAGGTCAACCAGAGGCAGAAGAGACAGAACGACGAAGGTTGACAAGACAAAAAAAGAGGACGCGTCGACGAGGAGGCGGCGCACTCCTGTCAGGGAAACGCCACAGAAAGAGGCGGAGCCTCAACGAGAAGGCACGCCGGGCGAGGAGGAAGCCACCTATGAAATATTAGACTCCGTGGAGGACGAGCGTCCCACGACCAGAGGGAAAGGAAGACGTGGGCGTCGACCAAAGAAAGAGGTGAAAAGCACTAAAAATGAAAGCGCTGTTTCCAAGAAGGGCAGCAAAGAAGAAGAGGTGTCGTCCTATCAGGTTCTCGATTCTGTCGAGGGTGAGACGCTTGATCGAGCCAAGAGGACGTCTGAAAACGAGGAGAAACTCAACAAAGAGAGTACGTCTCTTCCGGAGTTACCTACAAATGAGGAGGAGGTGGAGGAGGAGGAGCCTGTGTATCAGGTCGTAGATTCTGTGGAAGACGACCAAGTCCAGGACGAGTCGACGTCCACCAGAGGGACCAATGAGGCAATAGAGGAGATCGGTCCACAAGTGGAGGAGCCAGTGTTGTGTAGCACCGTTGTTGTGGAAGCATCTGAAGAAGATGTGCTCCATGATTCTGAGAAGGTCAACGATGCTGAAGAACCTTTGAGTCTGGAAAAGACGGAGGAGGGTTCTCTCAAAACAGACGAAGGAACGTCGAGAACAAAGTCCAGAAGAGGAGAAACGGCAGACGCTCCGGTGAACCTGGATGAAGTGAGAGACGAGGAGGAGGAGGAGGAGGATTTCCCTGATCAGACGGCTGAGGAGGAAGAACTGAGGAAGAAACCATCTGCTGCTGAAGAAGAGAAGGAACCAGGAGAGGAGAAGGAACCAGGAGAGGAGGTAGAGGTGGACGTGAAGGAGCTGCTGACTCTGGACGAGGTCGGAGCAGATGAAGCCGGCGAGGTCAAGACCGGAGAACTGCAGGAGCTCGTCACTCTGGACGAAATCGCAGAAGACGACGAGGACGAGGTCCAGGAAGTGTCACAGGAGGACAAAGAGGACAAAGAGGACAAAGAGGACAAAGAGGACGAGTCCTCCAACATCGAGGTAAAGAATCAGGTTTAGTTTTCATCTGCTGAGATGATTATGTCGTGATCTGTCCAAACGTCTTCTCGTTCTGACGCTAAAGATGTTCACGTCTCTCTGTTTTTAGACTTCGGTGACTTTAGACGACGGCGAGGACAAACCTGAGAAGACCTCGGGATCTGCCAAACGCAAACACGACGAGGACGCGGGTACGTTAGCCGAAGAAGAACTCGCAGCAGATCCGTCTGAACTCGGCCAATTCTTCTCTGTGATTTTGAGATGTGAAACTCTGAATGTCTTACAGCAGACGAGAGTGTGGACTTTGTGACGGTGGACGAGGTGGGAGAAGCTGAGGAGGAGGACGAGGAGGACGAAGGAGCTCCAAGAACCAGAGGTCGACCCAAGAGGAAAACTCCCGGTAACAAACGCACACACATCTGTCAACAAAGAGACAAAAACGTGATTGTTTTACGACGACGAAGCTCAGTCAGTTTTGTCTTTTTTTTTTACGGCAGTGAGAAAATCTGCGAAAAGTCAGAGCAACGTCGACGCTGAAGACGAAGGACGAGAAGAAGAAGAAGAGGAGGAGGAAACGTCAACGTTAGCGAGGAGTGAGGGCGACCACGACGTTCAGCAGACGGAGGAGGACGCGGCGAGTGAAGCTGGCGTCGATGCTCCCCCTGCTGGACAACAGCTGCAGTCTGAGAACCAGGGCAGTGCAGACGGTAACGTGTTCGTCCACTTAAAGGGGCTTTAATTTCTTAAATGTGATCGCTTTTGTGTTTTTGAATGACTAAATTCACTTCTTGTTCCTTTAAAGAAGTTGAACTTTTACAGAAAGATAAATAGATTTAGGTGAACTCATTATTTCCTCCTCGTCAGAGTCACTCGATACGCTGACGACGGTGTGATTTCATTGAAACGTTGCAGTTTACTCATCAAATCGGGCAGGGCCGGACCAAGCCTCCATGGGGCCCGAAGCAAAATTAGATTTTGGGGCCCTCTGTCATGCCAATAATAATGGTAATTCACACACCTACTAAACTAAAGGTATTATACTTATTCTACTCTGTCACAAATACACTTGTAAAACTAAATGTGAGAACTTTTTGACACCAGATTTGCAAAATTACATATTTGGCAAACTCAGCAACTCCCCCTACTGGCGACACAGAGAATCAATCAATACAACGGTTTATAAATAAAACATTAAGATTTTAAGGTCTGAAAATCTAAAAACGTGTACTTGAAGTAGTACTTGAATGATAATGTAAATCAACAGAGGCACCCTGAACAAGGTAATAAAAATGTTTTATAAATAAAATATTTGAATATTATAATAATAATAATCTGACAACAGTGAAAAAGCTAAATAAGCTACAGGAATCCAAATTTTTATTTATTTATTCATTTTAGTTAATTGCTCTTGGGGGCCCTCTAGTGGTCACGGGGCCCGAGGCAGCGGCTTAGTTCGCTGATGCCTTGGGCCGGCCCTGAAATCGAGTGCAAAGTCTGGCTGCAAAACAGTCTGAATTTTTCTACCACTAGGGGGCAGAGTCTGTACATGAAATGGTTACAAAGTGATGTTTTCCCATTAGTGATTCTGTGTAAAAGTGTCACTGAAGATTGTTTATTATTATTTAGTTATTCTAATAAATCCTGTGAATAAATGTGTTATATATTATTTTAATTCCTTTTTTATTCTGTAGTTGTGAGTAAAAGGAAGTCGGAGCTCGTCGGACCGGAGGCGAAAAGATCTCGTTCTCGATCTCCTAGCGTCGCTGCCGACTTCAAACTGCCGCCGTTCACTCCCAACAGCCCGCTAGGTGAGAAACACACACTTTTATTGAAAATCACTCGCATTAAAGGTGTTTTGTTACTGGAGGTTTTTTTATATTATTGTTATTATTTGACTTACATTTGTGTGTCTGTGTCTCCTCAGGTCAGGAGTTTGTCGTCCCCAAATCCGGGTTCTTCTGTAATCTGTGTCGGGTTTTCTATCTGAGCGAGAACACGGCCAAGGAAGTTCACTGCAGCGGCCAGAAGCACTACGACAACCTGCAGGTACACACACACACACACACACACATTCTTGTACTTGCTGCATACTGAGGACCAGCATTTCCACTTTATAAATCAACACAATTACAAATATCTACTTCATGAATGACATCTACAAAGAACTACTGGTTGCAGTACCATAAAATGTCTGCAGGTGGAGCCCCAGAGCAAAAAGGGCTGGAAAACTTTTTCGATTTTATTTTATTTTTTAAATTTTTGGTCCAACATTTTACAAAAACGTCATACTATACTATGTCTTCCAAAATTTGAAAAAAAAAATTTGACCCAAAAAAAATAAAAAAAATTTGAACCAACATTTGAACAAAAATGTTGACCCAAAATTTGAAAAAAAATGTTGACCCAAAATTTGAAAAAAATTTGAAAAGAAAATTTGACAGAAAATTTTTGCTCCAAAATTTGACAAAAACGCCATTCTATACTGTCTTCCAAAATGTGAAAAAAAAAAAATTGGTCCAAAATTTGAAAAAAAAAAATTTGACCCAAAAAAAATTAAAAAAAATTGACCCAAAATTTGAAAAAAAATGTTGACCCAAAATTTGAAAAAAAATGTTGACCCAAAATTTGAAAAAAAATGTTGACCCAAAATTTGAAAAAAAATTGAAAAGAAAATTTGACAGAAAATTTTTGCTCCAAAATTTGACAAAAACGCCATTCTATACTATGTCTTCCAAAATGTGAAAAAAAAAAATTGGTCCAAAATTTGAAAAAAAATGTTGACCCAAAATTTGAAAAAAAATTGAAAAGAAAATTTGACAGAAAATTTTTGCTCCAAAATTTGACAAAAACGCCATTCTATACTGTCTTCCAAAATGTGAAAAAAAAAAATTGGTCCAAAATTTGAAAAAAAAAATTTGACCCAAAAAAAATAAAAAAAAATTGAACCAAAATTTGAAAAAAAATGTTGACCCAAAATTTGAAAAAAAAATGTTGACCCAAAATTTGAAAAAAAATGTTGACCCAAAATTTGAAAAAAAATGTTGACCCAAAATTTGAAAAAAATTTGAAAAGGAAATTTGACAGAAAATTTTTGCTCCAAAATTTGACAGAAATTTTTTGCTCCAAAATTTGACAAAAACGCCATTCTATACTATGTCTTCCAAAATGTGAAAAAAAAAATTGGTCCAAGATTTGAAAAAAAAAATTTGGTCCAAAATTTGAAGCACACACTCACACACACACACTCACGATATCTACGTCGGATCAAGTCTACGATGTCTACGCCACATGATCACGTTTTTATCTCACTTTTCATTGTGTAAACTGAAGTTTGTAAACCACTCACTCTCCCACACCAAAGTCACTCACTCTCCCACACCAAAGTCACTCACTCTCCCACACCAAAGTCCATAGAGTAAACCAGTGATTTTAACATCACAGCACACAGGAGTTCACAGGAGTTGTTGATCCACTGTTGACAGTGTGACACAAGAAAGTGACACAAAGTGACCACATGAGGCAGCAGAGGACCAGCAGCTCCTGTGTCCCTGTGAGCTAAAATCACTGGTTTTCTCTATGGACTTTGGTGTGGGAGAGTGAGTGTGTCTCACAGTGAAGATAAAGTCGTGAACATGTGACGTAGATATCGTGGTCTTTGTTTATGAGGTGAACCTGAGAACACCCGTCGGTCCCTTTAATCCCGTCTGACGTCACTTCCTGTCTCTTTGTTTTTCAGAAACATTACCAGAAGCTTCAACACTCGAGAAGTTCGACACCAAACTCCGTCGGTTCCTTTTCTGACTGATTTAAACCTTCTCACCTGTTTCTCTTTTGTTTTTATTGTGAAAACAGTGAATGTGGACGAAGGGAAACTCGTGGAAACGTCGTCCGCGTCGAGCGACTCTCAAATATTAATGTCATGAATCAGCTGTCGTGTCTGGTAAATATTCACACTTCTGCAGTCACAGCTTTCATGGTGAATAAATGAGTCTAATTTCACTCGCTCACATCACAAAACTCATCATTATTACAATGATTCTGACTCAGTTTGTCCTGTTTGTAAAAATATAAATAAAGAAAATGCGTCGTTCATCACAAAACAGATTTAAAAACAAACACATTTTCATTCATTTCCAAATTAATGTCAGTTTGTTAGACGTCAAACTGGAGAAGTGGCGCCACCTGGTGGTCAAACACAAAAATGTTCATTTAGCAACTTTGGAGGCGAGTTTCACTCAATAATATTTAATTGTCTGCGTTTGTTTATCACAAATAAATCAGTTTGTTTTTCTCCACAGGCAGAATTAGCTTTCATTTAAAAAACAAAACATTTATTTTTATGTTGTTGTACAAATTTATTCTGAGTTTTCAAGCAAATAAAATGTATCTCACATGATGGCACTTATTTATTTATTTTTTTTACAGTGAAATCTTTTTTTAAAGAATCATCATTAGTTAAAGTAAATGAGAGTTTTTGCTTTTTTACAACCCCTACAGGCCACCGTAGTTCCTCATATACCTCTGTCTGTGTGAAAATGTGGAACAAGCACATTTTTTCCAAGTGTGTGTGTGTGTGTGTGTGTGTCTGTGTGTGTGTGTGTGTGTGTGTGTTGGTTTAAGTTTGCAGGATCAGGATTGTTCATTGTGTAAAGGCATGTGGGCATGGAGCTGGCCCTTTAAGCCACATGTGATTGAAACAACAGTGTGTGTGTTTGTGAGAGAGAGGGCGCCCCCTGCTGTTGAGAACCAGCCTCAAACTGACACATGAGATTTTAGTCACATCACTCACTCTCCCACACCAAAGTCCATAGAGAAAACCAGTGATTTTAGCTCACAGGGACACAGGAGCTGCTGACTTTGGTGTGAGAGTGAGTGACTTTGGTGTGGGAGAGTGAGTGGTTTACAAACTTCAGTTTCACAAGGAAAAGTCTTAACAGTGAGGTTTTTACGTCTCTGTCTCTCACACTTTTATAAATATATATATATATATATATATGTATATGTATGTATATGTATGTATATATATGTATGTATATATATATATATATATATGTATATGTATGTATATATATATATGTATATGTATGTATATATATATATATATATATATATATGTGTGAACTGTCCCTTTAAAGGTCAGAGGTCAGTCGTGAACGTTGGTTTGGTTATGGTTAGAGATGAGGCTGTGGTGAGGTGTGTGTGTGTGTGTGTGTGTGTGTGTGTGTGTGACTGAGACAGCTGAGAGCTGCAGCTCCACCAGTCTCTCTCTCTCTCTCTCTCTCTCTCTCTGTTCATTCTCGGTGCCTCTCGTCCATTTTCTCTCTCTCTGTATTGATTCTCTCTCGTCTCTCAGTGGATTTTTCTTGGACAAACTGATGCTCGTGTATATGGACCATAGAGAGTGTGTGTGTGTGTCACCGTGTGTGTGTAGGTGTGTGTCACCGTGTGTGTGTTTGTAACTGTGTGTGTGTGTGTGTGTGAGACATGCTCCGTGTGTTTATTCTGTGTGCAGAGCGTCTGCAGACGCCGGACGCCGACATCAGTGATGCTTACTGTCAAGTCATCTATGAAGGTAAGACCTGAGTGTGTGTGTGTGTGTGTGTGTGATAGAGCGACTAAAAGACAGGGATGAAGTTTGTATATATATGTGTGTGTGTGTGTGTGTGTGTGTGTGTGTCAGATGTGGAACAGCTGATGAGTTATTATTGGAAAACACCTCAGTCATGGTTCATGGCGACCAGGCTGAGTGGGGTGGGGCGGAGTGTGTGTGTGTGTGTGTGTGTCTGCATTATGTATATGTGTGTGTGTGTGTGTGAGGACACATTTGATTCAAAACTGTCTTTGTGGGAACATTTTTTTTATATAAAGGTCTTTTTGAGGGTTAAACTGTGCCAGTGTCATTTTGAATTGTGGTTACTGGTCCATACATAAACTCAGGGTCCTCAGAAGAATAGCTGCACAAACGTGTGTGTGTGTGTGTGTGTGTAGACCCACAGGGATAAACTCTCTGGTTACTATAAACACTCTTATGTTTTACTGAACACAGTAAACTACAGTCAATAAGACCAAGATCTGGGTGAGTCTAACACTGCAGTAAACTGTCATCTAGAAGATGACAGTTTACTGCAGTGTTTACTACAGTAGATGACAGTTTACTGCAGTGTTTACTACAGTAGATGACAGTTTACTACAGTAGATGACAGTTTACTGCAGTGTTTACTACAGTAGATGACAGTTTACTACAGTAGATGACAGTTTACTGCAGTGTTTACTACAGTAGATGACAGTTTACTGCAGTGTTTACTACAGTAGATGACAGTTTACTGCAGTGTTTACTACAGTAGATGACAGTTTACTGCAGTAGATGACAGTTTACTGCAGAAGATGACAGTTTACTGCAGTGTTTACTACAGTAGATGACAATTTACTACAGTGTTTACTACAGTAGATGACAGTTTACTGCAGTAGATAACAGTTTACTGCAGAAGATGACAGTTTACTGCAGTGTTTACTACAGTAGATGACAGTTTACTACAGTGTTTACTACAGTAGATGACAGTTTACTGCAGTGTTTACTACAGTAGATGACAGTTTACTACAGTAGATGACAGTTTACTGCAGTGTTTACTACAGTAGATGACAGTTTACTGCAGTGTTTACTACAGTAGATGACAGTTTACTGCAGTGTTTACTACAGTAGATGACAGTTTACTGCAGTGTTTACTACAGTAGATGACAGTTTACTGCAGTAGATGACAGTTTACTGCAGAAGATGACAGTTTACTGCAGTGTTTACTACAGTAGATGACAGTTTACTACAGTGTTTACTACAGTAGATGACAGTTTACTGCAGTAGATGACAGTTTACTGCAGAAGATGACAGTTTACTGCAGTGTTTACTACAGTAGATGACAGTTTACTACAGTGTTTACTACAGTAGATGACAGTTTACTGCAGTGTTTACTACAGTAGATGACAGTTTACTGCAGTAGATAACAGTTTACTGCAGTGTTTACTACAGTAGATGACAGTTTACTACAGTGTTTACTACAGTAGATGACAGTTTACTGCAGTGTTTACTACAGTAGATGACAGTTTACTACAGTGTTTACTACAGTAGATGACAGTTTACTGCAGTGTTTACTACAGTAGATGACAGTTTACTACAGTAGATGACAGTTTACTGCAGTGTTTACTACAGTAGATGACAGTTTACTGCAGTGTTTACTACAGTAGATGACAGTTTACTACAGTAGATGACAGTTTACTGCAGTGTTTACTACAGTAGATGACAGTTTACTGCAGTGTTTACTACAGTAGATGACAGTTTACTGCAGTGTTTACTACAGTAGATGACAGTTTACTGCAGTAGATGACAGTTTACTGCAGAAGATGACAGTTTACTGCAGTGTTTACTACAGTAGATGACAGTTTACTACAGTGTTTACTACAGTAGATGACAGTTTACTGCAGTAGATGACAGTTTACTGCAGAAGATGACAGTTTACTGCAGTGTTTACTACAGTAGATGACAGTTTACTACAGTGTTTACTACAGTAGATGACAGTTTACTGCAGTGTTTACTACAGTAGATGACAGTTTACTGCAGTAGATGACAGTTTACTGCAGAAGATGACAGTTTACTGCAGTGTTTACTACAGTAGATGACAGTTTACTACAGTGTTTACTACAGTAGATGACAGTTTACTGCAGTAGATGACAGTTTACTGCAGAAGATGACAGTTTACTGCAGTGTTTACTACAGTAGATGACAGTTTACTACAGTGTTTACTACAGTAGATGACAGTTTACTGCAGTGTTTACTACAGTAGATGACAGTTTACTGCAGTAGATAACAGTTTACTGCAGTGTTTACTACAGTAGATGACAGTTTACTACAGTGTTTACTACAGTAGATGACAGTTTACTGCAGTGTTTACTACAGTAGATGACAGTTTACTACAGTGTTTACTACAGTAGATGACAGTTTACTGCAGTGTTTACTACAGTAGATGACAGTTTACTACAGTAGATGACAGTTTACTGCAGTGTTTACTACAGTAGATGACAGTTTACTGCAGTGTTTACTACAGTAGATGACAGTTTACTACAGTAGATGACAGTTTACTGCAGTGTTTACTACAGTAGATGACAGTTTACTGCAGTGTTTACTACAGTAGATGACAGTTTACTGCAGTGTTTACTACAGTAGATGACAGTTTACTGCAGTAGATGACAGTTTACTGCAGAAGATGACAGTTTACTGCAGTGTTTACTACAGTAGATGACAGTTTACTACAGTGTTTACTACAGTAGATGACAGTTTACTGCAGTAGATGACAGTTTACTGCAGAAGATGACAGTTTACTGCAGTGTTTACTACAGTAGATGACAGTTTACTACAGTGTTTACTACAGTAGATGACAGTTTACTGCAGTGTTTACTACAGTAGATGACAGTTTACTGCAGTAGATGACAGTTTACTGCAGAAGATGACAGTTTACTGCAGTGTTTACTACAGTAGATGACAGTTTACTACAGTGTTTACTACAGTAGATGACAGTTTACTGCAGTAGATGACAGTTTACTGCAGAAGATGACAGTTTACTGCAGTGTTTACTACAGTAGATGACAGTTTACTACAGTGTTTACTACAGTAGATGACAGTTTACTGCAGTGTTTACTACAGTAGATGACAGTTTACTGCAGTAGATAACAGTTTACTGCAGTGTTTACTACAGTAGATGACAGTTTACTACAGTGTTTACTACAGTAGATGACAGTTTACTGCAGTGTTTACTACAGTAGATGACAGTTTACTACAGTGTTTACTACAGTAGATGACAGTTTACTGCAGTGTTTACTACAGTAGATGACAGTTTACTACAGTAGATGACAGTTTACTGCAGTGTTTACTACAGTAGATGACAGTTTACTGCAGTGTTTACTACAGTAGATGACAGTTTACTACAGTAGATGACAGTTTACTGCAGTGTTTACTACAGTAGATGACAGTTTACTGCAGTGTTTACTACAGTAGATGACAGTTTACTGCAGTGTTTACTACAGTAGATGACAGTTTACTGCAGTAGATGACAGTTTACTGCAGAAGATGACAGTTTACTGCAGTGTTTACTACAGTAGATGACAGTTTACTACAGTGTTTACTACAGTAGATGACAGTTTACTGCAGTAGATGACAGTTTACTGCAGAAGATGACAGTTTACTGCAGTGTTTACTACAGTAGATGACAGTTTACTACAGTGTTTACTACAGTAGATGACAGTTTACTGCAGTGTTTACTACAGTAGATGACAGTTTACTGCAGTAGATAACAGTTTACTGCAGTGTTTACTACAGTAGATGACAGTTTACTACAGTGTTTACTACAGTAGATGACAGTTTACTACAGTGTTTACTACAGTAGATGACAGTTTACTGCAGTGTTTACAACAGTACATGACAGTTTACTACAGTAGATGACAGTTTACTACAGTACATGACAGTTTACTGCAGTGTTTACAACAGTACATGACAGTTTACTACAGTAGATAACAGTTTACTGCAGTAGATAACAGTTTACTGCAGTGTTTACTACAGTAGATGACAGTTTACTGCAGTAGATAACAGTTTACTGCAGTGTTTACTACAGTAGATGACAGTTTACTACAGTAGATGACAGTTTACTACAGTGTTTACTACAGTACATGACAGTTTACTGCAGTGTTTACAACAGTACATGACAGTTTACTACAGTAGATGACAGTTTACTACAGTACATGACAGTTTACTACAGTGTTTACTACAGTAGATGACAGTTTACTACAGTGTTTACTACAGTAGATGACAGTTTACTGCAGTGTTTACAACAGTACATGACAGTTTACTACAGTAGATGACAGTTTACTACAGTACATGACAGTTTACTGCAGTGTTTACAACAGTACATGACAGTTTACTACAGTAGATGACAGTTTACTACAGTGTTTACTACAGTACATGACAGTTTACTGCAGTGTTTACAACAGTACATGACAGTTTACTGCAGTAGATGACAGTTTACTGCAGTGTTTACAACAGTACATGACAGTTTACTACAGTAGAAGACAGTTTACTGCAGTGTTTACTACAGTACATGACAGATTACTACAGTACATGACAGATTACTACAGTACATGACAGTTTACTGCAGTAGATGACAGTTTACTGCAGTAGATGACAGTTTACTGCAGTAGATTAAAGTAAATTATATTAGTTTCACTATAACAGTAATTTCTTCTGTCCTTTAGTGAATGAAAGAAGTTTTTAAATGACAGATGACAGTAGATTAGATGAGAGAATATCAGATTAAATAAACAGATGAAGCTCCTGTGAATCTGCAGATTAATTTAATCTCAGTGAAGTTAGAGGAGAAAACTTCAGATGATTGAGTGTAAAATGTAAACAATTAATTCACCGTTATAAGATTTATTTACTTTAGGACAAAGTGACATAAATAACATCATAAACAACATCACGTGACTCAGTCGTGACCTTTGACCTTCAGATGAATTCATGTCTTTTATTAACATTTTAAATCAGATTAAATCCACAATGAAAACTTTATTAACATGAATTTACTGCAGACGCTTCACGACGTTTAAATCCTGACGCTGAAACAGACTCAATTTACTTTATTGGAATAAAATCCTGAAAATGAACGGATTATAATCTCAGATGAGAGAGAGAGAGAGAGAGAGAGTGAGTGGTAGAGCGAGGTAGAGGAAACACAGGCAGGAGATAAGAGAGGAAATGTCCACAGGAAGTGAGGACGTTTCCACAGGAAGTGAGGAGGTTTCCTCTGGACGTGAATGAATTCCTCATGTTGTCGTGTTCTCACTGCAGTCAGACGCAGAACCAGAACCAGTCGTCGTCTCCTTCTCCTTCTTCTTCTAAATCTTAGTCTGTGACAGGAATAATCTGAAGAATCTGGGAATATTTACACTTTATTTGAGTCGTTGGATGTAGCTGAACGTGTCGGCCATGTTGCGTTGCGTCCTACAGCGAGCGAACAACCTGAGACACTCCCACCCGCTGGCGAGTGTCACCTTCAGAGGTAAGAGGTGCATCATGGGAAAAAAACAAAACAATTATAACAAATTAACGACAGTAAATTGGGGGAATTTTTGTTGGTGTTGCTAAAACAGTTTTTTTCCCCCCATCATGCCTTTTGTTTCTGTTTCTGAAGTCGCATTTGTTGCTTTTTTCCAACTGGAAATTCGTCTTTTTTCACTTTGTAAACTCACTCACTCTCCCACACCAAAGTCACTCACTCTCCCACACCAAAGTCCATAGAGTAAACCAGTGATTTTAACATCACAGCACACAGGAGTTCACAGGAGTTGTTGATCCACTGCTGCCTCCATCACTAACTTACAATGACTGATTTTAGTGAATTCAGCTTTTAAAATATTTACTTTAGACTTAACTCAGTGACACAAAGTGACCACACGAGGCAGCAGAGGACCAGCAGCTCCTGTGTCCCTGTGAGCTAAAATCACTGGTTTTCTCTATGGGCTTTGGTGTGGGAGAGTGAGTGACTTTGGTGCGGGAGAGTGAGTGACTTTGGTGCGGGAGAGTGAGTGACTTTGGTGCGAGAGAGTGAGTGACTTTGGTGCGAGAGAGTGAGTGACTTTGGTGCAGGAGAGTGAGTGATTTTGGTGCGGGAGAGTGAGTGACTTTGGTGTGAGAGAGTGACTGTGACTTTGGTGAGTAGTTTACAAAGTTGTGAATCAGAGCAAGATTTTATAATTTATTATTATTATTTATTTATAAGTCCCGTGTGCGTGTGCGTGTGTGTGTGTGTGTGTGTGCGTGTGCGTGTGTGTGTGTGTGTGAACATGTGCTGGTGTTTGTGCTAAAAGCAGGATTTCCTGCCTAAGTGTTGTTGTTGGAACTAAACATGTTCTTCGTCAAAACCAGGAATAAAAGCTGGCACCGACACCAACACCTCTGCTGCTGCTGCCAGAAAATCTGTCAAAATAAACAAGGTTATTGAGTCAATGCAGCGCCCTCTAGTGTTTTTATTTACCATTTTATTTTCTCATTCTGAAGAAAAGGATTTCTGTACTTTTAGACCGTTTATAAACAACGGTTGTAGTCATTAAGGCTAGCAGGTGAAGCTTTGAACATGGACTGTAGATGTTGTAATTAAGCCAATCTGCTATGTTAGCTTAGATGTTAGCATTAGCTGGAAAGTTGAGGTTTCATCATAGATATAATATATATAACTATCTTGCTAGGTTGGCTTAAGTATTAGTATTAGCGAGCAGATAAAGCTTTGAACATAGACTGTAGATTAAAGCTATCTTGCTTGGTTAGCTCAGAGGTTAGCATTAGCTGGAAGGTCAAGGTTTCATCATAGACTGCATATAACTATCTTGCCAGGTTGGCTAAGGTATTAGCATAGCTCGAGAGTCGGGGTTTGAACATAGACTGTATAAAAACACTAAGTGTTGTCGCTAAAGCTAACTAGCTTCGTTCCTGAGCTGAATCACTCAAAGTAAGAAGTAACTCTGATTCAATTCTTTCATTTTACTTCTGAAAGTTTAAATTTTTTACTTTTATGTCTTTAATTTGAGGTTTGTGTGGTTTATACAGGTTAGCATGTTAGCTTATTTCAGCTATTTACTGTAAATGTTCATCACAAAATGAACTAAACTTAACTTAAACACACAGACCTCATCTAATCTTAGGTTTCCTGTGTGTGTGTGTGCGTCTAAGTGTGTGTGTGTGCGTGTGTCTCAGTGTGTGTGTGGGTGTGCGTGTCTCAGTGTGTGTCTCAGTGTGTGTGTGTGCGTGTCTCAGTGTGTGTCTCAGTGTGTGTGTGTGTGCGTCTCAGTGTGTGTGTGCGTGTCTCAGTGTGTGTGTGTGCGTCTCAGTGTGTGTGTGTGCGTGTGTGTCTCAGTGTGTGTGTGCGTGTGTCTCAGTGTGTGTATGCGTGTGTGTGCATGTGTTTTTCAGTGTGTGTGTGTGTGCGTGTGTCTCAGTGTGTGTCTCAGTGTGTGTGTGTGTGCGTCTCAGTGTGTGTGTGCGTGTCTCAGTGTGTGTCTCAGTGTGTGTGTGTGTGTGTGTGCGTCTCAGTGTGTGTGTGCGTGTCTCAGTGTGTGTGTGTGCGCGTCTCAGTGTGTGTGTGCGTGTGTGTCTCAGTGTGTGTGTGCGTGTGTCTCAGTGTGTGTATGCGTGTGTGTGCATGTGTTTTTCAGTGTGTGTGTGTGTGCGTGTGTCTCAGTGTGTGTCTCAGTGTGTGTGTGTGTGCGTCTCAGTGTGTGTGTGCGTGTCTCAGTGTGTGTGTGCGTCTCAGTGTGTGTGTGTCTCAGTGTGTGTGTGTGTGTGTGTGTGCGTCTCAGTGTGTGTGTGCGTGTGTCTCAGTGTGTGTGTGTGCGTGTGTGTCTCAGTGTGTGTGTGTCTCAGTGTGTGTCTCAGTGTGTGTGTGTGTGCGTGTGTCTCAGTGTGTGTGTGTGTGTGCCCGTGTGTGTCTCAGTGTGTGTGTGTGTGTGTGTGTGTGTGTGTGTGTCGGTCTATTCTGGGCTGATGACAGAGTTAGTGCCAGGCTGAAGAACCAGGAAGTGACGGTCGTACCACTTCAGTGTCTGAGATGTTTATTCAGATAACAGCTGTTAGGACACACACACACACACACACACACACACACATATTTATATTTAGTGTGTTTTTGTGTCTCTGTTTCCAGCAATAATTCACACATTCTTCATTTAGAGCTCACAAATAATATATTTAGATATTTAGACAATAGTCATTGTTTCTGTTTCCTCTGTGTTTCTGTGTGTGTATATATATATATATATATATATATTTATAAAGTGTTTGTATTATATTTCTACAGTTGTTGATTTTGTTCTTTTCTGTGTTTTTTTCTCCAGGATCAAAGAAGAAGACAAAGGTCATCAAGAACAATCCTAACCCCGTGTGGAACGAGGTACGACCTGAAACACGACCTCACTTCCTGTTAGCGATAATGTGTTTACGACAGTTTCGGGCATGACGACGAAAACTAAAGATAACATTAAAAAAAAAAAAACTGTAGTAGTTTAATTTAATCTCTCTTCATATCAGGAGCATCTTCACATATATACTGATATTTTAAATCAATAATATCACACATTAGTATTTTCTTAAAATTATGTCCGAAACTCAAACCTACGGTGGCCTGGAAGTGCAACTATCTTTTGAAACACCGATAAAAAAAATAGTAAGAGTTATCGTGTCAATGCAGCGCCCTCTAGTGTTTTTGTTTTTCATTTAATTTTCTCAAAGATTCATGTAAAAGAACAACTGTTGTCGCCCCCTGATGGCCTTAGCTTAGGTATTAGCGTAGCTAGCGTTTTGAGGTTTAATCGTAGACTGTAGATGTTGTATTTAAATCAATCTTGCTAGGTTAGCGTGGGTATTAGCATGAGTTGGAATGTCAAGGTTTCATCATCGACTGCATATAACTATCTTGCTAGGTTGGCGTAGGTATTAGCATAGCTTGAGAGTTTAGGTCTGAACATATTTCGCCAATATCGTTAGTATTTTCTTAAAATTATGACCGAAACTGACTCAAATCTACAGTGGCCTGGAAGTTCAAATATCTTTTAAAACACTAATAAAAAATAAACATTTCCTTCATTTTCAGTCATTGTGCCAATTCAGCGCCCTCTAGTGTTTTTGTTTTTCATTTATTTTTCTCAAATATTTATATAAAAGAACAACTGTTGTTGCCCCCTGGTGGCCTTAGCTCTGGTATTAGCATCGCTAGCGTTTTGAAGTTTATTCATAGGTTAGCGTGGGTATTAGCATTAGCTGGAAGGTCAAGGTTTGACCATATATCACCAATATCGGACGATAATATTGTACGTTCGTATTTTCTCAAAATTATCTCGGAAACTGACTCAAATCTACGGTGGCCTGGAAGTGCAAATATCTTTGAAAACACTAATAAAAAATAAACATTTTCCTTTATTTTTAGATTCTAACGTAAACAGAAAAGTAACGTAACTACGACCCGAGAGACTACGAACCTCTGTGATGATCATGTGACTCGTTTTGTCGTCGTTTGTGTTGTTTGTGTGTCGTTTGTGTGTTGTTTGTGTGTTGTTTGTGTGTGTTTTGTGTGTCAGGGCTTTGAATGGGACCTGAAGGGGATTCCTCTGGACTCTGGAGCAGAACTCCACTGTGTCGTCAAAGACCATGAGAAGATGGGGAGAAACAGGTACTGAACCTGAACCTGAACCTGAACCTGAACCTGAACCAGGTCCAGGACCAGGAGGAGGAGGAGGGGGCGGGGTCAAAGTCAAACAGGGGAATAAAAGGGCGGGAAAACGGATAAATTCCTCGCTCACACAACAGGAAGTGCGATAAGACTCGAGGCGTGTGTCCTGCGGTTATTTTTGGACCGGCCTCCTTCAGAGGTCAAAGGTCAGGCTTGAAAGAATGGCGTCGTCCTTTGATTGTGTTTTGCTCGGTCATGTTTCCACCCATTCACTGGAAGTCAGAGCAGAGAGTGACGGAGTGATTTCCTCATGTTTTCATCGGTGAACGTTTGTCCTTCTGTGAGCAACTTTTTTTTTTTTTTTTTTTTTCTGCTAATCAATCTGAAATTTCCGTGATGGGTAGGCGATCACACAAATATGTTCCCATTTAAATTTGGTAAAAATCGGCCCATGAATGACGTCACAAAAATCATCACATTTTCAGGAAACACCCGTCTCTTATCAATGGGCAAAAGTGTACGTTCTCACGTTTACGTCAAAGATAAGCAACATCGGATTTGAATGAAATTTGCTACGTCTATGCAGGATCACGTAATCTACCTGGATACTAAATTTCATCCAGATCTAATCCAGATTACAGAGTTTGCATCAATTTAAATGTGCAAGAAATGGGGATTATAAGAGTTCCCCATTTCTTATAATGGGCAAAAGTGTAAAACGATCATATCTCTGTCAAAACCCATCACATCTTAATGTAATTTGGTATGTGTATGCAGGATCACACACTCTATCATGTGACTAAATTTCATCCAGATCTAATCCAGATTACAGGGTCAATTTAAATCTAACATGGTTCATGGTGTCCTATTGAACAACTACCGTGATGAGTATGTGATCACACAAGTATGTTCTCCATGCCCGGGATCAAACCTACAACCTTTTGCGTGAAAGACACCAACCCGTTCCCCCGCTAATCCGCCGCGTGACGACGATAATCTGGATTTTTTTTTTAAATATTCAGGTTCCTGGGAGAATGTCGCCTCGCTCTCAGAGACGTCCTCAACTCTCCGGGCCTCGCGGCGTCCTTCACCGTCTCCCTGCTGGACACCAAGAGGAACAACACCGGGGTGAGGACACACACACACACACGCACACGCACACGCACACACACACACACACACACGTTAATCTACGTTAATCTACTGTATATGATTCAGTGATAAATCATCAAGTTTCCTGGAGCTCAAACTTCAGGAAGACGTTCTCCACCTCCTTTTTCCACACACACACACACACACGCACACACACACACACACACACACACACACACACACACACACACACACACCTTCAGTCTCCGTCTGTGTTTTTATTTTAAGCTGTAAACGTCGTTGTGTTTTTCCATTCTTATTTCCGCAACTAAAAACAAAGTCTTCCCGTCAGTGAACCTGAGACACACACACACGCACACACACACACGCACACACACACACACACACACACACACACACACACACACACATGCACATACCCACACACACACACACACAAAGTAAAATAGGGAAATTGTTGGCCTGGTCTAAAAATAATCTTTTCCTTCCAACAAGAACACTTAAACCACTTTTCATTTATATTTCCATGATTTACAGTCGTCTGTGCTGGTGTTTGCACATGAGCGCCCCCCACAGGTCAGGAGGAAGTGAACGTCGTTATAAAGTCGTTAAACTCCATGTTTTTGTTTGTACAAACCTGAGACTTCATCTCCTCAACTTCTGTTTCCTGTTGAAGGAAACAGAACGACAAAGGTTCTTCTTCTCCATCTTCCATGTTTGTTCATCATCTTCTTCTTCCTATTCTTATCTTCTCCTCCATCGTCTTCTTCTGTTTCATCTTCTTTGTTCTTCCATGTTCTTCTTCTTCTTTGTCATCTTCTTCTCCATCACTTCTTCTTCTTGCTATTCTTATTCTTTCCTCCTTCATCTCCTTCTGTTTGGTCTTCTTCCATGTTCTTCTTCATATTCTTGTCCTTCTGTCTTCTTCTTCATCCGTCTTCTTCCATGTTTGATCATCTTCTTCTCCTCCATCGTCTCCTTCTGTTTCATCTTCTGCTCTTCTTCCATGTTCTTTTTCTTCATCATCTTCTTCCTATTCTTATCCTGCTTTATCTTCTTCTTCTTCCACTCGTTTGCGCAGAGGTGCAACGCTGCCCTCCACAGTTCAACGTTCATTATCGCAGTTCTTCTCATCCTTCTTCAAAGATCTTGGTCTCCTGGTTAGGGTTGACGTGGTCATGTTGACCTCGTAGTAACGTGGACATCATCACCATCGTCTCTATAGTTTATTAAACAGTTTGTCCTCTGTCTCCTTCAGGCCACACTCACCCTTCAAGTGTCCTACTCGCCTCCTCATGGGTCACTTCCACCCTTCCAGCCTCCGTCCCATTCCGAGAGTCTTCCTCACGTCAACCCGAACGTGGAGATGGACACGGTCACCAGTGAGTAAACGTCTCGTTTAAAAAACGCCTTCAGAGGTTTGTCGTTGGTTGGTCTGAGGTTGACTTTTGGTCGTCTGTCTCTGCAGTGATTTCTCTGGACACTCTGGGCGAGGAGGACACGGAGAGCATGTTGATCCTGGAAGCTCCAGAAGACCAGGAGCCCGACGACGGCCGCTCCATGGTCATCGTGGGCCCTCAGGGGCCGGGAGGGGGCAAGGAGTCGCCCACCGCGCAGACGCCAAAACGCTCGCCGCCGTCTTACAACGCCCACGGCGGTCTGAGGAAGAGGAGGAGGGGGGGGTCCAGCGGTCAGCAGCAGAAACCTCTGCCCAACAAAGCTCAGGACCTTCAGGTGAGGACGAGGACCACGAGACACGTCCATGAGACACATCCACGAGACACGTCCACGAGACACGTCCACGAGACATGACAAGTCCACGAGACACGTCCACGAGACGCGTCCACGAGACACGTCCACGAGACACGTCCACGAGACATGACAAGTCCACGAGACACGTCCATGAGACACATCCACGAGACACGTCCACGAGACACGTCCATGAGACATGACAAGTCCACGAGACACGACCACGAGACGCGTCCACGAGACGCGTCAACGACACATCCATGACACTTCCACGAGACACGTCCACGAGACACGTCCACGAGACACGTCCACGAGACACGTCCACGAGACACGTCCACGAGACACGTCCACGAGACACGTCCACGAGACACGTCCACGAGACACTTCCACGAGACATGACAAGTCCACGAGACACGTCCACGAGACACGTCCACGAGACACGTCCACGAGACACGTCCACGAGACACGTCCACGAGACGCGTCCACGAGACACGTCCACGAGACATGACAAGTCCACGAGACACGTCCATGAGACACATCCACGAGACACGTCCACGAGACACGTCCACGAGACATGACAAGTCCACGAGACACGTCCACGAGACGCGTCCACGAGACGCGTCCACGAGACGCGTCGACGACACATCCATGACACTTCCACGAGACACATCCACGAGACACGTCCACGAGACACGTCCACGAGACACGTCGACGACACATCCATGACACTTCCACGAGACACATCCACGAGACACGTCCACGAGACACGTCCACGAGACACGTCCACGAGACACGTCCACGAGACACGTCCACGAGACACGTCCACGAGACATGACAAGTCCACGAGACACGTCCACGAGACACGTCCACGAGACACGTCCACGAGACACGTCCACGAGACACGTCCACGAGACACGTCCACGAGACACGTCCACGAGACACGTCCGCGAGACACGGCCATGACACGTCCACGAGACACATCCACGAGACATGTCCATGACACGTCCACGAGACATGTCCATGACGCGCCCTTGACACGTCCATGACGCGTCCATGACACATGTCCATGACACATGTCCATGACACATGTCCATGACACGTCCGCGAGACACGTCCGCGAGACACGTCCGCGAGACACGTCCGCGAGACACGTCCGCGAGACACGTCCGCGCGACACGTCCACGAGACACATCCACGAGACACGTCCATGACACGTCCACGAGACATGTCCATGACGCGCCCTTGACACGTCCATGAAGCGTCCATGACGCGTCCATGACACATGTCCATGACACGTCCGCGAGACACGTCAACGAGACACGTCCGCGAGACACGTCCATGACACGTCCACGAGACATGTCCATGACGCGCCCTTGACACGTCCATGACGCGTCCTTGACACATGTCCATGAGACGTACACGAGACACGTCCACGAGACACGTCCACGAGACACGTCCTCGTCCATCAAAGACAAACCAACAAAGACCTTGTGTCCTTCCTTCAGGTCCGTGTGCGAGTCATCGAGGCGAGGCAGCTGCCGGGCATCAACGTCAAGCCCGTCGTCAAGGTAACGGTCGCCGGGCAGACGAGGAGGACGCGCATCAGGAAAGGAAACAACCCGGCGTTTGACGAGGTCAACGATTCGTTATCAGCGATAAATAACGATTGTACGATTTAAGCTACGATGGTTATTGATGTTTCTCCTCTTCACAGACGTTCTTCATGAACTTCTTTGAGACGCCTTCAGATCTCTTTGATGAACCCATCTTTGTCACCGTCAGTCAATACTTTGGTTTTTTTTCCTTTCATAATTTCATAATTTATATGTGTATATACTGTATGTGTGTATATATATGTATATATGTATGTGTATGCATGTATGTATAACAATGTCATCAATCATCATACAAGTAAATAAATAAAACTAAGTAAAAATCACATATAATAATAATATAATAAATAATGTTTAATTTGTGGATTTTAAACATTAATTCTCTCTCTCTCTCAGGTGTGTGACTCTCGCTCTCTCAGAACTGACGCAGTCATCGGTGAATTTAAGGTAAAATTGTCTTTAATTTCACTTCTGGTCATGTGACTTTAAATAAACATTTATTTATTTATTTATTTATTTATTTATTTTAAATCGCAGTTGGACGTCGGAACCGTCTACAACGAGCACAGTGAGTCTGTTTTTATATTTTAGGTTTTTCTACTGCGATAAATGTGGAAAATTGTTTAATTCTTTAAATTTAAATGTAATTCCTCAGGACACAGTTTCTTGAGGAAATGGCTGCTGCTGTGTGACCCCGACGACCTCTCCGCTGGGGTCAGAGGTTACCTGAAGGTCAGCCTGTGCGTCCTGGCAGCTGGAGACGAACCACCGGTGAGTTTCACCGACTCACTGTGACGTCACGCGTCTGACGTCATGTCTTACGTGATTCCCGGTTGTTAAAACGAGTCTCTGAAGTAACGCAGTTTATCTAACGGCGGCACCGGAGTCCCAGTTAGCTGCGCTAGCCCCATTAGCTCCGTTAGCTCCGCTAGCTACTTGTTTCTAAAGGTTAGCCTTACTTCAGAGACTCATTTTAACAATCGGGGAATCACGTGAAACATGACGTCACGCGCGTCTTTTCCCGGTCAGTCGTCATGGAAACTGCTACATTGAATAGAATGTTGTACATAGAAATTCTAATGTTAGTGCATGCTAGTTCCTAGCATTTACAACCATATCCGTGTGCTAACAAATTAAGTGATTAAACGTGGTGCTGTATATTAGCCCAAACAACATGCTGGCAAACTAAATGCCACCACATGTTATTTATTAGCATATAAACATGCTAATATGGCTTATGTTCATATGTTAGCCACTAATAAATGCTATATATCAGCATGTTGATATGCTAACGTGTGCTATCAAGTGCTCTGTGGACATTTGAACATGCTAATATGAAGAGCTGAAGCGATTAATTGATGAATCGATTACTAAATTAATAGCCAACTATTTTGATAATCGATAATCGGTTTGAAGCATTTTCATGATTAAAACAAGATTTCTGATTGTTTTAGCTTCTTAAAAGTGAATATTTTCTTGGTTTCTTTGCTCCACATAAACAAAGAAATCATTAAAACTGAATCTTTTTGGTTTGTGGACAAAACAAGACTTCCGAGAACATCGTAATTTCCAGCTTTGACAAAAAACACTGATCAACGTTTTTTAACATTCTATGACATTTTATGAACCAAACGATTCATCGAGAAAATAATCGACAGATTAATCGATTACGAAAATAATCGTTAGTTGCAGCTCGACTAATATGATAAATACCTCTCTTGCATTATATGAGGAATGCTAGCACGTTGCCTTGCTAAATAACATACGTCATGTTTAAATTTAGCATGATTGTAGCTATTTCTACCTGAATTCCAACATACTAAATGCTATATGCTACGTTTTGAGCTCCGGTGTGAATCTCTTTATGTTTCTGAGTTCACGATCAGTCCATGAACGTCGTTGACGTTGGTTTCCTGATTTCCTGTGACGTTCACGTTCAGGCTGATAAACGCGAGTGTGTGGAGGACAAAGAGGACATTGAAGGAAACCTGCTGAGACCGGCTGGTCTTTCTCTGAGAGGAGCCACCTTCACCCTGAGGATCTTCAGAGCTGAAGACCTGCCACAGAGTGAGAAGACCTTCTTCTTCTTCTTCTTCTTCTTCTTCTTCTTGTGCTTTAAAAACCAGAGATGAATCTTTTCTTCTTCTTCTGTCCGCAGTGGACGATGCCTTCATGGACGGGATGAGGCAGATCCTCGGCTTCGACAGCAACAGGAAGAACTTGGTGGACCCTCTGGTGGAGATCCACTTCGCTGGCAAAACAGTGCGGCGTCTTCTTCACAAAAACACTCTCACACTCTAATCCAGATCCTGACGTCGTTAAAAAACATCATGGATTTTGACTGTAGATGTTGTGTTTGTTTTCAGATCTGCACCAGGATCCTGGAGAAGAACGCCAACCCTCAGTGGAACCAGAGCCTGACGCTGCCGATCCGAGTGAGACACTCAGACCTTCTCTGTTATGAAGCTGAAACCTCGACCTCTGTTTCGTCCTCATCATTATAGCGTTCTCTCTTTTCCAGTTTCCCTCCATGTGTGAGAAGATGAGGATCAGGATTCTGGACTGGTGAATCTAGAACGTCTTTGTGTTTACGATCATCACAGGTTTGAGTTTCCGTCCTCATCTGGACGCTCTGTTGACTCTTTTTTCGTCTCGTCGCAGGGACAGAGCCAGTCACAACGACGTCATCGGCACTGCCCACCTCTGTATGTCCAAGATCTCCGCCCCTGGAGGCCAGATAGATGGTGAGTGAGCGGTCAAAACTGGCACAAACTGGTCCGGACTGGACTGGACCGGAGCCAGTACAGTTTGGACTAGAAATGTCTGGATTTGAACACCGGTCTGGATCCTGTTGTGAGTCTTTGTCTTCTTAAAACGAGCCCGCAAAATTCTGTCTGGGAGTAAGTCCAAGGTGTGGGGACCTGGACCTGGATTTGGAATCAGAATCGAATCAAAATTCTCTGGGTTTAGATGAATCAAAGTGGGCGGAGTTAGAGCGACGGAGTATCTGAAACGGTCTAAACTCGAAGTATCTGGTGCTTCAACGGTTCATCTTCACGTTGCACGGCTTTGACGTGGACGAAACAAACCACAGATCTTCTGCTACGAGGTCTTAAAGTTTGGTCTTCAGATGACGAGGTTTACCACGGACGTCTGACGACTTCCTGAAGTCTTGAGATCTCGAACCACGCGGTGGATCTGTGCTTTGTGAATCTAACCGAGAGCATGTGGACTAACACTGACGTTTGTCTTTGTTCTCGTTCTGGAGAAAGAGAACATGCATGAACTTTGGTGTCAGTGATGGAGTGTGTGTGTGTGTGTGTGTGTGTTCTTGTACTTGTGGCATACTGAGGACAAGTCAGGGTTTTTAACCAACAAATTGAGGTCATTTTTACAGAGGGAGGACATTTTGGCCGGTCCTCACTTTGTTTTCATTGAAATCACTTCCTTAGGTTGCTATAACATGCTATACTCAATTTGTCAAAAAAAAGAAAAATTCAAATTTTGGACGACATAGTATAATATGACTTTTTAGTCAAATTTTGGACCAAACATTTTTGGTCAATTTTTTTTTCAAATTTTGGACGGCAAAGTATAATATGACGTTTTAGTCAAATTTTGGACCAAAAATTTTGGGTAATTTTTTTTCAAATTTCGGACGACATAGTATAGGACGTTTTTTGTCAAATTTGGACCAAAAATTTTTGGTCAAAATTTTTTTTTCAAATTTTGGACAGCATAGTATAATATGACGTTTTAGTCAAATTTTGGACCAAGAATTTTGGAAAAAATTTTTTTCCAAATTGCTGACAACATAGTTTAAATATGACGTTTTTGTCAAATTTGGAGCAAAACATTTTGGTCAATTTTTTTTTCAAATTTTGGACAACATAGTATCATATGACGTTTTAGTCAAATTTTTGACCAAAAATTTTGGGTCAAAAATGTTTTCAAATTTTAGTCAAATTTTGGACCAAACATTTGGGGTAAAAAAAATTTTCAATTTTCGGACGACATAGTATAGTATGACGTTTTAGTCAAATTTTGGACCAAAAATTTAGGGTAAATTTTTTTTCAGATTTCGGACGACATAGTATAGTATGATGTTTTTGTCAAATTTTGGACCAAAAATGTTTGGTAAATTTTTTTTCCCAAATTGGACGACATAGTATAGTATGATGTTTTTGTCAAATTTTGGACCAAAAATAATAAAAAAAAATCAAAAAAGTTTTCCAGCCTTTTTTGCTGTGGGGCTCTACCTGCAGACATTGTATGGTACTGCAACCAGTAGTTCTTTGTAGATGTCTTTCATGAAGTAGATATTTGTAATTGAGTTTATTTATAAAGTGGAAATGCTGGTCCTCACTTTGTCAGCAAGTACAAGAATCTGTGTGTGTGTATGTGTGGCGTTCAAAGACACCCCTGTCCTCTCTTGTTCTACATGACTCTAAACCGTCCTTCCTCTCTATGCATTCAGATGACTTGTCTCCGCGGAGCGTCCACTCTGGCAGTACGTCCACCTTCACCCTCTCATTCACTGACTCTTTCCAATCAAACTCGATCAAACGTTGTTCCTCTGACTCTGATCCTGTTGATCTCTATCTGTCAATCATCATCTCATCCAAAATTCACCTTCACATTTTTCCAAACGTCTGTCGCAGCCTCCTCAGATCTCACCGTTCCACTTTTGTGTCCTCGCAGTGGACGACAGCCTCGGCTTCCTGCCCACGTTCGGTCCGTGCTTCGTCAACCTGTACGGCAGCCCCAGAGAGTTCACCGCCTTCAACGACCCACACGAGGCGCTGAACCTCGGGAAAGTGAGTTTTCATGACTTCAGTACGACTCTTGGATGTTCTTTGGATGTCTTTTATATAGATGTTTGGCTGTTTTTCACACTTCAGTTCCTGGAAAATGTACAGAAACCTTCTAGAGGAGGTTGTCTGCAACTCTGAGAATGTCCAGAAGATTCAGGTGAAGGATGACACTGATGAGTCTGGACACTCGCTCACGTGTTCAGGAAATTCAGCTTGAAAGCTCCTACTTTATTTAAGCAGGTTAAAGCGTAAATGAGATAGTTAAGTTACTGAAGGTCATGAATGTCCTGAAGGTTCTGAATTTTCTGAAGGTCCTGAAGGTCATGAATATCTTGAAGGTCTTGAAGGTCTTGAAGGTCTTGAAGGTCTTGAGGGTCTTGAAGGTCCTGAATGTCCTGAAGGTCTTGAATGTCCTGAAAGACATAAATGTCCTGAAGGTCATGAATGTCCTGAACGTCTGGAAGCAACTTCAGAAAACTCCATTATTATTTTTTAAACAGTTAAAATACATATTTTATAATGCCATGGTCATATTCTTCTTCCAGTAAGTCCTGTCAGGCTGTGGTGCAATGCTGCCCTCCAGAGGTCAAATTTTGAACACATTTTGAAGTCAAAACAGATCAAAGTTTTTGTTCTTTCCTCTGAAAATGGACCTCGAGAACAATCTTTGGTTCTTTATGAAAAAGTATTTTAATTTAACTCAAATGAAGAATCTCTGCTCAGTTCTGGCTGCTGTTGTTTTCCTGTCATAAAACCAATTTAAATTATTTAATGTTTCAGATAATTCTGTAAAATGTATCTGATTTAGTCAAATTATAGACAAATGTCACAAATTAATCACTAAAGTGAATTTGCTTGTTAATTTAAAGGGGACTTTGTTCTAATTTCAGTCCAAAAAGTGATTTAAAAAAGTGTTTTCTGTTTATTAGATGTAAGCAATGATGTCATTGTTGTGTTGTATATTTTATTATTTTCTCAGGGAGAGGGCGTGGCCTACAGAGGTCGCGTTTTACTGGAGCTGAGCACGAAGCTGGCGGATAAACCTGAGCAGAGGACTGAGGACGTCCTGTCAGACGACCTCCTGGTGGTGGAGGTGAGAAACACATGAGAGACACATATGAGGACATGTATAAGAGGACATGAGAGACACATATGAGGACATGAGAGGACATCATCTGTCTCTCTGTCCCTCACCGTCCCTCTGTCCCACAGAAGTTCCTGAGGAAGAGGAAGTTCTCTCTCTTCGTGGAGTTCTACTCGGCCACGCTGCTGCAGGACGTGGACGCCGCCGTCCAGTTTGAGGTCAGCATCGGTAACTATGGCAACAGGTTCGACTACACCTGTCTCCCCCTGGCGTCCACCACGCAGTACAGCAGAGCCGTGTTTGACGGTAAATATACGTGAATAATCAGTGAAATGATCGTAGAGTTTCAGTTTAACGTTTAAACGTGAATTCATTTCAATCTTTCAGGCAGAGTTTAAATTATATTTATAATTTAATAAGTCAATATAAGTTGTGTTGAGTTGTTATACATCTATGATCATCAGTCCTCCAGAATTGACCTGATTAAATCTCACATTTTGGAAATTTTTTGTCCAAAAAAAGCACAAATACGGGACTTTTACTTTGACATTTCTGTAAAACTACAGTAAAAATGCATGATTTGCAGTATTTTAGTACTCCTAGAGGTCCTGAACACAACCTAGTCATAACTTATAGACATTTTTGTTTTATTTCTCAAATTTTGGAATTTTTTTTTTTATTTTTTTATTTTTTTAAAGCACAAATATGGGATTTTTAATTTGGAATTTCTCTAAAACTTTACAGTCAAAATGTCTGAATGTCAGTATTTTAGGAGTAATTTTAGTCAGAACTTAAACATTTTTGTTTTATTTCTCAAATTTTGAATGTTTTTTTCTCCCCAAAATAGCACAAATATGGGATTTTTACTTTGAAATTTCTCTAAAACCATAAATTAAAAATGTCTGATTTGCAGTATTTTAGTAGTCCTCGATGTCCTGAACACAGCCTGATCAGAACTTAAGGACATTTTTGTTTTTTTTCTCAAATTTTGGATGTTTATTTTCCATAAAAAGCACAAATATGGGACTTTTACATTGAAATTTCTCTAAAACTGTACAGTAAAAAAAACCTGATTTGCAGTATTTTAGTACCCCTAGAGGTCCTGAACATAGCCTAGTCAGAACCTAAAGACATTTTTGTTTTATTTCTCAAATTTTGGATAAAAAAAAAGAAAGAAAAAAAAAAACACAAATATGGGAATTTCTCTAAAACTACAGTACAAATGTCTGATTTGCAGTATTTTAGTAGTCATAAATGTTCTGAACACAACCTGGTCAGAACTTAAGGACATTTTTGTTTTATTTCTTAAATTTATGATCACTTTTTCATTGAAAAGCACAAATACAGGACTTTTAATGACCTCTTCAGTGACCTCTGACCTTTATACGAGTGTATTCTTGTTCTAATCTGTCACTGCAGTTTATTTTACGCTATATAATAATAGAATATGTGTGTGTGTGTGTGTGTGTGTGTGTGTGTGTGTGTGTGTTGCAGGTTGTCACTATTATTACCTGCCGTGGGGAAACGTGAAGCCTGTGGTGGTTTTATCGTCAGAGTGGGAGGACGTGACGCCGAGGATCGACGCTCTCAACGTGTTACTGAGCATCACACACACACTGGTCAGTGTGTGTCTGTGTGTGTGTGTGTGTACATTAACGTACACATCATTCACCGCGTGTGTGTGTGTGTGTGTGTGTGTGTGTGTGTGTGCAGGAGGAGAACCTGCAGCGAGTGCAGATGGAGGTGAAGACAGGAAGTGACCTGGAGGAGGTGGAGCTCCGAGTGGTGGAGCTGCTGGACCAGGTCATCACAGACTGCAGGTATTTATACTACTATTAGAAGTACTATATAAGTATTATAAGTATAAGTAACGACCCAAGTACACACTTACTGCAGTACTCTTATACGCCTACGTCACAGAGGAAAATATTCAACTTTTTACTCCAATTTAGCTCATAAAAACAAACAAAAACTAAACATGTATTGTAAAAAAAATATATTAACATATGTTACCTATTATAGTGTTATATTATATTATAATATTATATTACAATTTAATAATATAATATTAATCCTGTCATGGGATGAATGAAAATGATTGAGTCTTATGCTCTGCTGCCCCCTATAGGTTAAAAAAAAGGATGATTTATGCTCAAAATCCCTGCTTTTTTCAGTCTTTCAGAATAAAAATGTAAAAAAATATACGTGTAAATGTTCATTGTTCAATGTAAAAAAAAAAGTCCTGTATTTTTTTCATATAATAAAATATTGTAAGTAAGTAACATTTAGTTTACTTACTTTAGTTTAGTTATTATGGAATATATTTTACTTTGTTTAAGTAAAGTTTAAGATTCACGACAAAAAATGATCTATTATCGTTGTTTTGCTGTAGATTTCAATGCGGTAAAATTGCAACGGCGCCACCTGCTGACTGAGAAAATATAAAAGTATTTAAAAAGACAAAAAACACAACTGTATGTATAAATAAAACATATTTAAAAAAAAAAACAAGGAAATATTCAACTAAAGCAGGTAAAATAAGACATTTAGTGTAAGAAATAGTCAATAATCATCAGTGTATACGTTGACTTTTACTCTCTCTCTCTCTTTCTACAGTGTGGAGTTGCCCTCTCTCGCCCAGTGGCCGTGTGCGACGCCGCTCGACCGCTCGCTCAGACACGTGAGGACGCTGCACCTGCAGCAGATCGTCGCCGCCGCGCTCGCTCTAAAACACGGACCGGCCACCGACCTGTGCGCCGTCCTGGAGCAGGCCGAGGACTGGGCGAGCCGGCTGAGGACCATGTCTGAAGAGGTGAGACGCGAGGACGCGAGGACGCGAGGACGCGAGGACGCAAGGACGTAGAATCTAACCAGGTTGTTGTTTGTGTCTCAGCCTCAGAACAGTCTCCCCGACATCGTGATCTGGATGCTGCAGGGCGAGCGCCGCGTGGCGTATCACCGCATCCCGGCGCACACCGTCGTCTTCTCCCAGGTGCATTGTGGGA
>NC_139803.1:44525026-44585026 GCF_963457635.1 Microchirus variegatus
TGAGACACTTTCCTAACATTCTTCTCCCCCCTCCTCCTCCTCCTCCTCCTCCTCCTCTTCCTCCTCCTCCTCTTCCTCCTCCTCTCTCTCCTCCTCCTCCTCTTCCTCTCTCTCCTCCTCCTCCTCTTCCTCTCTCTCCTCCTCCTCCTCTTCCTCTCTCTCCTCCTCCTCCTCCTCCTCTTCCTCCTCCTCTCTCTCCTCCTCCTCCTCTTCCTCTCTCTCCTCCTCCTCCTCTTCCTCTCTCTCCTCCTCCTCCTCTTCCTCTCTCTCCTCCTCCTCCTCCTCCTCTTCCTCCTCCTCTCTCTCCTCCTCCTCCTCTTCCTCTCTCTCCTCCTCCTCCTCTTCCTCTCTCTCCTCCTCCTCCTCTTCCTCTCTCTCCTCCTCCTCCTCCTCCTCTTCCTCCTCCTCTCTCTCCTCCTCCTCCTCTTCCTCTCTCTCCTCCTCCTCCTCTTCCTCTCTCTCCTCCTCCTCCTCTTCCTCTCTCTCCTCCTCCTCCTCCTCCTCTTCCTCCTCCTCTCTCTCCTCCTCCTCCTCTTCCTCTCTCTCCTCCTCCTCCTCTTCCTCTCTCTCCTCCTCCTCCTCTTCTTCTCTCTCCTCCTCCTCCTCCTCCTCTTCCTCCTCTTCCTCCTCTTCCTCCTCCTCAGAGCAGCATAGAGGACAAAAGTGAAGATAAGTCGATCACGACCACGTTTGGCGTGAACAGACCGACCATTTCCTGTTACTTTGACCGTGAGACTTTTATTCTTTCATCATCTTCATCTTTCTATTCTCCTCCTCTTCTTCATCTGTTAATGAAGTGTGTGGGCGTGTGTGTGTGCGTGTGTGTGTGTGTGTGTGTGTGTGTGTGTGTAGGTGGCACTCTCTATCACCTGCGTTGTTACCTGTATCAGGCCAGAGACTTGTTGGCCATGGACAAAGACAGCTTCTCAGGTGAGGATCTGTTACCCATCATGCATCACACCACACCACCTGGCGCCCTCTGCTGGTTCTACATATAAATACGCACACACACACACACACACACAACCATGATGATGTATTCAATGATGTCCATTACCTCATATAAACAGCAACACAAACAGCCCAGGGGGGTTATGTAAGTGTGTGTGTGTGTGTGTGTGTGTGTGTGATCTCCAGGGTTAATTGAGGGCTTGTGGGAAAAAGCATCTTAGCTTCTGTTTACTCTGATGCTAACGGCTCCACAGAGACTCTTTACTGGGCCTGGAATAATAAACTACTACACTGTGTGTGTGTGTCTGTGTGTCTGTGTGTGTGTGTGTGTGTGTGTGTGTTAAAGCGGCACAGAGTGGTTGTGACCTGGAATAACAAACCTCTCCGTAACAGCGTTCCCAGCGCTCCGTCTCCAGCTTCAGCATTCCCAAACTGCTGATGTCACACACACACACACACACACACACACACACACACACACACACACACTCTCAGCCTTAAAAAGTTGCAAAAGCTGTAGAGCTCAGAAACATACAGTCCCGGTGATTTATTTCATTTCGATTTGTTTGCCACAAGGGGGCAGTCATTTCCACCAATAACGATCTTTATGAAGTTTCCTATTTTTCACGTCATGAAAAATCAGAATCATATCCGCGACGCAACCAAAACAAACGTATGCGTTTAGTTTCATTTGTTTCGTTAAAAAAAATCGTATATAGGAGACGTGAAACGTTTCCGAAAAAACGTTCCTGCTGCGATGTCGGGAAGGTTGATCGGCGTTGAGATTCCTTCAAAATCCCGATGTCGTATCAAAAATGGCGAACATTTGTTCGTATGTTACAGCGTTTTTTGCTGTTTTTCGCGTTTCCTGGCTGCTGTTAGCTTAGCATCAGTCGCAAAAGTATCGAAAGTTGTAAAAATCTTCCGATTTTCGCAAACTTACAGATTTTTATTGCAAATCTTATGATTATTTTGATCTGATGATTGTAAAATCTCGTTGGAGCGAATCTGAGAAAATTTCAGACAAATATACATAACTGACATTTGTACGTAATTTCTTTCATTTTGATTTGTTTGCCACAAGGGGGCAGTCATTTCCACGTATAAAGATGTTTATAAAGTTTCTTTAATTTTCACGTCATGAAAAATCTGAAACATATCCGCGATGCAACAAAAACAAACGTATGCGTTTAGTTTAATTTGTTTCGTAAAAAAAAATCGTAAAGTAGACATGAATTTCGCCTCGGTTGCAGTGGATGACGAGAGGCGTTTCCGAAAAATGTTCCTGCTGCGATGTCGGGAAGGTTGATCAGCGTTGAGAGTCCTTCAAATTCCCGATGTCGTATCAAAAATGGCGAACATTTTTATGTATGTTACAGCGTTTCCTGGCTGCTGTTAGCTTAGCCACAGTCGCAAGTATCGAAAGTTGTAAAATCTTCCGATTTTCACAAACGTACCGTTGGATTTTTAAATTTATCGCAAATCTTTGAGACTTACGATTATTATGATGTGATAATTGTAACATGACATCAACTCATCGGCGCAAATCTGAGAATAATTCCGACAAACATACTTAACATTTGTCGCCGTATTTACGAATAATTTCTCAACCTTAGTTGTTTACGTTGTTTTTCCCTCTCTCTCTCCAGACGCCTACGCCGTAGTGTCGTTCCTCCATCAGTCCCAGAGAACAGTCACAGTTCGTAACTCTCTCAATCCGACCTGGGATCAGACGCTCGTATTCTACGAGGTGGAAATCTTTGGTGATCCTGAAGCTACAGAAGTGAATCCTCCAAGAGTCGTAGTCGAGTTTTACGACCAAGATTCTTACGTGAGATTATAAAGCGTTTTTTACGTCTTTACATGAAATTCTTTAGATTTAGATAAAAACACATCACCAAAGATTCTCCTCATGCTCCTCATCCTCATCCTGCTCTACCTCTTCCTCCTCTTCTTCATCTTCCTCCTAATCCTCTTCCTCCACCTTGTCCTCCTGCTCCTCCTCGTTCTCCTCTTCATCTTCCTCCTCCTCCTCTTCCTCCTCTTCCTCCTCGTTCTCCTCTTCATCTTCTTCCTCTTCCCCCTCCTCCTCGTTGTCTTCCTCCTCTTCCTCTTCGTCCTCATCCTCCTCCTTGTCCTCCTCCTCTTCCTCTTCGTCCTCCTCCTCCTCCTTGTCCTCCTCCTCTTCCTCCTCCTCCTCCTTGGCCTCCTCCTCTTCCTCTTCATCCTCCTCCTCCTCCTTGTCCTCCTCCTCTTCCTCCTCCTGCTGCTTGTCCTCCTCCTCTTCCTCCTCATCCTCCTCCTTCTTGTCCTCCTCCTCTTCCTCCTCCTCCTCCTTGTCCTCCTCTTCCTCCTCGTTCTCCTCTTCATCTTCCTCCTCTTCCCCTCCTCCTCCTTGTCCTCCTCGTCTTCCTCTTCATCCTCCTCCTCCTCCTCGTCCTCCTCCTCTTCCTCCTCATCCTCCTCCTTGTCCTCCTCCTCTTAGTCCTCTTCCTCCTCCTTGTCCTCCTCCTCTTCCTCCTCCTCCTCCTTGTCCTCCTCCTCTTCCTCCTCATTCTCCTCTTCATCTTCCTCCTCTTTCCCTCCTCCTCCTTGTCCTCCTCCTCTTCCTCCTCCTCCTCTTCCTCGTCTTCCTTGTCCTCATTCTCCTCCTCCTCTTCCCCCTCCTGCTCCTTGTCCTTTTCCTCTTCCTCTTCGTCCTCCTCCTCCTCTTCCTCCTCTTCCTTGTCCTCATCCTCTTCCTCCTCCTCTTCCTCTTCCTCCTCTTCCTTGTCCTCCTCATCCTCTTCCACCTCTTCCTCTGCCTCATCCTCCTCTTCCTCTTCATCCTACCTGTTCAGATTAGATTAGTTTAGATTAATTGTGTGTGTGTGTGTGTGTGTGTGTGTGTGTGTGTGTGCGTGTGTGTGTGTGTGTGTGTGTGTGCCTCCTCAGAGTGCAGATGAGTTCCTTGGTCGTTGTGTTTGTCAGCCTTCACTGTCGTCGTCTCCTCGTCTCGCCTGGTTTCCCGTTCACTTTGGTCACAGATACAGTGGAGAGCTGCTCGCTGCATTCCAGCTCATCCGCAGAGAGAAGGTCAGAGGTCGTTTCCTGGTTTTTTTAACCACGAGAAACAAGAATTTGTACAAATATAAAGAGTTTTAATCTCTGTGTTATTGTCCACAGCCTGCGATTCATCATATTCCAGGTCAAGAGGTTGGTTTCATTTTGTATTTTCACACTTTGACTCTTTTTGATCTTTGGACACAAAACTAAAGTTTCTGTTTCTTTCTTTGTTTCCAGGGCGACATCACAAGCTCCGCCCACGCTCTGGACGAGGTAAAACTGATGAAACTTAGCTAAAACTTTATCCACGTGTGAAAGTGTGATCCTATTATTGAATTATTATTTATTATTTAATTAATTAAATGTATTTAATTTAATTAACTAATGTATTTATTTATTTTGTATGTATTTAATTAATTAATTAATTAATTAATTAATTAATTAATTAATTAATTAATTAATTAATTAATTATAAATATTTATTGTCATAATTATTATTATTATTATTATAATAATAATATTTAAAACTTTAACCCACCTCACCTGTTTTTTTATGCACGTGTGAAAGTGTAAACCTATTATTTAATTATTATTTATTATTTAATTAATTAAATTTATGTATTTAATTCATTAATACATTTATTGAATAATTAATTAAAAAATATTTATTATTATTATTATTATTATAATATTTAAAACTTTAACCCACCTCACCTGTTTTTTTATCCACGTGTGAACGTGCATAGATACAAGTTTAATTAAAAATATTATTTTTTGAAAACTTACCTGTGAGATTTGTCTTTGTCATTTTTCTCTTTCTTCTTCGTTGTTTCCTCAGTTGCTGTTTTCAGGATTCCTCTCTGAAAACCTGCAGCAGATGGTACAAAACTTTAATATATTAAATTATAAATTAAATTATAATCTCTGTTAATTGATGAGTCGTTTGCCATAAGACGTCCATGAAATGCAGAACAACGTTGATCAGACGAGATTTATTTCCATGTTTTTCCCTCACGTTTCATGACTCGTCACTTTTGTCAGCCGGAGGAGTCGGACCTCCCGTACCTTCCTCCTCAGCGAGAACCCAACGTCTTCATGGTTCCTCAGGGAATCAAACCTGTTCTGCAGAGAACCGCCGTCGAGGTACAACTTTCACTGTTGTGACTGAGGTGTTATTACTCTGAAAAACCTAGTTTAAAGTAGTTGTTATTGTTGTTTTTGGTTAAACTTGCTCCGGAATTTATGTAAAATATGGTGTTTCCTGTTACCACGCGGGGGGGCTCTATTAAAAACTCAATGTTTCCACATAGACGTCTTCAAGGCGGGACGATTATCAATAATAGCAAGTTTGGTTCAGATCGGACTTTGTGTCGTGGAGTTATTGCAGTTTTGTGTTTTTTTGACGAGTCATCAGATTTAGCTTAGCAACTTTGACGCCCCCTAGCACCTACACCGTGTGACGCAAAGTTTAGATTTTAGTAACTTTTAATCGTGATCTTGTCCAGAGTGACTTTGCAAAAATTCAAGTCGATGGCGTTAAATTTGTAGGAGGAGGAGTTTAAAAACAACATTCACAGAAATCACACAAATTGGCCTCCAATCCTGACAGTTTTATTGGTCAAATTTTTCATCATTTTATTTTATGACGTTATAGTTTGAATTTTAGGTTAAATCCAGTCTTATCTTCCCGTTCAGATTTTGGCGTGGGGTGTCCGTAACCTGAAGAGCTTCCAGTTAGCCAGCGTTACCTCTCCGAGCCTGCAGGTGGAGTGCGGCGGCACCGTGATCCAGAGCTGCGTCATCCGCAGCATGAAGAAGAAACCAAACTTTGATGTCAACACTCTGCTGCTGGATGTGGTGAGGACACACACACACACACACACACACACGCGCGTGTGTAATCAGCGTCTTTAGCGGCTAATGAGACGTCTGCTGTTCTGCGGTTTCCGCGGCTCATTTATCTTCATCAGCAGAGTCCTGATAATCACGCTGGAGAGGATCTGCTTGATTTGTAGAGAAGCAGCAACGCGGTGTGGACTTTGGCTGAAAACGTGAGCTGTTGTGCAGCTGTGAAGCGTCAGGATCGTACGGGCGCGTCCCGCGGTTAGCAACATATACATTATACTGATTTAACGCAGGGTGAACCAGGCCGAACCATTCATGCTGAATATAGGGGGCTCTTAAAGTCACAGTTCAGCTTTTCTGCAGCGAGGTTGTTGACGTACTGACTTAACGAAGAATTTTTTTAACGTCAGTTTAAGTCTACGATGTCTGAAGAACGCGTTCACGCCTTTATTTTCACTGTTAGACAGACTTTTAATACAGGAAACTGAAGTTTGTAAACCACTCACTCTCCCACACCAAAGTCACTCTCTCACACCAAAGTCACTCACTCTCCCACACCAAAGTCACTCTCTCACACCAAAGTCACTCACTCTCACACACCAAAGTCACTCACTCTCCCACACCAAAATCACTCACTCTCCCACACCAAAGTCACTCACTCTCCCACACCAAAGTCACTCACTCTCCCACACCAAAGTCACTCACTCTCACACACCAAAGTCTCTCACTCTCCCACACCAAAGTCGCTCACTCTCCCACACCAAAGTCACTCACTCTCACACACCAAAGTCACTCACTCTCCTCACACCAAAGTCACTCACTCTCCCACACCAAAGTCACTCACTCTCCCACACCAAAGTCACTCACTCCCCCACACCAAAGTCACTCACTCTCCCACACCAAAGTCACTCACTCTCCCACCAAAGTCACTCACTCTCTCACACCAAAGTCACTCACTCTCCCACACCAAAGTCACTCACTCTCCCACACCAAAGTCACTCACTCTCCCACACCAAAGTCCATAGAGTAAACCAGTGATTTTAACATCACAGCACACAGGAGTTCACAGGAGTTGTTGATCCACTGCTGCCTCCATCACTAACTTATAATGACTGATTTTAGTGAATTCAGCTTTTAAAATATTTACTTTAGACTTAACTCAGTGACACAAAGTGACCACACGAGGCAGCAGAGGACCAGCAGCTCCTGTGTCACTGTGAGCTAAAATCACTGGTTTACTCTATGAGGTTTGGTGTGTTTTTTCTCCGACATGTTTTTGTTGTTGTCAAATTAAATCCAGGGAGCTTCCACCAACTGTTGCCTTCGCCGCTCAGGACACTTTTAAAGGTGACGCTTTGACACATTTGGCTTTTGAACGCGGCCTCTGAAGGAGGCGGAGTCAGGAGAGACGACACAGTCTTATTCAGTTGGATTGTTGGTCACATGAACCACCTTTTTAAAACAAACAGCGTCGCGCTCCACTGCTAATGTAACGTATTGATTATAGCAGCTGTAATGAGGGCTTTTATTGGTCACATTCGTGTTGATTCACCCATTCATTTTAATCAGGGACAAAACCTCAGCGTTACACTTTACAAACACTGATTATTTACTCACGAAACGTGAAACTGCTCTGAGAACAAGTTTCCACTGAGCGACTGAAACGTGGGAATATTAAACTTGTTTAATGTTAATGTTTCGGCAAATGTTTTATTATGACAACGTTCACTGGACGATGGAAATATTCACATATTTTTCCCCTTAAATACACAACCTTTGTTCGGCCGCGCTGCACTTTAGCGCTAACCAGATTAAGGTCGTGCGTTGCGCGGCGCGGGGGCGTGACCACGGCAACCGCCACGGCCAAACGCTAAAAAAAAAAACAGAACACGCTCGCAATATTCCCGAAAATTCAGTGTTCTTGTAAGAAAGTGAGTGTTTTTATTATTTAAAGAAAAATATCGTTAGCGTCGTTTGTAGCACGTTTAGCTCGTTCTGTTGATTCGTCGTCAGTTTAACTTTGGTTAAAGCTGCAAACGTCTATTTTTTTGTCCGTAAAATAATATTTTTTAAAAAAGCCTCTGTAAATAAAATAGAATTCCTCTGGTTTAGCAGTTTAGCAGTTTAGCATGCTAACACTTTCACCCTTTTGTTTCTACAGAGTCATGTTTTCATTTTCAGCTAGCTTCTGTGTGTTGCTAGTGTTGTGTATTTGTTTGGCTAACTTTTAGCTAACATCTTGTCAGGTGTTGCCATAAACGATGAGACTTTTTTAGCGTTAGCATTCACAAGTTAGATTCTAAGCTAGTTTCACGCTAGGATTCAGCACATTTTGCTCACGCAAACAAAAGCCACAGAACATATTTAATTGCGAATTTGTTACTGACGCTGTCCTTTCGCTAACATCTTGTCTGTTGTTACTATTCGCGTTAAGGCTTTTTTTTCATACACACTTTAGCAACCACTGAGCTAACTCACGCTAACAACAGCCACAGAATATATTGGACATAATCTGATGTATTTTAGCTAACATCCCGTCTGTTGCTTGACCGTAGGATGTCAAGACAGTTATCTATTTTTGAGCTAATTCATGCTAAGAACTCTTTATTGACAAACAAAAGCCACATATTACTTTTTTTAGCTAACGTTTGCTGCTGTTAGCATTCACATGACCTCGGCTTTTCTTTGCAAAAACGTCATTTACGTAATGAACTCACTGACTGCAGCTTTAATATCACACGGTTAATCTGAGTGTAAGAGGTAAAGATTAGGATTAGTCCCAATAAAGAAACTGTGATTATTGGATTTATTCCACATGATAAATGTGTTTTTAAGGCTTTATTTTTTGTTGAATTTGACTGAGATTCTCTTAATTTTTAATTTAATTAAAAAATTTAATTAAAACGTTGACGTAAAACAGTTAAACGATGAAAGTTTATCCTCAAAAGAACGAGAAAAAGTCTGAAATCTGATGATTTTTCTTGACGTTTAGCGACGGTGAAGTTAGCAGACGGTGGAAAGGAAACATTTGGACTTCCTTGGTGAAGGTAGCGTCGTCGCGATGCCCCGATTGGACGCTCACCAAGGCGTGACCAATCAACCTCAGACCGTCGGCCAATCAGCATCAGGCACGACGTGACAGAACCAATGACCCGTCATTTCTGTGTGTGTGTGTGTGTGCAGAGACTTCCATGTGAGGAGCTCTACATGCCGCCGATCGTCATCAAAGTCATCGACAACCGTCAGTTTGGCAGGAAGCCCGTGGTCGGTCAGTGCACCATCCGATCTCTGGAGGAGTACCGGTGTCGCCCGGAGGACGCCGCAGCGCCGCCGCAGGACGAGGAGGGCGACGACGAGGCGGGATGGAGACGTAAAAAAGAAAACACGGAACACGGATTTATATAAACATGTCTCATAACTGATAATCAAACGGTTTTATCTGTGTTTGTTTTGGTGTGTGAAGGTGAAACTCCGTCCGGAGAGGTTTTCGTGGACATCGGTGACGAAGAGCCGCTGGTTCCTGACCAGGTAAAACTAACCGCTAACCGGGTCGTTAAAGGTTCTCCACGGGTTTCGCTAACGCTGATCGTCACGGTCCGGGTTTGGAATGGTCCGGTCCTGGGTCGGGGTTTGCGTTCCAACTTCCACGGTGATATTTACGCCGATCAGCTGACTGATGTGGGTGGAGCCGGTCTAGTAGTATATCGTTGAGTAATAGTGAACGAGAAGCTCACGTTATCTCAATAAAGTTCATAAAGAAGCTTTAAATTAGACGTTAGCGTCAAAGTATTCCAGAAGAACCAGAAGAACCATGAGGAGAGGAGATCACTGAGACGCTGGTTCCTGACCAGGTAAAACTGACCGGTAACCAGGTCGTTAAAGGTTATCGTGGTTTCGTAAACCCTCGTTATCATAATAAAGTTCATAAGGAAGCTTTAAATTAGACGTTAGTGTCAAAGTATTCCAGAAGAACCATGATCGTCCACGTTAGCATCAGAGTATTCCAGAAGAACCAGACGAACCATGACGTTCATGTTGAGGAGAACACTGAGACGCTGGTTCCTGACCTTGAGGAAACCTCGGCTTGTAACAGGACGTCGTTGGACGAGTTGTTCCAAATGATATGAAATTTAAAGAGCACACGGAGCTCTTTAAATTGTGTCTTTGTACGAGTGTGTAACTGAACAACATCTGTGTGTGTGTGTGTGTGTGTGTGTGTGTGTGTGTGTGTGTACAGCAGCATAAGTAAACATGTTCTGACATTATGACATGGCAACCATCTCTGTGGTCTGTGGCTGCTGCTGTAACCACAGACTCACTCAGACTCACGCCGTCACCAATCATTAACCCTGACTGTGACTGTTAGCTGCTAGCTTTCTTTCTTTAGACGTTAACTTTAACAACAGGAAAACTGACTTTGGAAACCACTCACTCTGCCACACCAAGGCCCATAGAGAAAACCAGTGATTTTAGCTCACAGGGACACAGGAGCTGCTGGTCCGCTGCTGCCTCGTGTGGTCACTTTGTGTCACTGAAGTTAATCCAAACTTTACTAAATCAGTCATTGTAAGTTAGTGATGGAGGCAGCAGTGGATCAACAACTCCTGTGAACTCCTGTGTGCTGTGATGTTAAAATCACTGGTTTACTCTATGGACTTTGGTGTGGGAGAGTGAGTGACTTTGGTGTGAGAGAGTGAGTGACTTTGGTGTGGGAGAGTGAGTGACTTTGGTGTGGGAGAGTGAGTGACTTTGGTGTGGGAGAGAGTGACTTTGGTGTGAGAGAGTGAGTGACTTTGGTGTGGGAGAGTGAGTGACTTTGGTGTGGGAGAGTGAGTGACTTAGGTGTGAGAGAGTGAGTGACTTTGGTGTGGGAGAGTGAGTGACTTTGGTGTGGGAGAGTGAGTGACTTTGGTGTGGGAGAGTGAGTGACTTTGGTGTGGGAGAGTGAGTGACTTTGGTGTGGGAGAGTGAGTGACTTTTGTGTGGGAGAGTGAGTGACTTTGGTGTGTGAGAATGAGTGACTTTGGTGTGGGAGAGTGAGTGACTTTGGTGTGAGAGAGTGAGTGACTTTGGTGTGAGTGACTTTGGTGTGGGAGAGTGAGTGACTATTGTGTGGGAGAGTGAGTGACTTTTGTGTGAGAGAGTGAGTGACTTTGGTGTGAGAGAGTGAGTGACTTTGGTGTGGGAGAGTGAGTGACTTTGGTGTGGGAGAGTGAGTGACTGGTGTGGGAGAGTGAGTGACTTTGGTGTGGGAGGGTGAGTGACTTTGGTGTGGGAGAGTGAGTGACTTTGGTGTAGGAGAGTGAGTGACTTTGGTGTGGGAGAGTGAGTGACTTTGGTGTGGGAGAGTGAGTGACTTTGGTGTGGGAGAGTGAGTAACTTTGGTGTGGGAGGGTGAGTGACTTTGGTGTGGGAGAGTGAGTGACTTTGGTGTGGGAGAGTGAGTGACTTTGGTGTGGGAGAGTGAGTGACTTTGGTGTGAGAGAGTGAGTGAGTTTGGTGTGAGAGAGTGAGTGACTTTGGTGTGTGAGAATGAGTGACTTTGGTGTGGGAGAGTGAGTGACTTTGGTGTGAGAGAGTGAGTGACTTTGGTGTGAGTGACTTTGGTGTGGGAGAGTGAGTGACTATTGTGTGGGAGAGTGAGTGACTTTTGTGTGAGAGAGTGAGTGACTTTGGTGTGAGAGAGTGAGTGACTTTGGTGTGGGAGAGTGAGTGACTTTGGTGTGGGAGAGTGAGTGACTGGTGTGGGAGAGTGAGTGACTTTGGTGTGGGAGAGTGAGTGACTTGTGTGAGAGAGTGAGTGACTTTGGTGTGAGAGAGTGAGTGACTTGTGTGAGAGAGTGAGTGACTTTGGTGTGAGAGAGTGAGTGACTTTGATGTGTGAGAGAGTGAGTGACTTGTGTGAGAGAGTGAGTGACTTTGGTGTGGGAGAGTGAGTGACTTGTGTGAGAGAGTGAGTGACTTTGGTGTGAGAGAGTGAGTGACTTGTGTGAGAGAGTGAGTGACTTTTGTGTGAGAGAGTGAGTGACTTTGGTGTGAGAGAGTGAGTGACTTTGGTGTGAGAGAGTGAGTGACTTTGGTGTGGGAGAGTGAGTGACTTTGGTGTGGGAGAGTGAGTGACTGGTGTGGGAGAGTGAGTGACTTTGGTGTGGGAGAGTGAGTGACTTGTGTGAGAGAGTGAGTGACTTTGGTGTGAGAGAGTGAGTGACTTGTGTGAGAGAGTGAGTGACTTTGGTGTGAGAGAGTGAGTGACTTTGGTGTGAGAGAGTGAGTGACTTTGATGTGTGAGAGAGTGAGTGACTTTGGTGTAGGAGAGTGAGTGACTGGTGTGGGAGAGTGAGTGACTTTGGTGTGGGAGAGTGAGTGACTTGTGTGAGAGAGTGAGTGACTTTGGTGTGAGAGAGTGAGTGACTTGTGTGAGAGAGTGAGTGACTTTGGTGTGGGAGAGTGAGTGACTTTGGTGTGGGAGAGTGAGTGACTGGTGTGGGAGAGTGAGTGACTTTGGTGTGGTAGAGTGAGTGACTTGTGTGAGAGAGTGAGTGACTTTGGTGTGAGAGAGTGAGTGACTTTGATGTGTGAGAGAGTGAGTGGGAGAGTGAGTGACTTTGGTGTGGGAGAGTGAGTGGTTTACAGATTCTTCATCATATATATATATATATATATATATATCACAGTTACAGTGATGATAATAATCACAGTAAAGTCTCAGTGGAAAAATCATCCAACGTTAATGAGTCGCGACATGGAATAAAAACCTCTGTGTTAGAAGACACAGCAGAACATCATGTTTCTCCTCGTTTCTCCTCGTTTCTCCTCGTTTCTCCTCCGTCTTCACTTCATCTCTGTCGTCCTCCTCTCGTTCTCATCCATCTCTTTTCTCACATTCCTCTCTTTATTTCCTCTCTCGTCGTCTATTTATCAATCTGACAGTTGTTTTAATGTGGTTCATTAAAGGGCATCTTCATCTTCATCTTCTTCATCTTCATCCTCCTCTTCCTCTCTTTCATTGTTGTGGTTCATTGACCACTCTTATATTTCTTCTATTTCTTCTTCTTCTTCTTTTCCCTTCATCAACTTTTAACCCCCTTCGGTCTTTTCGTGTGTGTGTGTGTGTGTGTGTGTGTGTGTCCTTATTGTCAACCCACAGGCGCCACTATGGCCTCCACACACACACACACACACACACACACACACACACAGATCATTAGTTTGTAATAAAGGCATGAAAACAGTGATTTAAATGAAAAACATTGATTTTTATAAAGTTCAGAGGTCAAATCCTCTTTTGCACACACACACACACACACGCACACACACACACACACACACACACACACACACACACACACACACACACACACACACACACACACACACACACACACGTGAATCTTCACATTCATCCTGTCACTCTGGATTTTAAACCACTTCCTGTCACTGTTCATCATTTAAATCCATCCATCATCTACCTCTTTATCCTCCACCAGGGGGTGCTGTGTCTATCTCAGCTGTCATTGGGTGATACTGTGGCTCATTCATTTAAATGTCCATCAGAAAAGTCCTCATTCTTTTTTGATTCTGTGACCTCATTGTTTTCCTCGTTGTTTTCATGTCCTCCTCGTCCTCGTCTTTGTCTCTTCTCGTCCTCATCGTCCTCCTCTCGTCCTCTTTGTCTCTTCTCGTCCTCTTTGTCTCTTCTCGTCCTCTTTGTCTCTTCTCGTCCTCCTCTCGTCCTCTTTGTCTCTTCTCGTCCTCATCGTCCTCCTCTCGTCCTCTTTGTCTCTTCTCGTCCTCCTCGTCCTCCTCTCGTCCTCTTTGTCTCTTCTCGTCCTCATCGTCCTCCTCTCGTCCTCTTTGTCTCTTCTCGTTCTCATCGTCCTCCTCTCGTCCTCTTCTTGTCCTCTTTGTCTCTTCTCGTCCTCATCGTCCTCCTCTCGTCCTCTTCTTGTCCTCTTTGTCTCTTCTCGTCCTCCTCTCGTCCTCTTCTCGTCCTCTTTGTCTCTTCTCGTCCTCTTTGTCTCTTCTCGTCCTCCTCTCGTCCTCTTTGTCTCTTCTCGTCCTCATCGTCCTCCTCTCGTCCTCTTTGTCTCTTCTCGTCCTCCTCTCGTCCTCTTTGTCTCTTCTCGTCCTCATCGTCCTCCTCTCGTCCTCTTTGTCTCTTCTCGTCCTCATCGTCCTCCTCTCGTCCTCTTCTCGTCCTCTTTGTCTCTTCTCGTCCTCCTCTTGTCCTCCTCTCGTCCTCATCGTCCTCCTCTCGTCCTCTTTGTCTCTTCTCGTCCTCTTTGTCTCTTCTCGTCCTCCTCTCGTCCTCTTTGTCTCTTCTCGTCCTCATCGTCCTCCTCTCGTCCTCTTTGTCTCTTCTCGTCCTCCTCGTCCTCCTCTCATCCTCTTTGTCTCTTCTCGTCCTCCTCTCGTCCTCTTTGTCTCTTCTCGTCCTCCTCTCGTCCTCTTTGTCTCTTCTCGTCCTCATCGTCCTCCTCTCGTCCTCTTTGTCTCTTCTCGTCCTCATCGTCCTCCTCTCGTCCTCTTTGTCTCTTCTCGTCCTCCTCGTCCTCCTCTCGTCCTCTTTGTCTCTTCTCGTCCTCCTCTCGTCCTCTTCTCGTCCTCTTTGTCTCTTCTCGTCCTCATCTCGTCCTCTTCCTCCTCATCTCGTTTAGTTTTCTTTGTCTCGTCCTCTTCGTCCTCTTCGTCCTCTCTGTCCTCATCTTCATCTCGTCCGTCCACACTCAGTGATTCTGTGTCCTCATGTAAACACGTTGTCTTTGATGAACTTTGACTCACTGATGTGTGATGATGATGATAACAGTGTGTGTTTTTAACCAGCTAACTGTGTGTGTGTGTGTGTTTTATCCTGTGTGTGTGTGTGTGTGTGTGTCAGTTTGCAGATGGAGGCTCAGCCATCATTAACCTCTCAGCGTCTGTGTCCAGTCTTCATGTAGGTAACAAACTCACCCTCTAACCCTCATTCATTCATTCATTCATTCATTCACATTTAACACATTCATCTGCATCATGTTTTATAACATTCTGTTCTCACTGACACGAGCAGAAACATCGTCTTTACCCACAAACACTCTCATTTATGTCATTTTAGCAGAAATGTAAACAAATATACTATAGTTTAGTTTATCATTTAAAGGCTTTAAATAAGGTAAAAAAAAAATTTCGTGTTTGCTGGTGTTTGATGACGGTCCCTAAGAGAATCCACAGACGACTCTTTTAAATCTACTGTTTGTTTTCACTATTTATTTAATGAAGATATTAATATGTTTCATACAAAACATCTTCCAATTTTTCCTCTACGTTTAAAAAATAGCACTTGACGTCATGTTTACGTGACTCCAAATTGTTACCGCTCCAGATCAACTGTAAGTGCGCTAACAGCGCTTAACGAGCTAACGGCGCTAACTGGTAAACAGTGCCTGCACTTTGGTGCCGAGGCACGTAAACATGACGTCACACGCGTCTTTTTCCAGTCAGTCGTCATGGAAACGCATCGTACGTTAACATGCATAAACATTGACGTCGTTAATGCGTTAACGTGCGTAACCGTTGACATCATTAGCGTGCCCTGCAGGAGTCCAGACACCATTTACCAGTTACCTCCGTTAGCTGCACTAGCTCATTTTAGCGCAGTTAGTGTTAGCCTACAGTGGAACTGGAGCGGTCTGTTTATTAAAGGAAAAGAGCAGCGCTAACAAATAACGTTAGCGTACCTGTGTACTGCGTATGTGTGACTCTGTTTTTAAAGGTTAGCGTTACTTTAGAGAGTAATTTAACAATCGGGAGTCACGTAAACACGACGTCACGGGCGTCTTTTTCTTGTGAGTCGTCATGGAAACGCATCATGCGTTAACGTTGGCGCCACAAAAAACATAGCGCGTTAACGTGCCCAGCACTACTCGTTAGCATGTTTTTTGTGCTTTTTGGTGTTTGATGACGGTCCCTGAGAGAATTCACAGCTGACTCATTTATATTTACTGTTTGTTTTTACCATTTAATGAAGAAAACATCTCTTTCCTCTACGTTTAAAAATAGCCTAAATTCATTCAAGTCCTGTCTCGAAAATGAGTCGTGTCAAACTTCAATTTTTATCTATTAAATCCCCACAAAAACATGTATAGATTATAGAGTTTCCCTCACATATTTCAAGTTATAAATACTATTAAAAAATACAATATATGTAAATATATATCTGAACCAAACTAACTTCAGTGTGTTTGTTGTGAATGTGGTCATATCGACCCCGTGCTTCAGTCAGAGCGAGATCATCTGCATAGAGAGAAACCTCTTGAAACCACAGCGTTCTGCAGGATTTGGCCTGAAAAACGCCGCAGATTTCCAGCGTCTCTAGATAAATCTCCTGCCGCGACACGTTCTGTCCGCACACTTCACTCCGCACGCGCCGAACTTTCCAGGAGCTTTTTCCACAGAAAACGGCCGTGTTTTTCCTGTCGCCGCGCTTCAGCTGCACGGACGTAAACAGTAGCAGAGATCGTGATTTGATTGCGAGAGAGAGAATGAACTTTTTCCTCTTCTTATTAATGAAGTGGATTCAGAGAACGACACTGATGGATCACTGTGAGCACTAACCCCACGAGGCCGCGTTCCATTCTTTCGTTCGTATTTTTCTAAGCTAGGTCGACCTCCTCGCTCGCTCGACAGTAATTGGGGACGATTCGTCTCTCTGCAAACAAAGATATTTGTTTTATTAAGGGTCAGATATTGAAACCAGTCAAATTAAAGGCTCGGCTTTCCGTCTGCGCGAGGCCAAAGTCAACAGAGCTGCTGCAGATCCTCTGCACCGCAACGTCTCCGCGAGCAGACGCTCGCTAAAGGCTAACGGGGGGGGGGGGGGGGGGGGGGCGCTAATATCTGCTGGCACCAGACGAAGACGGTTCGACCCTCGCGTGCTGTAAATCCCGGCTTATTAATCTCGTCATGGGCGTGTGTCGTCTGATGATTACCAGATTACCGCCGCCGCCGCCGCGCACTGTTGCCCCCGAAAACCCCGCGCGCCTTCCAAGGCGGATCAGTGGGATCGGGTTTCGTCTGTCGTCGGGAGGTCACGGCTGCTCGCTCACGCGCTCGCTCTCGCTCTCTCGGGGAAATCTGAGATCATCATACGACGCCGGCGCGGTGGAAAAACGAAACGCCGCGCGTCACGTCGCATCTTCGCCGTTTGTCGCAGATGAAACCGATCTCTGCGCGGATTAAAGAAAGCTGTCGTCTAACGCCTGCTTCTCTTAGATTCATCTGACTTTGTGTGGTTTTTTCTCGACTGCACCTTCTCGTCTGACATCAATTCTCATCACAACCGTCCCACTCTGCTGCCAACATGCAGTCCGATCCATAAATCCATACTCACTGAAGTGGCTCCGGTCCAGGACTTTGTGGCATTTATTTGGAGGAGGAGGAGGAGGAGGAAGAGGGGTGGATTTTATGAGACGCACATTTATGGTCCTTTAATGACCAGAAACAAGACGTCAAAAATACTTGAGTAAATCATGATTGTTGTTCTTTTCTTCTACTAATTTCAGCCCGTTTAGCGAACGTTAGCGTCCAGACTTTGTCTACGTTAATAATCCCGACATCGTACGCAAACATCTGCAGTTGGTTATTTTGTCTCTTATGTTCGGCTCATTTAGTGCAAAAAAAAAGTTTGAAATACTCGCAAACAGAATCTTATCTGATGTCAAAAATTTAAATTTTTTAAAACATATGCAAAACTCATAGCAAACTCAAAGTTTGTCCGTTGTGGGCCACTGTAAAAACAGCCACGATGGTCCAAAATGGCCGCCTCAGTACAGCTGAAATATAATAGGCTCAATCAGGTGATTGTATACTTTTTTTTTACTATAATTATCTAATTTTCAGGTTCTAACAAGTGAGAAATAATTTCGCCTAAATTTTACACACTGGTCCTTTAATAGCTATGTTCAAAAAAGTTGACTGATCATTTCTGAGATTATTATGACAAATGTGAACAGTTTTAAAACCACATTTAAGAAGCTGAAAAATGACAGAAACATGAAAATATTCACATTTAAGAAGCTGAAAAATGACAGAAACATGAAAATATTCACATTTAAGAAGCTGAAAAATGACAGAAACGTGAAAATATTCACATTTAAGAAGCTGAAAAATGACAGAAACATGAAAATATTCACATTTAAGAAGCTGAAAAATGACAGAAACGTGAAAATATTCACATTTAAGAAGCTGAAAAATGACAGAAACGTGAAAATATTCACATTTAAGAAGCTGAAAAATGACAGAAACGTGAAAATATTCACATTTAAGAAGCTGAAAAATGACAGAAACGTGAAAATATTCACATTTAAGAAGCTGAAAAATGACAGAAACGTGAAAATATTCACATTTAAGAAGCTGAAAAATGACAGAAACGTGAAAATATTCACATTTAAGAAGCTGAAAAATGACAGAAACGTGAAAATATTCACATTTAAGAAGTTGAAAAATGACAGAAACATGAAAATATTCACATTTAAGAAGCTGAAAAATGACAGAAACGTGAAAATATTCACATTTAAGAAGCTGAAAAATGACCGAAACTTTAAAATATTCACGTTTAAGAAGCTGAAAAATTACAGAAACGTGAAAATATTCACATTTAAGAAGTTGAAAACTGACAGAAACATGAAAATATTCACATTTAAGAAGTTGAAAACTGACAGAAACATGAAAATATTCACATTTAAGAAGTTGAAAAATGACAGAAACATGAAAATATTCACATTTAAGAAGCTGAAAAATGACAGAAACGTGAAAATATTCACATTTAAGAAGCTGAAAAATGACCGAAACTTTAAAATATTCACGTTTAAGAAGCTGAAAAATTACAGAAACGTGAAAATATTCACATTTAAGAAGTTGAAAACTGACAGAAACATGAAAATATTCACATTTAAGAAGCCCAAAAATGACAGAAACATGAAAATATTCACATTTAAGAAGCCGAAAAATGACAGAAACGTGAAAATATTCACATTTAAGAAGCCGAAAAATGACAAAAACGTGAAAATATTCACATTTAAGAAGCTGAAAAATGACAGAAACGTGAAAATATTCACATTTAAGAAGCTGAAAAATGACAGAAACGTGAAAATATTCACATTTAAGAAGCTGAAAAATGACAGAAACGTGAAAATATTCACATTTAAGAAGTTGAAAAATGACAGAAACATGAAAATATTCACATTTAAGAAGCTGAAAAATGACAGAAACGTGAAAATATTCACATTTAAGAAGCTGAAAAATGACCGAAACTTTAAAATATTCACGTTTAAGAAGCTGAAAAATTACAGAAACGTGAAAATATTCACATTTAAGAAGTTGAAAACTGACAGAAACATGAAAATATTCACATTTAAGAAGTTGAAAACTGACAGAAACATGAAAATATTCACATTTAAGAAGTTGAAAAATGACAGAAACATGAAAATATTCACATTTAAGAAGCTGAAAAATGACAGAAACGTGAAAATATTCACATTTAAGAAGCTGAAAAATGACCGAAACTTTAAAATATTCACGTTTAAGAAGCTGAAAAATTACAGAAACGTGAAAATATTCACATTTAAGAAGTTGAAAACTGACAGAAACATGAAAATATTCACATTTAAGAAGCCCAAAAATGACAGAAACATGAAAATATTCACATTTAAGAAGCCGAAAAATGACAGAAACGTGAAAATATTCACATTTAAGAAGCCGAAAAATGACAAAAACGTGAAAATATTCACATTTAAGAAGCTGAAAAACACTAATGCTTCAGTGCTAACGCTAACTCCTTAGTGCTAACGCTTACTCCTCAGTGACGACTCTGGAATCTTTGTTCCTGCATATTTTCCAGTAGAAGACGTGAGTGAAGCTCAGTCAAAGCCTGTGGATGAAATCACGTCTGTGTTTTGTCAATCAGTGACAAAAGAAGACATTTATTGATGTGAAAATGCCTCAGATTCTTTCTGGAGCTTTATTCAGAAACCACAGCTCAAACTTCTTTGCCCAGAATTCCTGCTTCTTTTCCACATTCTTCACATTGAGCAGGTTTTTCTTTTCTTTTTAAAGACTCAGTGCAGGTTTTTTGGCTCAGCGTCGACGCGGTTGACGAGTTCCACAAACCTGCGCGTGTGTGTGTTTCGGCTCAGAGTCGTAGCGCCTCGTAGCAGCCGTGTAGCCGTGTTTGTTTTAGCGCTCGAGCTACGCTAGCTCCGTTTGAAGGTCGTGAAGCCGGCGTTTCTGCTTTTGACAAATTCAAATACACAAATGTGACGGATCCTGGATTTGACTGTGAGTGGAGTTTTTATAGTTTGATCAGATGTTCACGACGTTAGCTGACGTGGTCGATTAGCTTAGGTTAGCTTTTAGCAGCACGGTGGTTTGTTTTGAACGTTTTTGTTAGAAAACAGAGAAGGTGGAATTATTTCTTGTTTGTTTTTAACCTTTATTTTAATAACGCCGAGCAATTTTGGACATTTCAAAGTGACAAAACGTCGCTAATTGTAAACATCTCTAAACGTCTGAACCACACCGCGCGAGTAAATCAACTGGAGCTCAAAAAGTGACTCTTTGAATCTGTTTGAAGCATTTTTTCATGATTAAAACAAGATTTCGTATATTATTTCAGCTTCTTAAATGTGAATATTTTCCCACTATTTCCTCACATTACCCACAATGCAGCTCGGCGACCTGTGACTCCGCCCCCTGTTCAAATTCAATGGCTATCGCCTCACTTTGAAGCCTGTGTACAAGTGCTTCAGACTCTTTTAACCGTAGAAAAGTCTCATTTGTACGGTGAAGGTTTGCGGCCGGTTGCCGCTCTGAACGCTCACCCCTGACCCCTGACCTCTGACCTCTGACCTCTGACCTCTCAGAGAGCAGCAGCAGCTCAGTGGCTTCATTTCTGTAAATCCACGCCGCTGTGATCGTCGCTGTGAGGCTTTCTTGGCAGTGCCAGCTTCACTCTGGTTAGTCTGGCTTCTCCCTGCAGGGCGTAATGATAGGCTGCAAAAACCACACTGACACCCTGAACACACCACGGCAGCCTGTGTGTGTGGCTGTGTGTGTGTGTGTGTGTGTGTCTGTGTGTGTGTGTCAGAGTGTGTGTGTGCGCTCTCAAGTCCACGACTCCTGGTTCAGACAGATTAAGGCAGTGAGAGGGTTCCAGACTGCGACGTCTATTAAATATACTCAGAGTGAAAACACACACACACCGTGACACACACACACACACACGCACTCTGACACACACACAGTTTCTGGCGCCCCTGTCATCACTGCTTGGCACCAGCTGCACTCGGAGGACACATTAACACACACCAGACTCTTCACGCCTCACACACTCAGCACCATACGTGTGTGTGTGTGTGTGTGTGTGTGTGTGTGTGTGTGTGTGTGTGTGTGTGTGTGTGTGTGTGTGTGTCATGTTCTCGGCGAAACACCACGTGCTGCCCTTTTCCATGCCATGCTGCCACTTCGGAAAAATTAGGAATTCCATAATGACCTGCTTTGACCCCGCCCTCACTGTGTGTGTGTGTGTGTGTGTGTGTGTGTGTGTGTGTGTGTGTGTGTGTGTGTGTGTGTGTGGGAAGTAGGCGAAAGGGGATTCTACACCAGCCCAGTGCCATAAGAGCACTTTTGTTCTACATTTATGGCTACAACACACACACACACACACACACACACACACACACATGCGTCACGAGTGTGTGTTTTAAGTCCAGAGTTTTCCTGCGAGGGTTGAAGGTCGCGGGGCGGAGACTTTGTAGTCGCGTCTTTTTCCCCTTCGTTGTGTCCGAGCCAGTGGACGCAGACACACACACACACACACACACACTCTTCTTCTTCTGATTTTATTTGGTAGTAATGAGTAACAAAGAGAGTTCGAGGACATGTAGTGGAAGTAAAACTCACCCTAACATCACAAATAACTGCCTATCCCTGACCTTTAACCTTTACCCTAAGCCCAATTCTAACCCTAAAACCATGTCTTAACCCCCAAAAGCCCTTTAAATAACCAGCCAAAACACACACACTTTACCTAGCTAACCCTAGCTAACAAAATGCCTTCCTAACCATAGCTAACAAAAACCTTCCATCTAGCTAACACCAACTAACAAAATACCTTCCTACCTAGCTAACCCTAACCATAGCTAACAAAATACCTTCCTACCTAGCTAACACTAACTAACAAAATACCTTCCTACCTAGCTAAACCTAACCATAGCAAACAAAATACCTTCCTACCTAGCTAACACTAACTAACAAAATACCTTCCTACCTAGCTAAACCTAACCATAGCTAACAAAATACATTCCGACCTAGCTAACACGTCTTAACAAAAAACCTTCCTACCTAGCTAACCCTAACCATTGGTAAGAAAATACCTTCCTACCTAGCTTACCCTAGCTAACAAAATACCTTCTTACCTAGCTTACCCTTAACATAGTTAACAAAATACCTTCATACCTAGCTAGCCCTGACCCTAGCTAACAAAATACCTTCATACCTAGCTAACCCTAGCTAACAGAATACCTTCCTACCTAGCTAACCCTAACCCTAGCTAACAAAATACCTTCATACCTAGCTAACCCTACCCATAGCTAACAAAATATCTTCCTACCTAGCTAACCATTGCTAACAAAATACCTTGTAGTGGAAATAAAATTCACCTTAACCTTAACATCTCAAGTCTATATCCGGAACCTTTAACCCCTTTAACTGAAACCCAATTCTAACCCTAAAACCAGGTCTTAACCCCCAAAAAGCCCTTTAATTAAGCGAGGACCAGCCAACACACACACACACACACACACACACACACACACACACACAGTGTCATCAGACGTCTTTAGTTTTTATAGATTTCGCTGCTTCGCGCTGCAGAAAATAAAAGTTAATAACAGGTTTTCATTCGTTCAGAAAATCTTCTAATATCTTTAGAAATAAAATGACTTCATCATCATCATCATCATCATCATCATCATCATGGTCCGAGTCATGGTTTCACAAACCGCAGTCATTACATCCTCTCATTGAGAGAGTGAGAGAGTGACGCCGTACAGTGACTCACTCTGGGATTAAGTCAGGATTATTTCATGTTTCATGTTATGATGACAGCGACTGTGTGTGTGTGTGTGTGTGTGTGTGTTTGTGTGAGAGAGTGTTGATGCCATTTAACATTTAACGTGTCCTAACTTTTCTTCTCCTTCTTTAACGTGGAACACGAGGTGGTGCAGTGGGTGAGTACGTGCTAACGCGCTAACACGTGTCCCTGCGTACGACAGATGTTTAACTCCATGCGTGTCAAAGTTCACACACAAAATAAGTCCAAGAAATAACGCAAAATCCACCCAAAATGCCTGTTCAATCCAAAATGGCCGCCTTCCTGTAGGATTTAGGACTTAGTCCTCATTGACTTTTTGTGCACCCTGACCTCATTAACACATGTACCAATGTTGAGTTATTTCGAGGGCCAGCAGGTGGCGCTATGCCCTTGACTCAGTTTTCATGTGCCGATGTTTTCTGGCCAGGTCTGTTGTGTCACGTGTGAAGTTTCGAGCAGATCGGTCAATGTACGGCGAGGCTACAGTCCACTTCCTGTTTAAGTTCCAACGGTTGCCGTGGCCACGCCCCTTTTTGATCTGCAAATCATTGTGGTAACTTTTCATCTTTGATGTGTCGAGTACAAATTGAACCCTTTGTTTTTTTGTATGTCCGTAACGTACAGTATTCGCGCTCAGACAAGTTCGTTCCTTTACGACACTCGCTCGTCGCCAAGATGAACACCGATTTCAAAATGGCCGACTTCCTGTTGCGTTGACGTCATGGTCCTTGTAGACTTTTTTGTTCGTCTTGGATTGACGCATGTTCCCACCAAGTTTTGTGACATTTGGTGCAACTTAGTTTTGGCTTTGTCCATTCACATTTCACCTGAGGGGGCGCTACTGAGCCATTTTGCACCACTTTTACATACACTAGCTAACGAAATACCTTTCTACCTTTAGCTAGATAAGAAGGTATTTTTTAACGAGAGTTAGCTTGGTAGGAAGGTATTTTTTTACGAGAGTTAGCTTGGTAGGAAGGTATTTTGTTAGCTATGGTTAGGGTTAGCTAGGCAGGAAGGTATTTTGTTAGCTAGGGTTAGCTTTGTCTAAAGGTGTTTTGTTAGCTAGGGTTAGCTAGGTAGGAAGGTATTTTTTTTAGCTAGGGTTCACTAGGTAGGAAGGTATTTTGTTAGCTAGGGTTAGGATTAGCTAGTTAGGAAGGTATTTTGTTTGCTAGGGTTAGCTTTGTCTGAAGGTATTTTGTTAGCTAGGGTTAGCTAGGTAGGAAGGTATTTTTTTTAGCTAGGGTTCACTAGGTAGGAAGGTATTTTGTTAGCTAGGGTTAGGATTAGCTAGGTAGGAAGGTATTTTGTTAGCTAGTTGGTAGCAAGATGTAAACGGGATCATTTGGTGGCTAGGTAGGAGCATAGGGAGGCAAGTAGATAGCAAGATGTTGGGAAAGAGGATGGTTAGGTAGTTACGAAGGAAGTTATAAAGTAATTTTACAGGTAGTAAACTAGATTGCTAGGTGGACAGGTAGGTAGTAAGATAAATATGTAGGAGGTGAGGTGGGTAGGTCTTTGACAGATGTAAAAATATACAGACAGAAGTACAGACAAACAGAGAATAAAGGACTAGAATATTATAATATAACATTAAAGTGAAATAAAATACTAATGTGAACGAATATTTGTTGAGTTTGATCATAAAACCCGAACATCCTGAAGAGTCCGGAGAGGATTCATGTGATGAAGATAAAATAAACATGGCTGACTTCACCACATCATTAACCTCCTCAACGACCTTTAAAGAAACGACAGAAATAAGCAGCAGCTCTTTCCACTCATGACATCGTCGTCTTCGTCGTCGTCTTCGTCGTCGTGAACTTGGCCACAGTTCACGTCAACAGCAGTCAAATCGGCCTCTGGTGGCTCCGCGGCGTCGAGCTCGTTGTTGTATACGAGCGTTGTGAGGGAATGGAAACATGGCCGCCGCCATGGAAACACACACACACACACATGTGTACACACACGTATACACACACACACACACACACACACACGATCATCAGGGACACGAGGAGAAACTTCCTGTTCTAACGTGAATGAAGAGGGAACAGTCACGTACGTGTTTTATGTTCTTAAATCACACTAAACGTTGGTGAAAATGGACGATAAACTGTCACGCAAATGAGAAAAATGTTTAAATACAGTAAAGAAAACGTGTAAGTGGTGCAAAATGGCTCAGTAGGGTTAGCTAGGTAGGAAGGTATTTTGTTAGCTATGGTTAGGGTTCCTTCCTACCTACCCTAACACACCTTATCACCCTCCCACCCATCCAGTGTTCACCCTCTGACCTCTGACCTCTGACCCACAGGAGGAGGAGTCCATGGACTGGTGGAGTAAGTTCTACGCCTCGACTGGAGAGAAGAACAAGTGTGGGAGTTACCTGGAGAGAGGCCTGGACACACTGAAGGTGAGATTAGATTAGAGCAGTTTAGAGGCTCAGTGACCTGTTACCATGGTGACGTAACTCAGTCAGAGATGAACAATCTCAGAAACCTGACGTGAAACTGAATTTATCTCGATAATAACAATCACAGCCACTAAAGCACTAACGCTAGCACAAACTTAAGCCTCTAAAGAGCTAACACTAGCACGAACTTCAGTCACCAAAGAGCTAACACTAGCACAAACTTCAGCCACCAAAGAGCTAACACTAGCACAAACTTCAGCCACCAAAGAGCTAACACGAGCACAAACTTCAGTCACCAAAGAGCTAACACTAGCACGAACTTCAGCCACCAAAGAGCTAACACTAGCACAAACTTCAGCCACCAAAGAGCTAACACTAGCACAAACTTCAGCCACCAAAGAGCTAACACTAGCACAAACTTCAGTCACCAAAGAGCTAACACGAGCACAAACTTCAGCCACCAAAGAGCTAACACTAGCACAAACTTCAGCCACCAAAGAGCTAACACTAGCACAAACTTCAGTCACCAAAGAGCTAACACTAGCACAAACTTAAGCCACTAAAGAGCTAACACTAGCACAAACTTAAGCCACTAAAGAGCTAACACTAGCACAAACTTAAGCCACTAAAGAGCTAGCATCTAAATCAACAAATATAAATGTTTGCTCTTTAGCACACATATCAGCCACTAATGAGCTAAAATTAGCACAAACTTCAGCCACTGAAGAACTAACATTAGCACAAACTTCAAGAGCTAATGTTTTAAATCAACTAATATATACGGTAAACGTTAGCTCTTTTGTACAAACTTCAGCGATTAAAGAGCTTAAAGAACATTTACATCGTAGACTTTAAACTGTCGTAGTTCTGGTCTCGTTTTGTCTCTTTTTGAGGACAGAAGCAGAAAAGAGACTTTAAATCTGTGTGAAAACGATGGAAAATGAAAGCTGTCGATTTGAGACTGATTTCAGGTCAGAGGTCAAAGGTCAGTATAAAAACTCATCTGACGAGAGCTCAGAGTCTCGGGAGGACGAGGAGGTCGTCGTAAGGGCCGAGAGAATCGGGATAAGGGTTAATCTGAGCGAGGGTGAGGAGGGTGAGAGGGTGAGGAGGGGGGAGTGAGCTCCTGGGACGGTGGTGGTCGCCAACGTCGGAGCGTGGCCTTTTCCCCCGCCGCCGCCACCGCCGCCGTCTTCCCGCCGCGGTGCTTCCGACGCTAATTCACCACAGATGAGTCACTGCGGCGGGAACGATGGACGGCGAGGACAGAAGCATGAGGAGGAGGAGGAGGAGGAGGAGGAGGAAGAGGAGGGATTGATGGAGTGACAGAGTGAACTGGCAGAATCACAGAAATGGGATTTCAGGGTGAAGTTTGAGTCAAAGAGCAAAAATATTAGAGGAACAAAGAGCTTCACTGTTTTCCTCCTTCAATCTGTACGAGGCTCTTTTTTTTCCTTCCATTTTTCCACATTATTGCTGTTTTCCTTCTTCCTTCATTTGGCTCAGAGAAAACATGGCTGACACTGAGAAAAGGAAAAAGACTATTCTACTGTTGTCTTTGAGAACATGTTCTTTATCTTCACTGTGAGACGGAAGTTTGTAAACCACTCACTCTGCCACACCAAAGTCACTCACTCTCCCACACCATAGTCACTCACTCTCTCACACCAAAGTCACTCACTCTCCCACACCATAGTCACTCACTCTCTCACACCAAAGTCACTCACTCTCCCACACCAAAGTCACTCACTCTCCCACACCAAAGTCACTCACTCTCCCACACCAAAGTCACTCACTCTCCCACACCAAAGTCACTCACTCTCCCACACCAAAGTCACTCACTCTCTCACACCATAGTCACTCACTCTCTCACACCAAAGTCACTCACTCTCCCACACCAAAGTCACTCACTCTCCCACACCAAAGTCACTCACTCTCCCACACCAAAGTCACTCACTCTCACACACCAAAGTCGCTCACTCTCACACACCAAAGTCGCTCACTCTCACACACCAAAGTCACTCACTCTGCCACACCAAAGTCACTCACTCTCCCACACCAAAGTCACTCACTCACTCGCACCAAAGTCACTCACTCTCCCGCACCAAAGTCGCTCACTCTCCCACACCAAAGTCGCTCACTCTCACACACCAAAGTCGCTCACTCTCACACACCAAAGTCACTCACTCTGCCACACCAAAGTCACTCACTCTCCCACACCAAAGTCACTCACTCTCCCACACCAAAGTCACTCACTCTCCCACACCAAAGTCACTCACTCTCCCACAACAAAGTCACTCACTCTCCCACACCAAAGTCACTCACTCTCCCACACCAAAGTCACTCACTCTCCCACACCAAAGTCACTCACTCTCCCACACCAAAGTCACTCACTCTCTCACACCAAAGTCACTCACTCTCCCACACCAAAGTCACTCACTCTCCCACACCAAAGTCACTCACTCTCCCACACCAAAGTCACTCACTCTCCCACACCAAAGTCACTCACTCTCCCACACCAAAGTCACTCACTCTCCCACACCAAAGCCTCCATCACTAACTTACAATGACTGATTTTAGTGAATTCAGCTTTTAAAATATTTACTTTAGACTTAACTCAGTGACACAAAGTGACCACACGAGGCAGCAGAGGACCAGCAGCTCCTGTGTCCCTGTGAGCTAAACTCACTGGTTTACTCTATGGGCTTTGGTGTGGGAGAGTGAGTGGTTTATTAAAGTCTGTCTAACAGTGAAATAAACACATGAACATGTTCATGTTCATGTGTTTTAGTCATTTATTAACTCCTGAAGTTTCATCACTTCAAACTTACTTTGTAGAAAATGAAGTATTAATACACAGCAGCAGTAAAAATGATCCAAAAAAACGTTCCGCGTTAAAAAACCCGTCTTCATTAAGGTGAAAACATTAAAGTGTGGCTTTAGTCAAACGACTCAGTCGAGAACAATAACGTCTGAAACGCTCGTCGTCTCTCGCTCCACTTTCCTTTTTATTCGTTCAGGAAGTCTTTGAAGTCGCTCGATGGAAACATCGAGAAAACGCTCACAATTCACTCGTCATTTGGACGGAAACGAGACGACGACTGACCAATGAGCTGCGACCGCCGCCCACGCCTCCTCCTCCTCTTCATCCTACTCTTCATCTCTGTGCTCAGATCTTCTGTTGTCACTGTTTCCAACCTTCACCTTCATCTTCACCTTCACCTTCCTCCTCTTCTTCATGAGTGACTGTTTCCAGCTTCTCTGACGAGACGTAAACATCATGTCTTCACCTTCCTCTTTCTGTTTTCTCTCTTTAACAAACGAATCCAAACCATTTAAAGATCCAGTGTTGAACAAACATCAGTGTAATCTCATCTCTGACGTCTGTGTTTTCACTCTTTGTAGAAAATAATTGTTTTTGCTGTGATTTTATTATGAAACGAAGCAGAAGTCAGAAACGAGAGAAACTCACGAGGCTACGGAGTTCAGATCAACAAATGTGAAGAGCAAGCTAACCCTGACTGTAGCTAGCAAAATACCTTCCTACCTAGCTAACAAAATACATTCCTACCTAGCTAACCCTGACTTTAGAATAGCAAAATACCTTCCTACCTAGCTAACAAAATACATTCCTACCTAGCTAACCCTGACTTTAGAATAGCAAAATACCTTCCTGCCTAGCTAACAAAATACATTCCTACCTAGCTAACCCTGACTGTAGCTAGCAAAATACCTTCCTACCTAGCTAACAAAATACCTCCCGACCTAGCTAACCCTAGCTAACCAAAAATCTTCCTACCAAGCTAACGAAATACCTTCCTACCAAGCTAACCCTAACTGTAGCTAACAAAAACCTTCCTACCTAGCTAACAAAATGCCTCCCTACCTAGCTAACCCTAACCGTAGCTAACAAAATACCTTCCTACCTACCTAACCCTAGCTAACTAAAAACCTTCCTACCGAGCTAACAAAATACCTTCCTACCTAGCTAACCTAACTGTTGCTAACAAAATACCTTCCTACCTGGCTAACCCTAGCTAACCAAAAACCTTTCCTACCGAGTTTACAAAATACTTTTTCCTACCTAGCTAACCTAACTGTTGCTAACAACATACCTTCCTACCTGGCTAACCCTAGCTAACCAAAAACCTTCCTACCGAGCTAACAAAATACTTTCCTACCTAGCTAACCTAACTGTTGCTAACAAAATACCTTCCTACCTAGCTAACCCTAACTGTAACTGACAAAATACCTTCCTACCTAGCTAACCCTAACTGTAGCTAACAAAATACCTTCCTACCTAGCCAACCCTAAATGTAGCTAACAAATACCGTCCTACCTTCAAATCAGAAGAGAATAAAGTGAAAATAAGAAGTAAAAGAAATGAAACGCGAGTTAAAATGAAGATTAAAAAGTGTAAATAAAGGATTAAAGGACGTGAAGCTGAGTCAACATTAGCTTAGCGGCTGGCGTTAGCTTCATATTTAGCAAGCGTTAGTTTGAACAAAGAAAATAAAGAAGTGAGTTGAGACAGTGATTTATGACACAGTTTAATATAAAAGATGTTTATGATATGAAATTATAATCTGATGATTGTTGTTCAGATGAAACATGAAGCAACACTGTAACCACCTCGCTGTCCCTGACACTGGTGCTGAAACCGTCTCTCATCGTCCTCTCGTCTCACTCTCGTCTCACTCTTTCATAACGAACCTCTTTGTTTGGTTCATTACATCTCTGCGGCTCCGCCCACTTTCACCACATTTTAATGAAACATTTTAACGGCCGACGTTTGTGATGAACTGTGTGCAGATCAAGTTACAACGTGGCCTCTTTCAAACCTGTACATGTGAGCGACATCGTAACGCAGCTGAATTACACCACAGACGTTCATGTTTGAGGTGAAACCGTGAATTAATAAATATACGTCATTAGTGCGTCACTTCAAATATGAAGTAAACTTAAAAATGTCATGATTCTCAAGCAGGTTCTGTTTCTGAAAAACATCACTGTAAATAATGAAGATCTGACACTGAGTCCACGCTCTGTACTCATGACTTATTAAACCTACATCACATTAAGTCTAAGATATTTGAAAATATTTTTCTCTGGCTTTATTTTTCTGTTATCGACCGGAAACTGAAGTTTATAAACTCACTCACTCTCTCACACCAAAGTCACTCACTCTCCCACACCAAAGTCACTCACTCTCCCAAACCAAAGTCACTCACTCTGCCACACCAAAGTCACTCACTCTCCCACACCAAAGTCACTCACTCTCCCAAACCACAGTCACTCACTCTCCCACACCAAAGTCACTCACTCTCCCACACCAAAGATCACTCACTCTCCCAAACCAAAGTCACTCACTCTCCCACACCAAAGTCACTCACTCTCCCACACTAAAGTCACTCACTCTCCCACACCAAAGTCACTCACTCACTCACTCACACCAAAGTCACTCACTCTCCCACACCAAAGTCACTCACTCTCACACACCAAAGTCACTCACTCTCCCACACCAAAGTCACTCACTCACTCACTCAAACCAAAGTCACTCACTGTCCCACACCAAAGTCACTCACTCACTCACTCACACCAAAGTCACTCACTCACCCACACCAAAGTCACTCACTCACCCACACCAAAGTCACTCACTCTCCCACACCAGTCACTCACTCACACCAAAGTCACTCACTCTCCCACACCAAAGTCACTCACTCTCCCACACCAAAGTCACTCACTTTCCCACACCAAAGTCACTCACTCTCCCACACCAAAGTCACTCACTCTGCCACACCAAAGTCACTCACTCTCCCGCACCAAAGTCACTCACTCTCCCGCACCAAAGTCACTCCCTCTCCCGCACCAAAGTCACTCACTCTCTTGCACCAAAGTCACTCACTCTCCCGCACCAAAGTCACTCACTCTCTTGCACCAAAGTCACTCACTCTCCCACACCAAAGTCACTCACTCTCCCACACCAAAGTCCATAGAGTAAACCAGTGATTTTAACATCACAGCACACAGGAGTTCACAGGAGTTGTTGATCCACTGCTGCCTCCATCACTAACTTACAATGACTGATTTTAGTGAATTCAGCTTTTAAAATATTGACTTTAGACTTAACTCAGTGACACAAAGTGACCACACGAGGCAGCAGAGGACCAGCAGCTCCTGTGTCCCTGTGAGCTAAAATCACTGGTTTTCTCTATGGGCTTTGGTGTGGGAGAGTGACTGGTTTTACAAAATGGCCTAAAACTCACCAAACCACACTTTAAAACACAACATTTATTACTTGAACATGTAAATTCTGCAGGAGTGAGATGAACTGGATTAAACCTGCTCATCTTCATCATCTTCATCATCTTCATCACCACAGTAGTGAACCAGTGTTTCCACATTGTTTTTGTAGGAGTTTGTCTTTTCAGCGAGTTACAACACAACTGTCATACACCCATGATAGAGAGACAATGAGGGTGTGTGTGTGTGTGTGTGTGAGACTGATGTAAACAAACTAATGAAAACAAATGAATCTTTTTGTGCCTCTGACACTTAAACGCCCCTGTGTTGAGTTGTTTTTGGCTTTGGTTTAAATCCAACACCAGAGGAATTACAGTGGACACTCCTCACTGATGGTGTGTGTGTGTGTGTGTGTGTGTGTGTGTGTGTGTGTGTGTGTGTGTGTGTGTGTGTGTGTGTGTGTGTGTGTGTGTGTGTGTGTGTGTGTGTGTGTGTGTGTGTGTGTGTGTGTGTGTGTGTGTTTTCTTGTACTTGCAGCATACTGAGGACCAGTGAGGGTTTTTAACCAACAAAGTGAGGTCATTTTTACGGAGTGAGGACATTTTGGCCAGTCCTCACTTTGTTTTCATTGAAATCACTTCCTTAGGTTGATATAACATGCTTTATTCAATTTGTCAAAAAAAACAACTCACTTTTTGGACGATATAGTATAGTATGACTTTTTTGTCAAATTTTGGACCAAACATTTTGGGTCAAATTTTCGACCAAAAATTTTGGCTCAGATACTTTTTTTCAAATTTTGGACAACATAGTATAGTATGACCGTTTTGTCAAATTGTGTGTGTGTGTGTGTATATGGACCAGTCGTCCTCATGGAGACCAAAAACCTGGTCCTAATGAGGCAGAACCTCATTTCTGAGGAACTGTTCGCGTTTAGGACTAAGATTTGAATTGTGTTGATGGTGAAGTTAGTGACGCTCTCTTCTTCTTCTTCTTCTTCTTCTTCTTCTTCTTCTTCTTCTTCTTCTTCTTCTTCTTCTTCTTCTTCTTCCTCAGGTGTTTGACAGAGAGCTGGAGAAGGTGGACTCTTTTGAAGGACTCTCTGACTTCTGTCAGACCTTCAAGTTGTTTAGAGGAAAGACTCAGGATGAAGGAGAAGATCCTTCAGTGGTCGGAGAGTTCAAGGTAAATATGTTTTTATTTGTTTTACACTAAAATAACAACAACACTAAGATGTCATCGAAAAAAGGTCATGGTGATGCTACAACACAAACATTTGTCTCACTCCTCTAACGTGGTCTCCTCTAATGTCTCACTCCTCTAATGTGGTCTGCTGTAACATCTCACCCCACTAAAGTCTCACCCCTCTAACGTCTCACTCCTCTAAAATATCACACCTCTGACATCTCACTCCTAACGTAGTCTCACTCCTCTAACGTGGTCTCCTTTAACATCTCACTCTTCTAACGTCTCACTCCTAACATAGTCTCACTCATATAAAGTCTCACTTCTCTAACACCTTACTCCTTTAACGTAGTCTCACTCCTCTGACTTCTCACTCCTAACGTAGTCTCACTCCTCTAACATGGTCTCCTTCAACATCTCACTCTTCTAACGTCTCACTCCTAACGTAGTCTCATTCCAATAACGTCTCACTCTAACACCTCACTTCTCTAACACCTCACTCCTTTAACGTGGTCTCACTCCTTTGACGTCTCACTCCTCTAACGTGGTCTCACTCTAACATGGTCTCTCCTCTAACATCTCTCTCCTCTGTCTCACTCCTCTAAAGTGGTCTCACTCCTCTAATGTAGTCTCACTCCTAACGTAGTCTCACTCTAACATCTCACTCCTAATGTAGTCTCACTCCTAACATAGTCTCACTCCTCTAACGTGATCTCACTCCTAATGTAGTCTCACTTCTCTAACATCTCACTCCTAATGTAGTCTCACTTCTCTAACATCTCACTCCTAATGTAGTCTCACTCCTAATGTAGTCTCACTCCTCTAACATGGTCTCACTCCTCTAATGTAGTCTCACTCCTTTAACATCCTCTAACATGGTCTCACTCCTCTAAGGTAGTCTCACTCCTTTAACATGGTCTCACTCCTCTAACGTGGTCTCATTTCTCGATCGTCTCACTCCTCTAACATGGTCTCACTCTAACGTCTCACTCCTCTAACATGGTCTCACTTTATCATCCCACTCCTCTAATGTAGTCTCACTCCTCTAACGTGGTCTCACTCTATCGTCTCACTCCTCTAACATGGTCTCACTCCTCTAACGTCTCACTCCTCTAACATGGTCTCACTCCTCTAACGTGGTCTCATTCTAACGTCTCACTCCTCTCACATGGTCTCACTCCTCTAATGTGGTCTCACTCTAACGTCTCACTCCTCGTTAACCAGGGCATGTTTAAGATCTACCCTCTGTCAGACGACCCCTCCTCCTCGGCTCCGCCCAGACAGTTCCGTAAACTTCCGCCCAACGGCGTTGAAGAGTGTTTGGTGAGAGTGTACGTGATCCAGGCTGAAGGTCTGCAGCCTAAAGACACCAACGGGAAGGTAGAGCAGCAGACGTGGAGTGATACAGGGGTGATACAGAGAGAGGACACATGAGTCACTCACTGTATGTGTGTGTGTGTTTTCAGTGTGATCCATACGTGAAGATAACTCTGGGGAAAAAGACGATCAGTGACCACGAGAACTACATCCCGTCTACACTGGACCCTGTTTTTGGAACGTACGTAACTTTGTGTTAGCGTAAACTGTTCGACTGAGTCTACGACGTCTACGTCACACGATCACGTCTTTATTTTCACTGTTAGACAGACTTTGACAAGATGAAACTGAAGTTTGTAAACCACTCACTCTCCCACACCAAAGTCCACAGAGAAAACCAGTGATTTTAGCTCACAGGGACACAGGAGCGGCTGGTCCTCTGCTGCCTCGTGTGGTCAATTTGTGTCACTGGACAAAGATTTGAAGCTTCAGACACAGAGTGGATTCCTCCTTCAAAATAAAAGTCTATTTTATGACTTTTATTTTGAAGGAGGTGACTTCAATGTGACTTTCAACTGAAGGAGGAAAAGCTGCAGGTTCTTCATTGTGTTTTCCATGTTGACAGCAGTAGGGGGCGCTGCTCTCACACTGATCACAGCTTCAGCGCACACACACACACACACACTTGTTCTTTAATATTTCAACACTTTTCACTTGAAGTTTTTCTTCTTCTTTTTTAAAACTGTGTTTTAAATGTTAAACATAAAAAATGAATGAATCTGAGAAACAGAGAACATTAAAGATTTAACTCTTTACATCAGAAACATTATGATCCTGATTCCTTCACGTTCCCTCACGTTCCTTCACGTTCCTTCACGTTCCTTCACGTTCTCTCACGATCCCTCACGTTCCCTCACGTTCTCTCTCTGATGTTCTCCTCAGCATGTATGAGCTCACATGTTCTCTCCCCGTGGACAAAGACCTGAGAGTGATGGTCTACGACCACGACATGCTGAAGAAAGACGAGAAGATCGGAGAGACGTTCATCGACCTGGAGAACCGCTTCCTGTCCAGATATGGAGCCATGTGTGGTCTGCCTCAGTCCTACTGTGTGTGAGTGACCTCTGACCTTTAGTTCATCTAATGTGGTCTCCTAACGTCTCACTCCTCTAACGTGGTCTAACTCTTCTAATATCTCACTCCTCTAATGTCTCACTCTTCTAAAGTGGTCACCTCTAACATCTCACTCTTCTAAATTGGTCTAACTCTTCTAATATCTCACTCCTCTGTCTCACTCTTCTCACGTGCCCTCCCTACGTCTCACTCTTCTAATGTCTCACACCTCTAACGTGGTCTCCCCTAACGTCTCACTCTTTTGAAGTGGTATCACTCCTCTAATATGGTCCCACTCCTAATGTCTCACTCTTCTAAAGTGGTCTCACTCTTGGAATGTGCTCTCACTCTAATGTCTCACTCCTGTAACGTCTCACTCTTCTAATTTCTCACTCCTCTAATATCGCCCTCTAACATGGTTTCACTCCTCTAACGTCTCACTCTTCTAACGTCTCACTCCTCTAACATCTCACTTTTCTAATACCTCACTCCTCTCACGTCTCACTCCTCTCATGTGGTCTCACTCCTCTCATGTCTCAATCTTCTAATGTCTCACTCTTCTAATGTCTCACTCTTCTAACGTCTCACTCTTCTAGTGTCTCACTCTAACGTGACCTTGAGTTCATCTGAACCTTTTAATCGTGATGATGTTCACTCTCTCACTCTCTCTGTGTCTGTGTCTCTCACCCGTCAGTTCGGGCGTGAACCAGTGGCGTGATCAGCTGACTCCGCGGCAGCTGCTGATCAGAGTGTGTGAGCGACGGAACCTGAAGACGCCGCTTTACGAGGAGCAGGCGGTTTACTACAGAGGAGTCAGATACACTGCAGCTGACCTGGGTGTGTGTGTGTGTGTGTCTGTGTGTGTGTGTGTGAGTGTGTGTGTGTGCGCGCGTGTGTGTGTGTGTGTGTGTGTGTGTGTGTGTGTGTGTCCTCTCTCTCTCTCTTTGATCCACCTTTCATTTCCCCTCTGTCGTTCTACTCATACCTGACTTTGTTTGTTGTCCCTCATTCTTTCATCTGTTCATCAGACGTCACCTTTTCACCTTTGTCTGTCTTTATACTACTGTAAACACAAGGAAAAGACTGATTTAGGCTGATTAATTAAAGGGTTATTAAGTCAACGATGTCTTTAAGAACATGATCACGTCTTTATCTCAGTGTTAAACTGAAGTTTGTAAACCACTCACTCTCTCACACCAAAGTCACTCACTCTCACACACCAAAGTCACTCACTCTCACACCAAAGTCACTCACTCTCCCACACCAAAGTCACTCACTCTGCCACACCAAAGTCACTCACTCTCACACACCAAAGTCACTCACTCTCACACACCAAAGTCACTCACTCTCACACACCAAAGTCACTCACTCTGCCACACCAAAGTCACTCACTCTGCCACACCAAAGTCACTCACTCTCACACACCAAAGTCACTCACTCTCACACACCAAAGTCACTCACTCTCCCACACCAAAGTCACTCACTCTCCCACACCAAAGTCACTCACTCTCCCACACCAAAGTCACTCACTCTGCCACACCAAAGTCACTCACTCTCACACACCAAAGTCACTCACTGTCCCACACCAAAGTCCATAGAGTAAACCAGTGATTTTAACATGACAGCACACAGGAGTTGTTGATCCACTGCTGCCTCCATCACTACGTTATAATGACACAAAGTGACCACACGAGGCAGCAGAGGACCAGCAGCTCCTGTGTCCCTGTGAGCTTAAATCACTGGTTTTCTCTGTGGTTGAACAGTGAAGATAAAAACGTGATCATGTGACTTAAACTGACTGATTTAATAAAGTGAGTCTTCTCTTAAGAGGCTAAAATCCTTGTTTTTCCTTCTGCTTCTGAAGCTTCTGAACTCTGGAGTTAAATCACAGTGACCACCTGATGAGACACACACACACACACACACACACACACACACACACACACACACACACACACACAGGTTACTGTGTTGCAGGGTCACGCTCGTCGTTTCACTGATTTATTCTGCGACTGACGAGCCAACGTCAACATTTGTGGTCGTCCCTCGCTCGGCGAGGAGGAGGAGGAGGAGGAGGAGGAAGAGCGCCGCGTTCTCTTTCCACCGTCGCCGTGGCAACGATGCGTCAGCCCAACGCCGAGTGGCCTCGGGAGGCGGAGCTTCCTCTTCTCCTCCTCCGTCAGATCAGTGTTTCTTTCCTCCATCTCTCCATCCTTAACCTTTACTCTCACTTCCTTCTTCTTTTTCTTCTTCTGCGTCTTCTCCAAGTTTCCTCTGAGTCTCTCTCTCTTTCTTTCTTTCCTTCTCTCTTTCCTTCTCTCTTTCCTTCTCTCTTTCCTTCCTCTCCAGTGAAGGTGACTCTGAGTTTACGCTCGTAAACTTTTGACGCGAGCTTGATATTTTCATTTAGTTTGGAAGCAGCAGAGATTTTCCTGTGTGTGAATGTGAATATTGAATAATTCCTTTTTTCTCTCTTTTTCCACTCTGCACTTTGGGAGCTGTAACATTGTGTGTGTGTGTGTGTGTGTGTGTGTGTGTGTGTGTGTGTGTGTCTGTCCAGAGGACAAACAGGACACGTCCAAACGTCACCTCGGTCCTCTGAAGGAAAGACTCTCTCTTCACATCCTGAGGAAACTCACGTTAGTTCCTGAACACGTGGAAACTCGACGACTCTTCAGTCCGTTACAGCCCGACATCGAGCAGGTGACGAGTGACGATCAATGACTTTATTATTGTTGTTGTTGTTGTTGTCGACTCATCTGTGGATTATTTCAGTCCATTAATCCCGATCATCTTCGTCAGCACCTGTTTTGGACGTGTGTTTAACCTCCATACGTGTGCTTTAATAACACAACATTTATCACAGTTAAAGACCTGAAACAAATGATCACAGATTAAATATCAAATTAATCAGCTCCAAATCACACAGTTGATACAATTCATTATAAACCCTCGTATCGACAGGTCAAAGCAGCTTTGTCTGTAATTCACTGAGTAATACTGACTCGAACGTCTCACTCCTCTAACATCTCACTCTTCTAAAGTGGTCTCCACTAATATCTCACTCTTATATCTCACTTCTCTGTCTCAATTCTCTGTCGTCGAACTAATCTACGTCTCACTCTTCTAAAGTGGCCTCTAACGTCTCACTCTTCTGAAGTGGCCTCCTCTAACGTCTCACTCTTCTGAAGTGGTCTCTTCTAACGTCTCACTCTTCTGAAGTGGTCTCCCCTAAAGTCTCACTCTTCTAAAGTGGCCTCCTCTAACGTCTCACTCTTCTAGTGGCCTCTTCTAGTGTCTCACTCTTCTGAAGTGGTCTCCTATAACGTCTCACTCTTCTAAAGTGGTCTTCCCTAACGTCTCACTCTACTAAAGTTGCCTCCTATAACGTCTCACTCTACTAAAGTGGTCTCTTCTAACGTCTCACTCTTCTGAAGTGGTCTCCTATAACGTCTCACTCTTCTAAAGTGGTCTTCCCTAACGTCTCACTCTACTAAAGTTGCCTCCTATAACGTCTCACTCTACTAAAGTGGTCTCTTCTAACGTCTCATTTTTCTAAAGTGGCCTCCTATAACGTCTCACTCTTCTAAAGTGGTCTCCCCTAACGTCTCACTCTACTAAAGTGGTCTCTTCTAACGTCTCACTCTTCTGAAGTGGTCTCACTTCTCTAATGTCTCACTCTTCTAAAGTGGTCTCCCCTAATGTCTCACTCTTCTAAAGTGGTCACCCCTAACGTCTCACTCTACTAAAGCGGTCTCTTCTAACGTCTCACTCTTCTGAAGTGGTCTCACTTCTCTAATGTCTCACTTCTCTAACGTCTCACTTTTCTAAAGTGTTCTCACTCTAATATCTCACTCCTCTAGCATCGTAATTGATTACTACGACTAATCTTTGCAGCCCTAAACATTATTATCCATTAATCAATCAGAGGTTTGTTTCAATTGTTTCATTGTTTTTTATTGTTTTTATTGTATTATTGTTTTATTTGTTGTTATAGTTGATATTGTTTTATTGTTGTTATTGTTTTCATGTTGTCCTCCTGTCCTCGTCCTCAGGGACGTCTCATGTTGTGGGTCGATCTGTTCCCAAAGTCTCTGGGTTCTCCTGGACCACCGTTCAACGTCACGCCGCGACGAGCTAAGAAGTACAAACGTCATCGATCAGCTGATCAATGTGCTGATATGTGATCAATAATAGTTGAGGTGACTGTGTGTGTGTGTGTGTGTCTCTGTGTGTGTGTGTGCGTGTGTGTGTGTGTGTGTGTGTGTGTGTGTCTCGGAGGTTTTTCCTGCGCTGCATCATCTGGAACACGATGGACGTTCTCCTGGACGACATCAGCATCAGCGGCGAGAGGATGAGCGACATCTACGTCAAAGGGTAAACGAGTCGCCGTGACGACCGCCGTCCTCTCTGTGACGCTCTGCAGTGACTCTGTCTCTGACCCCGCCCCCTCTCTCTGTCTGACTCCGCCCCCTCTCAGGTGGTTGGACGGACACGAGCACAACAAACAGAAGACGGACGTCCACTATCGTTCTCTGGGAGGAGAAGGAAACTTCAACTACAGATTCCTGTTTCCTTTCAACTATTTACCTGCGGAACAGCTGATCGTCGTCAACAAGAAGGTGAGGAGGGAGGAGACGAGGGAGGAAGGAAACAAGGAAAGGAAGGAAAGAGAAAAGGAAGGATGAAAGACGGAAGGCGAGAGGAAACTGCGGCTACTGAGTGTAAGACAGGAAGGTGAGGAAGGGAGGAAACAAGGGAGAGAGGAAACAAGGGAGGGAGGAGACAAGGAAGGGAGGAAACAAGGGAGGAAAGGACTGAAGGATGGAGGGAGGAAGGGATGAAGGAGGGAAGGAGAAAAACGTTTGATATTTACCTGCTGAACAGCTGATCATCGTCAACAGGAAGGTGAGGAGGGAGGAGACGAGGGAGTGACTGAAAGATGGAGAGAGGGAAACAAGGGAGGAGGGAGGGAGGGATGAAAGAAGGAAGGAAGGTGAGGAAACTGCAGCTACTGACCTGTGGAACAGGTGAGGAGGGAGGAGACAAGGGAGGAAGGGAAACGGGTAAGGCGAGAGGAAGGCAAGGGAGGATAAAGTGTCGTTAACAGGAAGGTGAGGAGGTAGGAAGGAAGGAGACGGAAAAGATGGAGGGAGGAAACAAGGAAGGAGAGAGGAAGGAAAGAACGGGGGGAAAAAGATAAATGGAACGCGGCCACCAGACAGAAGCTGAACAGTTTAATTGATCTTCATCATCATGATGATGATGATGATGATGTCATGTGATTAATGACATCATCATCATCATAAAGTTTAGTCGGATAATTAAATGTTGTCATGGTGACGAAGAAGTTTCCACACACACACACACACACACACACTTCTATAACGGCGTGAACAGAATTAACGCGGCGACGTTTTTACGACGCAGACGCCGTTAAACGATCGCTGAGACACAAACGTCGACTTGAAGCTAAAATAAAAACATGGCGGTCGGTCGACGCTCGGCTGCTTTTCTTGGCGCGGACGACGCGCAGACGACGTGTTTACGACGGCGTTCGCTCGCCGTCGGCAGCGTCTTCAATCAGCGGACGACGATTAAATCACAGAAGAGGTTTTTAATCCAGAGATTAAATCTGAAGCTGGAGATTTAACTGCAGTGATTTAATCCAAACAACATCTTAAAAACGCAGAATATTCACCGTTTATTCACAACATTAAACCAAAATAACTTTGACGTTTTACAGATTTGTTTCACATCATCTTCACTTTTTAATCCCCCGTCGTATTTCAGATGGTTTAATCCAGACTTTCTTTATCACACACACACAGTAAAGATTATTAGAGTCTGTGCTTTACTCGGCCAATGAAAGTGATTGATGCTGTTGACATACACAGTGTGTGTGTGTGTGTGTGTGTGTGTGTGTCGTCATGACTGCGATGTCGAGCGTCAGCGTGAACTCGTTCATCACGCTAACACACGTTCGTACACGTGTGTGAATGTTATTGTGTGTACGTGCAAAAACACACACGTAGGTTCAAAAATAAAACTTTAGCAGCGTTAGCAGGATTAGCTGTGGTCAGTCATGTGACTCGCGAGTGTAAAAACCAGTCAATAAAGCCAACGACTTTTGCCTCAGGGCTAACGCTAGAGCTAACGACGCTCATGGTAAAACATAAACAGACATTTTTAGCTTTTGTGTTGAGTTTGTAATTCAAAATGGCTGCCGTCTTCTGTGTCGCATACTCACAATACTGTCTTACTGTGTTCATTACATGGAATAGTTTAGCTTGTTGGTTAGCAAACCTAGCTAACTCTAACATCGTGTTACTTACAATGAGTAAAAAACAGCCAACAATTATTACTATTAGGACGATTATCCTCTTGCTAACACCAGAGCTAGCCATACTCTGTGTACTTTTCACTTTACTGTCGTGTTTTTATTTATAAAACATCATAATGTGCTCAGTAGCAAGCTAATGTAGCAGTTAGTGAACAAACCTAGCTAACGTTAACCACAAACTATTAAAGTAATTGTGTTTATTAAACGGAATAGTTTAGCTTGCTGGTTAGCAAACCTAGCTAACTCTAACATTGTTTTACTTACAATGAGTAAAAAACAACTAACAATTATTACTATTAGGATGGTTATCCTCGGGCTAACACCAGAGCTAACCACACTCTTTGTATTTTTTAACGTTACTATTGTTTTTTTATTTTAAACATTTTATTTGTCTATTAAACGGAATAGTTTAGCAAACCTTGCTAACGCTAACATTAGCAAGGTCCAAACTTCACATTAGCAAGGTCCAAACTTCAAAGTCCAAACTTCATAGCCACCACACATGAAGTTTGGACTTATAACTTAAGCTTTTAAATGTTAAAACTTCCACACAGTAAACTTTTTACTGCGTATGAACAGATTTAGATTTTATCTCAGATGTGACGAAAAGAGACTTATTTTTTTATTTGTTTTTGTTCTGAAGGTAAAAAAAGAGAAAGAGCGGAAACGTTAGCGTTAGCACGGAGGCGACAGAGATTAGATACTGTCTGTTAGTTTAGTGTGAGTTTAACAGACGTGATAATAGCTTTAACACACACACACTCACTCTCACACACACACACTCACTCTCACACACACACACACACACAGTGGAAGTGGAGCTGCAGTGAGACATGTGTCGTCTGTTCGTTGACTAAACTTAATTTATTAAAAACAATTAAAACTCTTAATATTCATACGTTTGTGAGCTCGTTGTGGTGTAAATCGACTCGTGTCTCCACAGACACAGTGATCCGTGTTCATCACTATCGTCATTAAAAAAAACACATTTATTTAACAAAAACATGTCGTCATGCTCGTTCAAATATAAGATATAAACAGGAAAATGCAACAAATAACGCAATAAAATAAGTTTGTCTTAAAAAGCAGCTCATTATTGTGTCCTCGGTGTAAGAAAAGCTGTGTATATTTTATTTATCTTTATTTATTTGTCCTGACTTGATCATGTTTGGGTGATGTTTGTGTGATGAATGTTTATCAGTGTGTTGTCATGACGACGTCTTTCTCTGACCACAGGAACACTTCTGGAGCGTCGACAAAGGTCAAACCAAAGTTTCTCCTAAACTCATCATGCAGATCTGGGACAACGACAAGTTCTCCTTCGACGACTACCTCGGTAAACCTGAGATTTATTTCAAAATATTCACTACATTTACAAAGAATGTGTTTTTAAACTCAAGTTTAAACCACCGTTATCGTTTTTTTACAGTGTAAACCCTCAGCAAAAAGTAGTTTATTCAAGTGTACTGTATAAAATATAGTGTATAAAAAGTAAACTTCAAGGATCCTGCCTCAGTTTTAGCACTTTGACAGTGAGCTGACTTTCTTCTCGAAAACAAAAAGTATCTCAGAATGACTTGAAATTCACCATCATAATAGTCAGCATCGCCCTGAACAAGGATCTGTTGAAAATATTTGCAAATCTCTCAAGGAATAATTTTAATGAATTTTTGAAAATGAGGAAATTATCAACTTGCCCTGATGCACTTTGACAGTGAGCTGAGTTTCTTCTCGAAAACAAAAAGTATCTCGGAATGACTTGAAATTTACCATCATAATAGTCAGCATCGCCCTGAACAAGGATCAGTTGAAATTTTTTGCTTATCTCTTAAGGAATAATTTTAAAGAATTTTTGAAAATCAGGAAATGATCCATTTGTCCTGATGCACTTTGACAGTGAGCTGAGTTTCTTCAAAAAAACAAAAAGTATCTCGGAATGACTTGGAATTTACCATCATAATAGTCGGCATCGCCCTGAACAAGGATCAGTTGAAAATATTTGCATATCTTTTAAGGAATAATTTTTATGAATTTTTGAAAATGAGGAAATTATCCATTTGCCCTGATGCACTTTGACAGTGAGCTGACTTTCTTCAAAAAAACAAAAAGTATCTCGGAATGACTTGAAATTTACCCTCATAATAGTCGGTGTCGCCCTGAACAAGGATCTGTTGAAAATATTTGCAAACGTCTTAAGGAATAATTTTAATGAATTTTTGAAAATCAGGAAATGATCCATTTGCCCTGATGCACTTTGACAGTGAGCTGACTTTCTTCTCGAAAACAAAAAGTATCTCAGAATGACTTGAAATTTACCACCATAATAGTCGGCATCGCCCTGAACAAGGATCTGTTGAAAATATTTGCAAATCTATTAAGGAATAATTTTAATGAATTTTTGAAAATCAGGAAATGATCCATTTGCCCTGATGCACTTTGACAGTGAGCTGAATTTCTTCAAAAAAACAAAAAGTATCTCGGAATGACTTGAAATTTACCCTCATAATAGTCGGTGTCGCCCTGAACAAGGATCTGTTGAAAATATTTGCAAACGTCTTAAGGAATAATTTTTATGAATTTTTGAAAATCAGGAAATGATCCATTTGCCCTAATGCACTTTGACAGTGAGCTGACTTTCTTCTCGAAAACAAAAAGTATCTCAGAATGACTTGAAATTCATCATCATAATAGTCGGCATCGCCCTGAACAAGGATCTGTTGAAAATATTTGCATATCTTTTAAGGAATAATTTTTATGAATTTTTGAAAATGAGGAAATTATCCATTTGCCCTGATGCACTTTGACAGTGAGCTGACTTTCTTCAAAAAAACAAAAAGTATCTCGGAATGACTTGAAATTTAGCCTCATAATAGTCGACATCACCCTGAACAAGGATCTGTTGAAAATATTTGCAAACGTCTTAAGGAATCATTTTTATGAATTTTTGAAAATCAGGAAATGATCCATTTGCCCTGATGCACTTTGACAGTGAGCTGACTTTCTTCTCAAAAACAAAAAGTATCTCAGAATGACTTGAAATTTACCATCATAATAGTCGGCATCGCCCTGAACAAGGATCTGTTGAAAATATTTGCATATCTTTTAAGGAATAATTTTTATGAATTTTTGAAAATCAGGAAATGATCCATTTGCCCTGATGCACTTTGACAGTGAGCTGACTTTCTTCAAAAAAACAAAAAGTATCTCGGAATGACTTGAAATTCATCATCATAATAGTCGGCATCGCCCTGAACAAGGATCCGTTGAAAATATTTGCATATCTTTTAAGGAATAATTTTTATGAATTTTTGAAAATCAGGAAATATTCCATTTGCCCTGATGCACTTTGACAGTGAGCTGAATTTCTTCAAAAAAACAAAAAGTATCTCGGAATGACTTGAAATTTACCCTCATAATAGTCGGCATCGCCCTGAACAAGGATCTGTTGAAAATATTTGCAAACGTCTTAAGGAATAATTTTTATGAATTTTTGAAAATCATGAAATTATCCATTTGCCCTGATGCACTTTGACAGTGAGCTGACTTTCTTCAAAAAAACAAAAAGTATCTCGGAATGACTTGAAATTCATCATCATAATAGTCGGCATCGCCCTGAACAAGGATCCGTTGAAAATATTTGCATATCTTTTAAGGAATAATTTTTATGAATTTTTGAAAATCAGGAAATATTCCATTTGCCCTGATGCACTTTGACAGTGAGCTGAATTTCTTCAAAAAAAAACAAAAAGTATCTCGGAATGACTTGAAATTTACCCTCATAATAGTCGGCATCGCCCTGAACAAGGATCTGTTGAAAATATTTGCAAACGTCTTAAGGAATAATTTTAATGAATTTTTGAAAATCAGGAAATGATCCATTTGCCCTAATGCACTTTGACAGTGAGCTGACTTTCTTCTCGAAAACAAAAAGTATCTCAGAATGACTTGAAATTTACCATCATAATAGTCGGCATCGCCCTGAACAAGGATCTGTTGAAAATATTTGCATATCTTTTAAGGAATAATTTTTATGAATTTTTGAAAATGAGGAAATTATCCATTTGCCCTGATGCACTTTGACAGTGAGCTGACTTTCTTATCAAAAACAAAAAGTATCTCAGAATGACTTGAAATTTACCATCATAATAGTCGGTGTCGCCCTGAACAAGGATCTGTTGAAAATATTTGCAAACGTCTTAAGGAATAATTTTAATTAATTTTTGAAAATCAGGAAATGATCCATTTGCCCTAATGCACTTTGACAGTGAGCTGACTTTCTTCTCGAAAACAAAAAGTATCTCAGAATGACTTGAAATTCATCATCATAATAGTCGGCATCGCCCTGAACAAGGATCTGTTGAAAATATTTGCATATCTTTTAAGGAATAATTTTTATGAATTTTTGAAAATGAGGAAATTATCCATTTTCCCTGATGCACTTTGACAGTGAGCTGACTTTCTTCAAAAAAACAAAAAGTATCTCGGAATGACTTTAAATTTACCCTCATAATAGTCGGTGTCGCCCTGAACAAGGATCCGTTGAAAATATTTGCATATCTTTTAAGGAATAATTTTTATGAATTTTTGAAAATCAGGAAATGATCCATTTGCCCTGATGCACTTTGACAGTGAGCTGACTTTCTTCAAAAAAACAAAAAGTATCTCGGAATGACTTGAAATTTACCCTCATAATAGTCGGTGTCGCCCTGAACAAGGATCCGTTGAAAATATTTGCATATCTTTTAAGGAATAATTTTTATGAATTTTTGAAAATCAGGAAATGATCCATTTGCCCTGATGCACTTTGACAGTGAGCTGACTTTCTTCAAAAAAACAAAAAGTATCTCGGAATGACTTGAAATTTACCCTCATAATAGTCGACATCACCCTGAACAAGGATCTGTTGAAAATATTTGCAAACGTCTTAAGGAATAATTTTTATGAATTTTTGAAAATCATGAAATTATCCATTTGCCCTGATGCACTTTGACAGTGAGCTGACTTTCTTCTCAAAAACAAAAAGTATCTCAGAATGACTTGAAATTTACCATCATAATAGTCGGCATCGCCCTGAACAAGGATCTGTTGAAAATATTTGCATATCTTTTAAGGAATAATTTTTATGAATTTTTGAAAATCAGGAAATGATCCATTTGCCCTGATGCACTTTGACAGTGAGCTGACTTTCTTCAAAAAAACAAAAAGTATCTCGGAATGACTTGAAATTTACCCTCATAATAGTCGACATCACCCTGAACAAGGATCTGTTGAAAATATTTGCAAACGTCTTAAGGAATAATTTTTATGAATTTTTGAAAATCATGAAATTATCCATTTGCCCTGATGCACTTTGACAGTGAGCTGACTTTCTTCTCAAAAACAAAAAGTATCTCAGAATGACTTGAAATTTACCATCATAATAGTCGGCATCGCCCTGAACAAGGATCTGTTGAAAATATTTGCATATCTTTTAAGGAATAATTTTTATGAATTTTTGAAAATCAGGAAATATTCCATTTGCCCTGATGCACTTTGACAGTGAGCTGAATTTCTTCAAAAAAACAAAAAGTATCTCGGAATGACTTGAAATTTACCCTCATAATAGTCGGTGTCGCCCTGAACAAGGATCTGTTGAAAATATTTGCAAACGTCTTAAGGAATAATTTAAATGAATTTTTGAAAATCAGGAAATGATCCATTTGCCCTAATGCACTTTGACAGTGAGCTGACTTTCTTCTCGAAAACAAAAAGTATCTCAGAATGACTTGAAATTTACCATCATAATAGTCGGCATCGCCCTGAACAAGGATCTGTTGAAAATATTTGCATATCTTTTAAGGAATAATTTTTATGAATTTTTGAAAATGAGGAAATTATCCATTTGCCCTGATGCACTTTGACAGTGAGCTGACTTTCTTCTCAAAAACAAAAAGTATCTCGGAATGACTTGAAATTCATCATCATAATAGTCGGCATCGCCCTGAACAAGGATCCGTTGAAAATATTTGCATATCTTTTAAGGAATAATTTTTATGAATTTTTGAAAATCAGGAAATATTCCATTTGCCCTGATGCACTTTGACAGTGAGCTGAATTTCTTCAAAAAAACAAAAAGTATCTCGGAATGACTTGAAATTTACCCTCATAATAGTCGGCATCGCCCTGAACAAGGATCTGTTGAAAATATTTGCAAACGTCTTAAGGAATAATTTTAATGAATTTTTGAAAATCAGGAAATGATCCATTTGCCCTAATGCACTTTGACAGTGAGCTGACTTTCTTCTCGAAAACAAAAAGTATCTCAGAATGACTTGAAATTTACCATCATAATAGTCGGCATCGCCCTGAACAAGGATCTGTTGAAAATATTTGCATATCTTTTAAGGAATAATTTTTATGAATTTTTGAAAATGAGGAAATTATCCATTTGCCCTGATGCACTTTGACAGTGAGCTGACTTTCTTATCAAAAACAAAAAGTATCTCAGAATGACTTGAAATTTACCATCATAATAGTCGGTGTCGCCCTGAACAAGGATCTGTTGAAAATATTTGCAAACGTCTTAAGGAATAATTTTAATTAATTTTTGAAAATCAGGAAATGATCCATTTGCCCTAATGCACTTTGACAGTGAGCTGACTTTCTTCTCGAAAACAAAAAGTATCTCAGAATGACTTGAAATTCATCATCATAATAGTCGGCATCGCCCTGAACAAGGATCTGTTGAAAATATTTGCATATCTTTTAAGGAATAATTTTTATGAATTTTTGAAAATGAGGAAATTATCCATTTTCCCTGATGCACTTTGACAGTGAGCTGACTTTCTTCAAAAAAACAAAAAGTATCTCGGAATGACTTGAAATTTACCCTCATAATAGTCGGTGTCGCCCTGAACAAGGATCCGTTGAAAATATTTGCATATCTTTTAAGGAATAATTTTTATGAATTTTTGAAAATCAGGAAATGATCCATTTGCCCTGATGCACTTTGACAGTGAGCTGACTTTCTTCAAAAAAACAAAAAGTATCTCGGAATGACTTGAAATTTACCCTCATAATAGTCGACATCACCCTGAACAAGGATCTGTTGAAAATATTTGCAAACGTCTTAAGGAATAATTTTTATGAATTTTTGAAAATCATGAAATTATCCATTTGCCCTGATGCACTTTGACAGTGAGCTGACTTTCTTCTCAAAAACAAAAAGTATCTCAGAATGACTTGAAATTTACCATCATAATAGTCGGCATCGCCCTGAACAAGGATCTGTTGAAAATATTTGCATATCTTTTAAGGAATAATTTTTATGAATTTTTGAAAATCAGGAAATATTCCATTTGCCCTGATGCACTTTGACAGTGAGCTGAATTTCTTCAAAAAAACAAAAAGTATCTCGGAATGACTTGAAATTTACCCTCATAATAGTCGGTGTCGCCCTGAACAAGGATCTGTTGAAAATATTTGCAAACGTCTTAAGGAATAATTTAAATGAATTTTTGAAAATCAGGAAATGATCCATTTGCCCTAATGCACTTTGACAGTGAGCTGACTTTCTTCTCGAAAACAAAAAGTATCTCAGAATGACTTGAAATTTACCATCATAATAGTCGGCATCGCCCTGAACAAGGATCTGTTGAAAATATTTGCATATCTTTTAAGGAATAATTTTTATGAATTTTTGAAAATGAGGAAATTATCCATTTGCCCTGATGCACTTTGACAGTGAGCTGACTTTCTTCTCAAAAACAAAAAGTATCTCAGAATGACTTGAAATTTACCATCATAATAGTCGGCATCGCCCTGAACAAGGATCTGTTGAAAATATTTGCATATCTTTTAAGGAATAATTTTTATGAATTTTTGAAAATCAGGAAATGATCCATTTGCCCTGATGCACTTTGACAGTGAGCTGAATTTCTTCAAAAAAACAAAAAGTATCTCGGAATGACTTGAAATTTACCATCATAATAGTCGACATCGCCTTGAACAAGGATCTGTTGAAAATATTTGCAAACGTCTTAAGGAATAATTTTTATGAATTTTTGAAATTCAGGAAATGATCCTTTTGCCCAGATGTTTGACAGCAATAAAAATAAGTATACTCGTAGTACTTACTTACTTCGAGTATAAACTACTTGAGGATAAGCCACAAAAGAAGACATGTTTATACTTATTTAACACTTGAAACTTCATTAAACAAAAAATATGTTTGTTTTTTTATTCATTTAGCAACAAAAAAGTATTTTTAAAGCACAATTTTCAGCTAAGATTTAAAAAACGACATGAATTTCTGTTTTCAGAAGTTTGTTCTGAACGTCCACAAAAGACTTTTTAAGTTGTAGGAGGTTTTCTTTTTCTTTTTTTACCCATAATTCCCGGCACAGCATTAAACATGTGACGTCTCCACAGACAAATGACTGTGATAACATTGATCTTTACAATTACTGCTCCTCCAGTTCCACTGACTCGGCACTTTTGGCCTCGTCCAGACTCAAGCTGTCAAAATTCTGCCTTTCCTTTTTCGCCGCTGACGCTTCCTCCTAAGCCCCGCCCCCCTTTAAAATAACTCGCCACAGCTGCTCTCGTCTTTCACTCTGATGAAGAAGAAGAAGAAGAAGAAGAAATAGAATTCACCGGCGTCTCGCTCTCACGGCGGCCATTTCCTCCTTCAGTCTGCGGGTGTCGCCACCTCAAAGCATTTTTCCCATACCTGTCCGTCTTCGGCTCGTCAGCTCGGACACGTTTGGACTTCCTGTGCGCAGCGAGCGTCGCTCTGGAGGAAACGTCTCGAACCAGAGGCACGTGGGAATTTGTTCTGAGACTCTGAACGCTGGTGAAAACGGATGAATATTGGTGAACAAGTTTAGAAAATAAGGCTCATGCGTAAGAGGTGGTGCAAAATGGCTCTGTAGCGCCCTCAAAGGTGGAACCCGGTAGGACAAAGCCGAAACTAAGTTGCGCCAAATTTCACGAAACTTGGTGGAAACATGTCTCAGTCCAAGACGAACAAAAAAGTCTATTGAGACAATGGCGTCAACGCAACAGGAAGTCGGCCATTTATAATTGAATTTGGCGTCCATCTTGGCGATTTGCACATTTCGTAAATGAACGTACTTCTCCGCGCTCGTACCGACATAAAAAAAATGTGTCAATTTGTATTCGACACATCAAAGATGTAATGTTACCAAAAGGTGCAGATGTAAAAGGGGCGGGGCCAAGGTGACCATTGGAACTGCAACCGTTCGCCACAGAACAGGAAGTGACCTGTAACTTCGCCTTACATCGACCGATCTGCTCAAACTTCGTACGTGAGATTAGAGACCCGGCCAGAAAACATCAGCACATGGAAACTAAGTGAAGGGCATAGCGCCACCTGGTGGCTTTAATTTTATTTTGATATATATATATATATCAAAACAAGCACTTTTATTTTGAAATTCTGTGAAATACTGTCATAAATAAACGTATATTTGTACAATTCATGATATTATGTATCAATGTTAGTGGACACCTTTAGTCTTGGTAACCATGGGTTGACGTTGTCCTCTCTTGTCATGTGACCTGTGACCTCTGACCCCTCAGGTCACCTGGTGATGGACCTGAACCACATGCTACGTCCTGCTAAGTCAGCAGAGAAGTGTGACCTTGGTCTTCTGGTTCAGCCTCAGGAGAAACTGGTGTCTCTGTTTGAGCAGAAGACGGTGAGAGGATGGTGGCCATGCAGCTGTGAGGAGAACGGGGAGAAGATCATCGCTGTGAGTCCACACACACAGACACACAACAGAGAGACACACAACAGAGACACAATTCACACACAGACACACAACAGAGAGACACAACACACCCACAGACACACACACAGACACACCACAAGAGAGACACACAGAGACACACAACAGAGAGACACACAGAGACACACAACACACAGACATACAACAGAGACACAACACACACACAGACACACAACAGAGAGACACAACACAACACACAACATAGACACAGACACACATACAGAGATACAACACAACTGAGACACACAGAGACACACACACATATACGCACACAACGCATATACACGCACACGACAAAGATGCACATACAACAGACGCACACAACAAAGACACACACACGCAACACACACACAACAAAGACAAACGCCCACACAACACACACAACAAAGACACACACACACAACAAAGACAAACACACACTCACACACAACAAAGACAAACACACCCACAACACACACACATATACGCACAATACACACACACACAAACGCCAAAGACACACACACACTCACAACACAAGACAGACACACACAACACACATATACACACAACATATACACACACACACAACACACACTCACTCACACACACACACCCTAACCCTTACGTCCATGCTTGTGTCTGTTTCAGGGGAAGGTGGAGATGTCTCTGGAGATCCTGACGGAGCAGGAACATGAAGAACGTCCGGCCGGACTCGGCAGAGATGAACCCAACATGAACCCACACCTGGAGGAACCTCAGTGAGACACACACACACACAGACACACACTGACACACACACACACACACACACACTAACAGTCTCCTCCTCTTCCTCCTCCAGTCGTCCTGAGACGTCCTTCCTCTGGTTCTCGTCTCCTTATAAGACGCTGAGGTTCATCCTGTGGAGACGTTTTAAATGGGCCATCATCCTCTTCATCATCCTCTTCTTCGTCTTCCTCTTCTTGGGCGTCTTCCTCTACTCCTTCCCTGTGAGTTTGAGCTTCAATTAACTTTGTGGTCTGTGAAGGCCACCGTAGTTTCTCTGAGGTAATGTGTGCTCTTCTTCTTCCTCTTCCTCTTCCTCTTCCTCTTCTTCCTCCTGCAGAACTACGCTGCGATGAAGATGGTTGGACCGTTTGGACCAGCGAAGACGTCTCTGTGAAGACGAAGAGTTTGAAGAAGTTTGTTGTTGTTGTTGTCGTCGTCGTCGTCTTCACAGAAGTTGTTAATGAACACGTGTGACCTCACTCTGACTCTGTGTGTGTGTGTGTGTGTGTGTGTGTGTGTGTGTGTGTGAGTGATCTCAGCAGGCGTCTTCCTCATCATCATCATCCTCTTCGTCCTCGCTCTCGTGTCGTCGTCACTTTCATCTTCGCTCCAACTCGACCTAAATTTAAATTTAAATTTTTAAAGAAGAGAATTCTTTCTCTTTGATGTTTGTTTTTTTCCTCCTGCTGTTTCTCTGCGTCGTTTCAAAATCTCTAAACTTTATCGTTCACAAGTCTGTTTGAAAAAAAAAGAAAACAACCCTCAGAGTCACATGATTAATCACACACACACACACAGAGACACACAACACACACACGGAGACACAACACACACACACACAGAGACACACAACACAGAGACACACAACACAGAGACACATATACGACAAAGACACGCACACAACACACATACACACATAACAGAGACACAGACACACACACACAGACACACACACACAGACACACACACACACACACACACACACACACACACACAGAAAGCCTCAGAGTCACATGACTCATCAGTTTCCTCTCACAGTTCAGCAGGTTAAGTCTTGGATTTGTTCGTGTTGATCTTTGGATTTGAGTTTTATTATGATGGAGGCTGATAAGAACACACACACACACACACACACACACAGAGACACACAACACACACACACAGTGTGTGAAGAAACACGTGATAAAAACAAACAGCTGCTGTTAAAAAAGACATGAAGAAGAAAAAAGACGTCAATAATCGCCCTCTCTTTTCTCTGCTGCTAAAAATAATAAAATAAACAGCAACTTTGTTCTAAAACAAATCCATACAGTTGTCGAGCGCTAATACGTAAATAACCACTAGTGGTCGCAGTCGAGCTCACCAGCAGGTCAAAGAATCACTTATCGACGCTCTCGTCGACGTCGTTCCTCGTTATTTGCTGCGACTGTTGAGGTTGTGACGTTAGCGCTTGTTTATCGTAGTATTAACATCGCAAGTGGAAAGTTTCTGATTTCTAATATTTCGATTTAGTCGTACGGGATTCACAATTGTTTATTTTCTCTCAGGAAAACCTTACGTTAGCATTAGCTTAGCATCTCGACTCTCCCGCGTAAACCGTTGCGCGTCGTGCTAAACACTTCCCATTTACGTTGTCAGGCTGAATGTTGCATACTGCACCTTTAAATATGATATGAAAAATAGACAAATTATGAAAAGAAAACGTTAACAGCGTCAGTTATTTCTATTTTATTTGAATATTTTGTGCCTTGTAGTTTGGAACAGCTTTAAAGTGATGTAGAGGAAGGCTTTTATTCTGAAAATCCTGCCTTCATGCTGCAACTATGACTCGACACTGTTTTATTTTTTTGTCTTTAAACTCAACGTGCCTTTAGCTTTTAGCTTCACTGCTAACGTGTACAGAAACGCTGACTCATCACTCAGCTTTAACACTAACACACAAGTATTTAATTTGTCACTTTAAATCTCACACTGGAGACAAAACACTGAATAAACATTAATAAACGTGACGTGTTGTTTATGTGTAAACAACAGTTATTGTTGTTATTGTGTTGTCAATTAAAGTGCATTTGAATCAGGTTGTGGTGTCTTTATTTCATTAAAAAAAAAAAAACTCAAACATTATTGTAAAAAATAATTAAATAATTAATTTAATTAAATAATTTCTCCATTGTTTTACTCACAAACACAACATGCGTCTAATGTTTAGATTCAGTGACATAAATATCGTTATTATCACTTTTATTGGCGCTGATTTATCCCCAAAAAACGTAAAGAATCGTCAGCTAAAGAAAATGGATGCCAGGTGAGCTCGTACAAGCTAACTTCCTGTTTACACCGGAAGTGAAGTGCGAATGAGCTGAAGCTTCGAAATGAAAAGGATTAGCATGAAAAAGAACAAGAAACAGTAAGTGAAAATGTTTCTTAGAGATAAATGTGTCGGTGTTAAGAAACGGTGAGAAGAAGTGAACGAAGTGAAGCTAAAGTATAGCTTTTAAAGAGAGAAAACGAGCTAAAACGGTAGAATTTAAATTAAGTAAACTGGAGCTAAAACGGTAGCATTTAAACTGGAGCTAAAACGGTAGCATTCAAAGTGAAAAAAAACTGGCACTAAAACAGTGTTTAAAGTGAATAAACTGGAGCTAAAACAAGACTTTGAGGTAAACAAACTCCAGCTAAAATATATCTTTTAAACTGGATCTAAAACAGTTGCTTTTAAAAGGAAACAACTGGCACTAAAACATCATTTAAAGTGAATATACTGGAGCTAAAACACAGACTAAAGTGAATAAACTCCTGCTAAAACATAGCACTTAAAATGGAGCTAAAACGGTAGCATTTAAAATAAAAAAAACTGGTGCTAAAACATATTTAAAGTCAATAAACTGGAGCTAAAAATGTGTAGCATGAAGCTAAAACTCTTCATAACCAGATTCAAAACAAAAAGAGTGAATATTTGAGCGACGCTGTGATAATAATATAGATGTAATTTCTGCTCTTTGAGCTGAGAAAACTCTTGGTCAGGAGGTCAGAGGTCACGTCTGAAGCTACATGATCTCAGTTTGAGGTCAATTATTTTACTGGATGGTTTGATTTGGCGTCTCCGTGGGTAATTTGGGCCGAGGCTCCAGCGAGCTGCGTTGGTTTTGGTCGAGGTTCAGCTCGTAAAGATTCTTGTGAAAACGGCCACCTACTGTTCACCGATCACTTTTTAATTAGGTGTCAGGAAAACGTTGTTTTTAAAACTGATAACTGTGTGTGTGTGTGTGTGTGTGTGTGTGCGTGCTGCGTTCACTGACCTCGCTGCAAACCCACAGTGAAGTGAAAACTCACTTTGATCGATTCGTCTATGGAGCGCCCAAATTATTACTTTGCTTTCCCACCTCTTCCTCATCTCTTCTCCTCCTCCTCCTCATCCCTCTTTCCTCTTCTTCTTCTTCATGCTCTCTTTCTCGAGGGTGTTGTTATGGTCAACGTGAACTGCAGGTGAACCTCTGACCACTGTATACGTGTGTGTGGGCTGTGGTCTGTCTTCACTTTTCTCTCTTTCATTTTCTTTGACCTTCACTCCATCACCTCCTCCTGCTGCTCCTCAGACTCAGTAAAAACATGGCTGCCACACAAGGAAAAACAGAAATTAGCCTCGTAACAAAAGACTCGGCTGATTAAAATCTACTCTCCGACACCAAAGTCACTCACTCTCCCACACCAAAGTCACTCACTCTCTCACACCAAAGTCACTCACTCTCCCACACCAAAGTCACTCACTCTCCCACACCAAAGTCACTCACTCTCTCACACCAAAGTCACTCACTCTCCCACACCAAAGTCACTCACTCTCCCACACCAAAGTCACTCACTCTCCCACACCTAAGTCACTCACTCTCTCACACCATAGTCACTCACTCTCCCACACCAAAGTCACTCACTCTCCCACACCAAAGTCACTCACTCACTCTCTCACACCAAAGTCACTCACTCTCCCACACCAAAGTCACTCACTCTCCCACACCAAAGTCACTCACTCTCCCACACCAAAGTCACTCACTCTCCCACACCAAAGTCACTCACTCTCCGACACCAAAGTCACTCACTCTCCCACACCAAAGTCACTCACTCTCCCACACCAAAGTCACTCACTCTCCCACACCAAAGTCAGTCACTCACTCTCTCACACCAAAGTCACTCACTCTCACACACCAAAGTCACTCACTCTCACACACCAAAGTCACTCACTCTCTCACACCAAAGTCACTCACTCTCCCACACCAAAGTCACTCACTCTCTCACACCAAAGTCACTCACTCTCCCACACCAAAGTCACTCACTCTCCCACACCAAAGTCACTCACTCTCCCACACCAAAGTCACTCACTCTCTCACACCAAAGTCACTCACTCTCTCACACCAAAGTCACTCACTCTCCCACACCAAAGTCACTCACTCTCCCACACCAAAGTCACTCACTCTCCCACACCAAAGTCCATAGAGTAAACCAGTGATTTTAACATCACAGCACACAGGAGTTCACAGGAGTTGTTGATCCACTGCTGCCTCCATCACTAACTTACAATGACTGATTTTAGTGAATTCAGCTTTTAAAATATTGACTTTAGACTTAACTCAGTGACACAAAGTGACCACACGAGGCAGCAGAGGACCAGCATCTCCTGTGTCCCCGTGAGCTAAAATCACTGGTTTTCTCTATGGGCTTTGGTGTGGGAGAGTGAGTTAAAAGCTTTTTTCCTCACAGACCGACTAATAATCCAGAGTAGTCGCCCCCTAATGGACCTTGAAGAGAATGCAGGTTTCAGGCACGTTTTGTATTGGCTTTAATCTCCTGATTTGGAGAATAATACGTCATCTGTTCCCAGAAACCTCTCCTCCTCCTCATCCTCCTCCTCCTCCTCCTCCTGTTGTCAATCAGACACAAACATGTTTTGTTTACAGCGATGCACACACACACACACACGTTTATTCTCTTTTTAGAGGCAGCACTTAAACACAAAATGGGTCAAAGTTCACCTCCTTTTCGCCAGAAATGATGGAAAATGTCCGGAGGGGAGGCTGGCAAACAGGATCCTAGTTGTTTCATTATCACCTCCAACACACACACACACACACACACACACACACACACGCACACACACATACCTGTAACATCAAACACTTGCACCCAGTAAAACAGCAGTAGCTCCATCTGAACATGTGAGTGTGTGTGTGTGTGTGTGTGTGTGTGTGTGTGTGTGTGTGTCACACTGCCAGAGTTCAGACCACTGATATCAGTTTACACACACACACACACACACACACACACACACACACACACACACAGCCTGGAGGAAGAGATCTGTCATCATGTGCTGGTGTTTCACAGCGTTGGCTTCTATAACACTTCATTTGCATGATTTGATTTTGGATAAAAAATTATGAAAATATCATTTTTCCAGCGTCGTTAGCTTGAGTTTGTGTGAGAATAACAGAAACTGAGACGTGAGGAAGTTTAGTCAGTTCAGCCTCAGTGAGAGAGAGATAATGTCCTGAGGTTTCTTTGATGGTCAAGTGGTTAATTAACACCTGAAATAAGGATTATTATTATTTTTTTTTTCAAATGTAACGTTTAAAATTGACGTCTTATTTAGTCGACGACATCTTAAGAACGTTTCCAATTCTTTATCTTCACTGTTACACAGACTTTTGGTGTGGGAGAGTGAGTGACTTTGTTGTGGGAGAATGAGTGACTTTGGTGTGGGAGAGTGAGTGACTTTGGTGTGGGAGAGTGAGTGACTTTGGTGTGAGAGAGTGAGTGACTTTGGTGTGTGAGAGAATGAGTGACTTTGGTGTGGGAGAATGAGTGACTTTGGTGTGGGAGAGTGAGTGACTTTGGTGTGTGAGAGAATGAGTGACTTTGGTGTGGGAGAATGAGTGACTTTGGTGTGGGAGAGTGAGTGACTTTGGTGTGGGAGAGTGAGTGACTTTGGTGTGGGAGAGTGGGTGACTTTGGTGTGGGAGAGTGAGTGACTTTGGTGTGTGAGAGTGGGTGACTTTGGTGTGGGAGAGTGAGTGACTTTGGTGTGGGAGAGTGAGTGACTTTGGTGTGTGAGAGTGAGTGACTTTGGTGTGGGAGAGTGAGTGACTTTGGTGTGGGAGAGTGAGTGGTTTATAAACTTCACTTTCCTGTTGGAAAATCCAACAAAAACTGTTTTTTTTCCCATCATGCCTTTTGTTTCTGTTTCTGAAGTCGCATTTGTCACTTCTTTCCAACTGGACACTCGTCCTTTTTCAATTTGTAAACCACTCACTCTCCCACACCAAAGTCACTTACCCTGTGAGCTAAAATCCCTGGTTTTCTCTATGGACTTTGGTGTGGGAGAGTGAGTGGTTTATAAACTTCAGTCTAACAGTGAGATAAAGACATAAAACATGTTCTTAAGTCATTACTTCATACAAACACAATTCAAAGAACCTAAATAATGATCTTTAACAACAATATTTTTATAATAATTTTCAGATTTAAGGTTGTGTTTCTTCAGATTTGAACGTGTATCTCCGTCTCCTGATGAACACAGCTGTGTTGTTGTGTTGCTGTTGTTGTGTCTTTGTGTTGTTTCGCTGCTGTTAAAGTCATTATTGTTACACTCCTAAGCTCACATTAGTGTTTCTGTGTTAACCAGCAGTGAGGAATGCTGAGCTTCAGCCGCTCAGTGGAAAAAACCATATAATTTAACAAGACGCTATAATCTTCACATCGTTGGTGTGAGTCGTCACTGAGTCTCTGACCTGAGAGACTTTACACTCACACACACATCAACACTTCACCTGCAGTTCAGACTCTGTGTGAACTGAGCAGATGTTTACGTGAAGGAAATGTGCTCGAAAATGTGACGTTTACGTCAAAATTAAGCAACAAGTGACCAAATTAAGGCATAATTAGTGTTCGTTTCCATCAGGAAAGTTAAGTAAAGGAGTGTAGATGATGTATATATGTAAATATATATATATATATATATATATATATATATATATATATATATGTGTGTGTATGTGTGTTATATAATTAACTATATTCAAACAAACATTATTAACGTGTACATTTTTGTGTTCTGGAAACTCAGGAAAAACCGTCTCCGTTGACTTCGCCCGTCTGACCTTTAGAGGTCGCGACCTTCACCCAGAGCGATGCAGGAAATGACCTCGAGCAGGAGGAAAACAGGTTTGAAGAGACACACACACACACACGCGCACACACACACTTCCTGTGTGAAGATAATTACATAAAAGAGACAAAAGGAAACAAAAAAAACGCTCTGTTTTACATGTTTTTATGAAGAACCTGAACGCACCATCTCCTGTTTGTCTGTGTGTGTGTGTGTGTGTGTGTGTGTGTGTGTGTGTGTGGTCTTTCACTTACCGACACACACACACAAACACGTTGAGATTCACGTCCAAATTAGCATGATTGCTAATCATCCGTCGTGCTCCGTTAGAGGCGGAGCTTCGACTTGTTAAGTTGGTCCTTTAACGACCTCTGAGGTCCACAGTAAAACAGTGTGTGTGTGTGTGTGTGCGCGTGTGTGTGCGCGTGGGTGCGTGTGTGTGTGTAACAGCTGTGATGATGTTCTGCAATTCTTCATTTGTTTGTTTTTATGTCACACTTTTATGTGAGTTTATGAAACTTTAATTAACTGTGTGTGTGTGTGTGTGTCGGTCACACAGTTACACACACAGTTACACAACCTCCCTGCGTGTTCTTTCTCACAACAACAGACAGTAAAGCGTTTGCCTCGTGCTGCGATGATTGCTCCATAAACGTTGAAGCGTTGCGTGAACGCAGCTCATTGTTCTTTGTCTCGGTCGCTCGCGTTCGTTTCTAT
>NC_139803.1:44592526-44685026 GCF_963457635.1 Microchirus variegatus
TTTTTTTGCTGTTTTTTCTGGATCTGGCCCAGAAACAGTGTTCAGACGTGCGTATCACTCAAAAACACAAAGTTTTAACCCCACGCTTTTGCTTCAGAGACGTTAACTCCGACTGAGACGAATCATAAAGTGATTTACGGTGAATTTTAATCCAGATTTTCATCTGTCAGCGGGATTACAGACAGTTTTCTCTAAGTGTTTCCTGGTGTAAAAGCTCAGGAGCAGAGTTTTCATGATGCTGTTTAACAGTTCGCCTGTTCTGTTTTTATGACCCACTTTTTCTACAATATGTTCTTTCTGTTCTGTCTGTGAATGAGAGCCATATGGAAAACATGGAACTGTACCTGACACACACACACACACACACACAGAAAGAAGAGAGAGAGGGGGAATGGAGCGAGAGGGAAACATGGAGATTTAATGTGTAACAAAGTTTAAGAAAATAAAAGAGGAAAATATTACAGACGGCTTTTAAAAAAGGCAAATAACAACAAAAACATGATGTTTGTTTAGATCTTTGTTAGCATTTATCGTCACAACCAAACTTCATATGCTACTAGATTTGCGAATTATTAACTATATATATATATATAAATATAAAACTTTTTTAAACCACTAGAGGGCAGCCGTCATTTCGTAGCATTAAGCAGCAGCTACTGAATCATTTAGCAGCAACTACTGTAGCATATAGCAGCAGCTACTGTGGAAACTAGCAACAGCTACTGTAGCGGCTAACAGCAGCAGCTACTGTAGCATTTAGTAACAGCTACTTTAGAATTTAGTAGCAGTCACTGTATCATTTAGTAGCAGTTACTGTATCATTTAGTAGCAGTTACTGTAGCATTTAGCAGCAGCTACTGTAGCATTTAGCAGCAGCTACTGCAGCATTTAGCAGCAACTACTGTAGAAACTAGCAGCAGCTACTATAGCATTTAGTAACAGTTACTGTAGCATTTAGCACCAGCTACTGCAGCATTTACCAACATCTACTGTATAATTTAGCAGCAGCTACTGTAGCATTTAGCAGCAACTACTGTAGAAACTAGCAGCAGCTACTATAGCATTAAGTAGCAGTCACTGTATCATTTAGCAGTAGCTACTGTAACATTTAGCAGGAGCTACTGTAGCGGCTAACAGCAGCAGCTACTGTAACATTTAGCAGTAGCTACTCTAGCGGCTAACAGCAGCAGGTACTGTAGCATTTGGCAGCAGCTACTGTAACATTTAGCAGTAGCTACTGTAGCGGCTAACAGCAGCAGTTACTGTAGCATTTGGCAGCAGCTACTGTAGGAAAACTAGCAGCAACTTCTGTAGCATAAAGCAGCAGCTCCACATATTTACATATTTGAAAATGTAATAAAACAAGACAATTTGTAGAGGTTTAAAGATTTAAAGAAGAATTAATACAAATATGTTTTAAAATAAAACTTTAAAATAGCTTCAAAAAGACTAAAAACATCAACAAAAATCAAGAAAGAGTGCAACTTTACAAGAAATATATTATTAGAGTTTATACTGCTGCCCTCTAGTGGCCCAAACATGTATTAATGTGGCCCTAAAGCTGAGTAAAGTCACAGCGATTCACTACAAACTAAAATAAATCCAATCCTTCTGAGGAAACAGTTGTTTTTATATGGTAAGACAAAACAGATTCTTAAGTATTTTATATAAATGAGATGTATAAAAGACATATTTCTGAGCAAATGCAATAAAGCGAGGCCATTTTTAGTGGTTTAAAGAAGGCAAAAGAGAGGAAAATATAACCAATAAAAGCTTAAAAGCTCCTTAAAATAGCATCAAAAAGAGGGAAAACGTCAACGAAAATCAAGAAAATCAAGAGTTTAAACATGAAAGAGTGTGTGTGTGTGTGTGTGTGTGTGTATGTGTGCGCGCTGGTCCAATTATTCTATATAACGAAGTGAAACGATCGCTCTGCACGTTCGATTTTTACAATCTTTTATTATTTAAAAGACAAAAACAAAACAACAGGAAAAAAAGACAGCATTTATAAATAGTTCAAAAGATTCGATAACTTTATTAAAACTCGATATTGTTTTTCAAATCACGACACGCTGCGATCGTGTGTTCACCGAAAAAAAAACACACACAAAAAAACAACGTCCTGTCGACGACCGCGAGACGCTAATGAGAAAAAGATTCTGCGCTAACGAGAAAAAGATATCAATAAAAGAGCTTTTATTTTTTCTGTCGCTGGTTGTTCTGTGATGAAAGCAGTGTGTGTGTGTGTGTGTGTGTGTGTGTGTGTGTGTGTGTGTGTGTGTGTGTGTGTGTTTGCCCTGTTGTTGAACTGTTGCGTCTGTGTGTGATTATGAGAAGAGAAAAGAATGTGGTTCACTAACAACACCAGCCCCGAGGACCCGGGTTCCTTCCCAGGCTGTAAAACACATTCTGGTGCTGTTCACACACACACACACACACACACACACACACACACACACACACACACACACACACACACACACACACACACACACACACACACACACACACACACACACACACACACACACGCGCGACGACCCGCTGCTTTCAAACTCAACAGCTGTCGGAGTGTGAAGCAGAAAGGTGAAGAGACGTCGGCGGCTCCAGGAATCGTCTGACGTTTGATAACGAGCTGATACTTTATTGATCCAGAGCAGAGGTCAAAGGTCAGCGTTGAACTCTTAAACGGAGCAGGAGTTCACGGAGCCGGAGAGGATTTTAGTGGCGCGATCGGCAGATCGATTATCGGGTTTCAAATTGTTTAAAATTCAAAAAAAGATTTTTTTATCGGTAACCGCGTGTGATGGCTCGCTCCGTTTGTAGTCAGAACCTGGAATTTCCGAGGTCACGGGGATTACGGAGTAATGTTTACCTGAGTAAGGAGTAATCAGACTATGAATCACATTATCCAGGTATGTTAGTCCAACTAAGACTAGCCTCATTTTAGTCGGACTACTGCGTTTACGTGACAAACCGAGACCTACGTTTTTAGGTGGACCAGAGTTTGTGTCTTACCAATTAACCACCTGGACTCTCTGAGCAAACGAAGTCGGGTTTGATTAAGAAGGTCTGGTGTGAATGTAGCCGAAGACAAGCTTGATTTTAGTATTTATATGACATTAAGAAACCTGAATTATTGTCTTAGTCTGACTAAAATCGGACTTCCACCAAAATCAAGAAAAACTACCAAACAGATTTTCTTTCTCTTGAGATTAATTCTGAGTAAAGAACGAACCCTTTAAAATTTGATGAGGATCAGGAAGTCGGATCGGCTACAAGGCCTGATTGGATTGTTGGGTCCTGTTGGTCTTTGAAGGGTCTTCTTGATCCAAGAGGTTTCGTGAGCCCAAACTTGGTCATTTTTCAACTTCCATAAAGTATTTATATTGATTGATTAGCTTGATTTTAGTCGGACTACGGTGTTTACATGACGTTAAGAAAACTGAATTATTGTCTTAGTCCGACTAAACTCAGATGCCTTCACACGTGTCTGTCGCACAGTTACGGAAAAACTACCAAGAAGACCCTTTAATCAATTGAAGGATCTTCTCGATCCAAGTCACTTAAGGGTCACGAAATTTTCAACTTCCATAAAGTATTAGAATTTACCAGAGAGACAAATCGTGTGAAGTTCAAGGAGACTCTGTCTCTTGGTCGGTCCTGGGAAAACCTTGGGATTCCCTCGGAAGAGCTGGATTCCCTCAAAGTAGCCGGGATCTTAAGTCTGAGCTTAACCTGACCTCGGATAAGTGGTAGAAAATGGATGTTGTTGCTTTAAGAAGCCTGTGCGGTTTAAAACCTGACCAAACCCTGACCCGACTGACGCTCCAGCGTCTGCGGCGCGTGGTCGATCGATCGATCGATCGTTTCCCGCGATCGCGATCTCCCTTTAACGCTGATGCCGCGTTTTTTTACGAGCGTTGACCCGCGCCGGTGTCGGAGGAAAAACAGCTGCCACTTTAGAGGGCGAGCAGAACATCACATCATCATCGTAAAAAAGTCTTAACGGTCCGAAAAAATATGTCTGACATTTACGACAACGCCGATACGCGGCTCATTCCGCGCGGGCGAATGTTTTTATGGCCATCGTTTAGTAAAGCAGAGCGCGCGTTATAAAAGCCTCCGTCTATTAAAACATCCCAGTTTATATCCGATGACAGAAGTCCCAGGGGCTGAGTTTATCCACCGGGTCAATACGTGGACTAAGTGCGGGGGTCAGGGGTCGGGGGTCAGATCCCGAGTCTGGAGTCTGCTTTCATTCTGTATTTATGAGATCGATTCGCGGCTCATCACAGGTCACCGACGCGATGACATCATACAAATAAACGATGTGTAGCATCTGCCGCGAGCTAGCGAGAGAGCGAGCGAGCGCGCCATAAAAGTGGTCCTGATGTGGACTTCAATGAAAACACGCCGACTCGTCGTCTTCACGCGGTGCGTTTCATTTTAACACCATATGCAGATAAGTCTTTATCAAACACATGGAGCCGATCACAGGGCTGATGTAACCGATGGCAGACGATTACAGAGGTGTTTTATTTTTTTTTCAAATCATAAACGATATCCAACAGGTTTTATATTCCAGTGAGTGACGCAGACGCAAAGACGCTTCAGTGCTGCAACATAAAGATAATTGTTCCGTTTCATCGCGCGCCAAAACAGCCGTATGTAACGCTCGTGAAAACAATACCACATGTTTGTTTGTTGATTTTGATGCATCGCAGGTTTACTGATGCTCCGGCATCGGAGTGGGTGTCCAGCAGGTGGCGCCGACGCCGACCAAAACACAACCGTCGAAACACGTAGCAGTGCTAGCGAGTTCAATAGAAGTGCGTAATCCGCTCACTCTCCCACACCAAATCCCATAGAGAAAACCAGTGATTTTAGCTCACGGGGACACAGGAGCTGCTGGTCCTCTGCTGCCTCGTGTGGTCACTTTGTGTCACTGATTTAAATCATAACAAAGGATTTTTAAAGCGGAATTCACTAAAATCAGTCATTGTAAGTTAGTGATGGAGGCAGCAGTGGATCAACAACTCCTGTGAACTCCTGTGTGCTGTGATGTTAAAATCACTGGTTTACTCTATGGACTTTGGTGTGGGAGAGTGAGTGACTTTGGTGTGGGAGAGTGAGTGACTTTGGTGTGAGAGAGTGAGTGACTTTGGTGTGGGAGAGTGAGTGACTTTGGTGTGAGAGAGTGAGTGACTTTGGTGTGGGAGAGTGAGTGACTTTGGTGTGGGAGAGTGAGTGACTTTGGTGTGGGAGAGTGAGTGACTTTGGTGTGGGACAGTGAGTGACTTTGGTGTGAGAGAGTGAGTGACTTTGGTGTGGGAGAGTGAGTGACTTTGGTGTGGGAGAGTGAGTGACTTTGGTGTGGGAGAGTGAGTGACTTTGGTGTGAGAGAGTGAGTGACTTTGGTGTGGGAGAGTGAGTGACTTTGGTGTGAGAGAGTGAGTGACTTTGGTGTGGGAGAGTGAGTGACTTTGGTGTGGGAGAGTGAGTGACTTTGGTGTGGGAGAGTGAGTGACTTTGGTGTGAGAGAGTGAGTGACTTTGGTGTGGGAGAGTGAAAACTGTGTTTACTTGACCATATTCCCTGTAACTATCCCTTTAATATAATCCAGAAGCTTCTAAATAAACGTTAAAATCTTCTTTAGATAAAACCTTTAAATAATGTCTTCATTCGTGTCGTTAAGACTTTGACCCGAAATCAATAAATCAACGATTATTCAGTGATCGATCGACCGTCGCGATCAAAGAGAGAGAGAGAGAGACGAGTGTGGACGGAGAAATTAATAGAGCTGTCAGCGTTTTCCAACACACACACACACACACACACACACACACACACACACACACACACACACATCCACACACACACACACACACACACACACACACACACACACACACACACACACTGCAGGGGTCTTGATATACGAGTCTGCGTTTGTGGTCATGTGCTGTGCTTGTGGTTGCCGCCGGTGACGACTGCATCAGAAACCACCATGATGTCATATCTGTGTGTGTGTGTGTGTGTGTGCGTGTGTGTGTGTGTGTGTGTGCGTGTGTGTGTGTGTGTGTGTGTGTGTGTGTGTGTGTGTGTGTGTGTGTGTGACCTCAGCTTTACTGTAAATCTCCTCCTGGTTCTTTTAAACATCTCAGTGTTACATCGTGAAGATAAGACCTGATCATCACAATCATTATTATTATGATGAAGAAACAAAAATAAGTCGTTTATTCGCTGATGAAAGGGTTTTTGTCTCGTTTTGTCCTCTGTCTTCTGTCCTCTGTCCTCCATCCTCTGTCTTCTGTCCTCTGTCCTCTGTCCTCCATCCTCTGTCCTCTGTCTTCTGTCCTCTGTCTTCTGTCCTCTGTCCTCTGTCCTCCATCCTCTGTCTTCTGTCCTCTGTCTTCTGTCCTCTGTCTTCTGTCCTCTGTCTTGTCCTCTGTCCTCTGTCCTCTGTCCTCCATCTTCTGTCTTATGTCCTCTGTCTTCTGTCCTCTGTCCTCTGTCCTCCATCCTCTGTCTTCTGTCCTCTGTCCTCCATCCTCTGTCTTCTGTCCTCTGTCTTCTGTCTTCTGTCCTCTGTCTTGTCCTCTGTCCTCTGTCCTCCATCTTCTGTCTTATGTCCTCTGTCTTCTGTCCTCTGTCCTCTGTCCTCTGTCCTCCATCCTCTGTCTTCTGTCCTCTGTCCTCCATCCTCTGTCTTCTGTCCTCTGTCCTCTGTCCTCTGTCCTCCATCCTCTGTCTTCTGTCCTCTGTCTTCTGTCTTCTGTCCTCTGTCCTCCATCCTCTGTCTTCTGTCCTCTGTCTTCTGTCTTCTGTCTTCTGTCCTCTGTCCTCCATCCTCTGTCTTCTGTCCTCTGTCTTCTGTCCTCTGTCCTTTGTCCTCCATCCTCTGTCTTCTGTCCTCTGTCCTCCATCCTCTGTCTTCTGTCCTCTGTCTTCTGTCCTCTGTCCTCCATCCTCTGTCTTCTGTCCTCTGTCTTCTGTCTTCTGTCCTCTGTCCTCCATCCTCTGTCTTCTGTCTTCTGTCTTCTGTCCTCTGTCCTCCATCTTCTGTCTTATGTCCTCTGTCTTCTGTCCTCTGTCCTCTGTCCTCCATCCTCTGTCCTCCATCCTCTGTCTTCTGTCCTCTGTCTTCTGTCCTCTGTCCTCTGTCCTCCATCCTCTGTCTTCTGTCCTCTGTCTTCTGTCCTCTGTCCTCTGTCCTCCATCCTCTGTCCTCCATCCTCTGTCTTCTGTCCTCTGTCTTCTGTCTTCTGTCCTCTGTCCTCCATCCTCTGTCTTCTGTCCTCTGTCTTCTGTCTTCTGTCTTCTGTCCTCTGTCCTCCATCCTCTGTCTTCTGTCCTCTGTCCTCCATCCTCTGTCCTCCATCCTCTGTCTTCTGTCCTCTGTCTTCTGTCTTCTGTCCTCTGTCCTCCATCCTCTGTCTTCTGTCCTCTGTCTTCTGTCTTCTGTCCTCTGTCCTCCATCCTCTGTCTTCTGTCCTCTGTCTTCTGTCCTCTGTCCTTTGTCCTCCATCCTCTGTCTTCTGTCCTCTGTCCTCCATCCTCTGTCTTCTGTCCTCTGTCTTCTGTCCTCTGTCCTCCATCCTCTGTCTTCTGTCCTCTGTCTTCTGTCTTCTGTCCTCTGTCCTCCATCCTCTGTCTTCTGTCCTCTGTCTTCTGTCTTCTGTCCTCTGTCCTCCATCTTCTGTCTTATGTCCTCTGTCTTCTGTCCTCTGTCCTCTGTCCTCCATCCTCTGTCTTCTGTCCTCTGTCCTCCATCCTCTGTCTTCTGTCCTCTGTCTTCTGTCCTCTGTCCTCCATCCTCTGTCTTCTGTCCTCTGTCTTCTGTCTTCTGTCCTCTGTCCTCCATCCTCCATCCTCTGTCCTCTGTCCTCCATCCTCTGTCTTCTGTCCTCCATCCTCTGTCTTCTGTCTTCTGTCTTCTGTCCTCTGTCTTCTGTCTTCTGTCCTCTTCACAGTGATGAGTCCACGTCAGTCCATCTTTCAGCGTCTTGTCTTCCCTCACAGTCCGTCTCTGAATATCTTCCTGCAGGTGGTCCGTCTGTTATTGTCGTCCCCAGGTGTTTAAATAGGACGACGATGAAAGACGACGCACACACACACACACACACACACACACACACATTAGCAGGTATTAGTCTCAGGTTCAGTGAACACACGTTTCATTCTCTCTCTCTTTAATCTTTAATCTCTGTCACTCGTCCTTTTCTTTTCTTTCATCCCTCTTTCATTTCTCTTCTTCACTGTGTTTCATCCCTTGCGTACAAATAGTATCGTGTATGTACTCGAGTACGTACTTGCTTGTGTACGTTCTTCTCTGTGTATGTAATAATTGTTATTGCGTTAGTACTATCTTGCTTAAGTACGTACTTACTTGTTCTTATGTACTTTATTGCTTAATTGCTTTATTGTTTGCATACTTTATTGTGTATGTACCTTCTTACTTACGTATTTTCTTGCTTACGTACTTAGGTGCGTACATATTTAGGTGCTTACGTACTTTATTGCTTACGTACTTTATCGCTTACATACTTTCTTGCTTACATATTTAGGTGCTTACGTACTTTATTACTTAGGCACTTTCTTGCTTGCGTACTTTATTGTTCACGTACTTTCTTGCTTACGTACTTTATTACTTATGTACTTTATCGATTACGTACTTTATTACTTAGGCACTTTCTTGCTTGCGTACTTTATTGCTTACGTACTTTCTTGCTTACGTACTTGCTTACGTACTTTATTGAACACACTTGTTTACATACTTTCACTGTGTTTCACACTTAGGTACTTTCTTGTGTGCATATTTTCTTGCTTACGTACTTTCTTACCTACTTTATTGCATACTTGCTTACGTACTTTCTTGCTTACGTACTTTATTGATTACGTACTTACTTGATTACGTACTTTCTTGCTTACGTACTTTATTGCTTACGTACTTACTTGATTACGTACTTACTTGCTTACGTGCTATCTTGCTTACGTACTTTATTGAACACACCTGTTTACATACTTTCTTGCTGTTATTGCTGATATACTTTCTTGCTTACGTACTTTCTTACGTACATTATTGCGTTCACACTTGCTTACGTACTTTATTGCTTATGTACTTTCTTGCTTACATATTTAGGTGCTTACGTACTTTCCTATGTACTTTGTGTACGTACTTTATTGTGAGTGTATTTTCTTGCGTACGTACTTCCGTGTGAATGAATAAAATATCAAAATGAACTCTAAAACTGCCACAGAAATTAGACATAAAATATTAAAATGTGACTTTAAAAAAAAGGGAAATTGTTAATACAAAGGTCACTGTGTGTGCGCGTGTTTGTGTTATAGGAAGATAAAACATGAGTGATTGTAGTTTGTGTAGTTGTGATGGTTAAAGTCTTTCATCATGGTCTCATCCACCTCTCTGTTAGCATCAGTGTTAGCATCAGTGTTAGCATCATGTGTCTTGACAGACCACTCATTTCTTCCCTCTGATGTTTCCTCCTGCAGAACATGAGTGACATAAGTGACAGGAGTGACAGCAGTGACGGCATTGATGGGAGTGACATGAGTGACATGAGTGACAGGAGTGACTTGAGTGACAGGAGTGACATGAGTGACGGGAGTGACAGGAGTGACATGAGTGACAGCAGTGACAGGAGTGACATGAGTGACGGCATTGACAGGAGTGACGGGAGTGACAAGAGTGACTTGAGTGACAGGAGTGACTTGAGTGACAGGAGTGACATGAGTGACAGCAGTGACAGGAGTGACAGGAGTGACAGGAGTGACGGCATTGACAGGAGTGACACGAGTGACATGAGTGATAGCAGTGAAAGGAGTGACAGGAGTGACAGCATTGAAAGGAGTGACAGCAGTGACAGGAGTGACAGCAGTGAAAGGAGTGACAGCAGTGACATGAGTGATAGCAGTGAAAGGAGTGACAGCAGTGAAAGGAGTGACATCAGTGACTTGAGTGACAGGAGTGACAGCATTGACGGCATTGACAGGAGTGACGGGAGTGACAGGAGTGACATGAGTGACGGCATTGACAGGAGTGACGGGAGTGACAAGAGTGACGAGTGACTTGAGTGACAGGAGTGACTTGAGTGACAGGAGTGACATGAGTGACAGCAGTGACAGGAGTGACAGGAGTGACAGGAGTGACGGCATTGACAGGAGTGACACGAGTGACAGGAGTGACATCAGTGACTTGAGTGACAGGAGTGACAGCATTGAAAGGAGTGACAGCAGTGACAGGAGTGACAGCAGTGAAAGGAGTGACAGCAGTGACATGAGTGATAGCAGTGAAAGGAGTGACAGCAGTGACTTGAGTGACAGGAGTGACAGCATTGACGGCATTGACAGGAGTGACAGGAGTGACAGGAGTGACATGAGAGTGACAGTGATAAGTGTCACTCCTAGCTGCATCAGTTCACCTCTCACTCAAACCTCTTCACTCTTGAACTCTGACCTTCTTCTCTCCTCAGTCAAACTCTTGTTTCTTCTTCTCTGTGAATGAAGCTTTTATTCTTCTGTCTCTTATCTGAACATCTGCAGCTGCACAATCCTCAAATACACCAGGGTTTAATGAAGAGAATCAACATTTAAAACATTTAAAAAAACATCTCTTTACTGTGAATGTGAGACAGAAAAAATATATCATTTTAGACAATTAACAAAAAACTCAACTCATAAAATCTTCATCAGATTAAGTTGGTCATATTTTAGGAATATGTTAAAAGTCTTTATTTCACTGTTAAAAACTTGTTTTTAATGGAAAACATTAAGCATTTTGTTAGTTTGTAAACCACTCACTCTCCCACACCAAAGTCACTCACTCTCCCACACCAAAGTCACTCACTCTCCCACACCAAAGTCACTCACGCTCTCACACCAAAGTCACTCACTCTCCCACACCAAAGTCCATAGAGTAAACCAGTGATTTTAACATCACAGCACACAGGAGTTCACAGGAGTTGTTGATCCACTGCTGCCTCCATCACTAACTTACAATGACTGATTTTAGTGAATTCAGCTTTTAAAATATTTACTTTAGACTTAACTCAGTGACACAAAGTGGCCACACGAGGCAGCAGAGGACCAGCAGCTCCTGTGTCCCTGTGAGCTAAAATCACTGGTTTTCTCTATGGGCTTTGGTGTGGGAGAGTGAGTGGTTAACAAAGTCTTGAACGTGTTCTGAAGATGTCTTAGACTCTTCCGTAAAGTGTTAAAACTTAACGAAAGTTAACGTGTCGCGGTTACCTGGAGCAGCCACCGGGGGTCGTAAAAGTCTCCTTCTTAAAGTTGCCACCCAGTATCTAAACAGGCCTCAGGGTCATGTACTGGTTGTATTTCTGCCCAGATTCACTTCATCTCTCTCTCTTTCCCTCTTTTCCATTCCATTCTTCCTCTCTCCTCTTCTCGCTCACTCGCTCAGCACAAATTCTTTATTGTGGTTCTTGGTGTTTTGGTGGAGTTATTCCTCCTTACCCCCCGAGCTTTGGCAAATGACAGAATAAGCCCATGTTAATTCCTCAGCTCCAACCACAAACATGCTCTCCCTGCTGTTCAGTGTGTGTGTGTGTGTGTGTGTGTGTGTGTGTGTGTGTGTGTGTGTGTGTGCGCGTGTGTGTGAAGCTGTGGCCACTCTGTTTGCTCTATGATGTCTATGGAAAAGCCTTATAGTCTCCATATGCATGTGGGGGTCAATACTGTGTGTGTGTGTGTGTGTGTGTAGCAGAATTGTATGATATATATATTTTTTTTAGCCTGTATGACTTTACATTGACCTCAGATCAATCATTTTACTACTGTATGTAATTACAGCCTTGGATGATGCTGACTTTCATTGTGACAATAACAAAGCTGACTGCTGTGAGGCGCCCCCTGGAGGAGGAGGAGGTAAAAACCAGATTTTAGCCTCTGAGCAAAAGACTCGGCTTGTAAAATGTACGTCAGTTTAAGTCTAAGACGTCTTAAGAACATGTTTCACGTCTTTATCTTCACTGTTAAACTGAACTTTGTAAACCACTCACTCTCCCACACCAAAGTCCATAGAGAAAGCCAGTGATTTTAGCTCACAGGGACACAGGAGCTGCTGGTCCTCTGCTGCCTCGTGTGGTCACTTTGTGTCGCCAAAGTCAATGTAAATGAAGATTTTCAGAAGCCAAATTTGACAAAATAAGACGTTTATTTTGACATTTGAACTTGAAGTGGATCAACAACTCCTGTGTGCTGTGATGTTAAAATCACTGGTTTACTCTATGGACTTTGGTGTGGGAGAGTGAGTGACTTTGGTGTGGAAGAGTGAAAACCTTTAAATACCTTAGTTTTAAACAATAGAACACACATTTTAGGCCCGCAAAGAAAAGACACACTTAATAAAATCGTAAGTTCACGTCTTTATCTTCACTGTTTTTTTGACTGAAGTTTGTGAACCACTCACTCTCCCACACCAAAGTCCATCGAGGAAACCAGTGATTTTCGTTTCTCTGATCGTGATCCTTTTAAGTTTCTGACTGCTCCTCAGCAGCAGGGGGCGCTCACAGCACAGTCAGCCTCACTGATCTTTAAAGGAGCCACAACCTAGACAGTCAGAGTTCAATTTGATAGTGTGCCCCCTAGTGGACTAGCCAGAACACGCTGAACCTGTGTGTGACCTCATGACCTTTACATGTGCTCGTCACAGGAATGCCTTGTAGTGGAGGTGCTGAGAGCCGTGTGTGTGTGTGTGTGTGTGTGTGTGTGTGTGTGTGTGTGTGTGTGTGTGTGTGTGTGTGTGTGTGTGTGTGTGTGTGTGTGTGTTGTAAAGGTGTTGAAAGATCAGACACAGGGTCCAACTACGCCGTCTCATGTTAAACAATACCAGCTGAGGTGCACACACACACACACACACACACACACACACACACACACACACACACACACACACACACACACTGTGAAGATTGACTCTCTTATTTATAAATGATAATATTATAATATAACGTGTGTGTTTGTGTGTCACGGTGACACATATTCAAACACTGGAGGCTGAGGGTAAACCTGGCTGACCTGTGACCTGTGACCTTTGACCTTTGACCTCCCTGATCTGCTGCTTCATTCAGAGAAAAGTGAGAGTGAGTAACGTGATCCTCAAAGTGTGTTTGTCCTCTGGGCGTCGTTTATATTCTGAGGAGACAATGTTTCATCTGAATGTTACTGTACACCCTGTGTGTGTGTGTGTGTGTGTGTGTGTGTGTGTGTGTGTGTGCGCGCGTGTTTGTGTGTGTGTGTGCGTGCGTGCGTGCGTGCGTGCGTGTGTGTGTACGTGTGTGTGTGTGAGTGAGTGTGTGTGTGTGTGTTTGTGTGTGTCTCGGGGTGTGTGTGTGTATCTGTGTCTGTTTGTGTGTGTGTGTTTGTGTGTCTGTGTTTGTAAGTGTGTACGTGTGTCTGTGTGTGTGTGTGCGTGCATGTGTGCGTGCGTGTGTGTGCGTGTGTGTGTGTGTGTGTAAGTGTGTGTGTGTTTGTAAGTGTGTCTGCGTATATGCATGTGTGTGTGATCAACAAACATGACTCAGCAACTTTTATCTCATAAGAGTCTTCCTCGTGTGTGTGTGTGTGTGTGTGTGTGGGGGGGGGGGGGGTGTGTGTGTGTGTGTGTGTGTGTGTGTGTGTGACCTTGTCAGGACCAGTACAGTCCTCATGGAGACCAGAACCTGGTCCTAATGAGGCAGAACCTCATTTGCGAGGAAACTGTTCGACGACAGAAGTTAAGAACTCTTACGTTTTTCTGCTCTTTTAACGTCTAATGTTTCAATTTACGAGTTTTCGTTGTTTTTGTTGTCGTTTTCTTTAAAGTGAGTCATCAGGGGGGCGGAGCTAAGGTCAGGTTGCGGTCAGAGTGAGGGCAAAGGTCAGCCACGCGGTGGTGAACGTTGTATAGGTGAGGATTGTAGTTAAAGTTGGTCGTGTAGTGGTGAGGTCACAGTGTGTGTGTGTGTGTGTGTGTGTGTGTGTGTGTGTGTGTGTGTGTGTGTGTGTGTGGGAGAGCGCCACCTACCTCGCTCAGCCAGTAAATCTGACAGATCATTTGTTTGGCCTCTGAACTGTGATCACCCCTCAGAGTCCTCCTCTGTGTGTGTGTGTGTGTGTGTGTGTGTGTGTGTGTGTGTGTGTGTGTGTGTGTGTGTGTGTGTGTGTGTGTGTGTGTGTGTGTGTGTGTGTGTGTGTGTGTGTGTGTGTGTGTGTGTGTGTCTGTTGAAGTCATCAGTGAAGGACGAGCAGAAAAATGGGATTTGAACAGAGAGAGAAGAGGGAGGTGGAAATATGTGGGAGTGGAAAAGTGTTTGACCTTAAAGAGACGACGTCGATGCCAAGAAAAGTATTTTTATTAAAAAACTTCAAATATAACCTATTTTTAAATGTTGTCTGGACTCACGTGAGTGAGTTTCCAACACAGTTAGAGAATATTTTTATTTGATCAAATCACTTGTTTTCTTGTCTCTGTTTTGTTTTTTTACGTCCAAATAATTTACTGGGAAAAATACATGAACAGAAGCAGTGATTTAGCTTCAGGAAACTGAAGTCTGTAAACCACTCACTCTCCCACACCAAAGTCCATAGAGAAAACCACTGATTTTAACATCACAGGGACACAGGAGCTGCTGGTCCTCTGCTGCCTCGTGTGGTCACTTTGTGTCACTGAGGTCAATGTAAATGAAGATTTTCAAAAGCCGAATTTGACAAAATAAGACGTTTATTTTGACATTTGAGCTTGAAGTGGATCAACAACTCCTGTGAACTCCTGTGTGCTGTGATGTTAAAATCACTGGTTTTCTCTATGGACTTTGGTGTGGGAGAGTGAGTGACTTTGGTGTGGGAGAGTGAGAGACTTTGGTGTGGGACTTCAGTTTCCTGTTGGAAAAGTCTGTCTAACAGTGAAATAAAGACTTGAACATAGATTTTATTAAAGGTGTCTTTTGGAACGGGCCTAAAATGTGTGTTCCATTGTGTAAAACTAAGGTATCTAAACTTTTTAACTCTCCCACACCAAGGTCACTCACTCTCCCACACCAAAGTCACTCACTCTCCCACACCAAAGTCACTCACTCTCTCACACCAAAGTCACTCACTCTCCCACACCAAAGTCACTCACTCTCCCACACTAAAGTCACTCACTCTCTCACACTAAAGTCACTCACTCTCTCACACCAAAGTCACTCACTCTCCAAAGTCACTCACTCTCACACACCAAAGTCACTCACTCTCCAAAGTCACTCACTCTCACACACCAAAGTCACTCACTCTCCAAAGTCACTCACTCTCTCACACCAAAGTCACTCACTCTCCAAAGTCACTCACTCTCTCACACCAAAGTCACTCACTCTCCAAAGTCACTCACTCTCACACACCAAAGTCACTCACTCTCCCACACCAAAGTCACTCACTCTCCCACACCAAAGTCACTCACTCTCCCACACCAAAGTCACTCACTCTCTCACACCAAAGTCACTCACTCTCTCACACCAAAGTCACTCACTCTCCCACACCAAAGTCACTCACTCTCTCACACCAAAGTCACTCACTCTCCCACACTAAAGTCACTCACTCTCTCACACCAAAGTCACTCACTCTCCAAAGTCACTCACTCTCACACACCAAAGTCACTCACTCTCCAAAGTCACTCACTCTCACACACCAAAGTCACTCACTCTCACACACCAAAGTCACTCACTCTCCAAAGTCACTCACTCTCTCACACCAAAGTCACTCACTCTCCAAAGTCACTCACTCTCTCACACCAAAGTCACTCACTCTCCAAAGTCACTCACTCTCACACACCAAAGTCACTCACTCTCCCACACCAAAGTCACTCACTCTCCCACACCAAAGTCACTCACTCTCCCACACCAAAGTCACTCACTCTCTCACACCAAAGTCACTCACTCTCCCACACCAAAGTCACTCACTCTCCCACACCAAAGTCACTCACTCTCCCACACCAAAGTCACTCACTCTCTCACACCAAAGTCACTCACTCTCCCACACCAAAGTCACTCACTCTCCCACACCAAAGTCACTCACTCTCCCACACCAAAGTCCATAGAGTAAACCAGTGATTTTAACATCACAGCACACAGGAGTTCACAGGAGTTGTTGATCCACTGCTGCCTCCATCACTAACTTCAAACGCCTTATTTCGTCAATTCGGCTTCAAAAAATCTTCTCTCAGATTGACCTCAGTGACACAAAGTGACCACACGAGGCAGCAGACCAGCAGCTCCTGTGTCCCTGTGAGCTAAATTCACTGGTTTTCTCTATGAGGTTTGGTGTGGGAGAGTGAGTGGTTTACAAACGTCAGTTTCCTGTTGTTAAAGTCTGTCTAACAGTGAAGATAAAGACGTGAACGTGTTCTTAAAGTCTTAAATAAACTCATGAAGGGTCAACAGTCACTGTTTGACCTTCAAAGTCACCACAATAGCCCTGAATTATCACACCGTGGGGTGAGTTTGTCCATAAATATACAGGCTTTTATTTTAGCTTTTCCTTCCACTTAGCTTTGACAGCTAAATGGAAGAGTCCATTCAGGAGGGGGAAATTACAAAGGAGGTGAGGACGAGTGTGTGTGTGTGTGTGTGTGTGTGTTTGTGTGTGAGGAAATAAGAAAAGTAAAAGTGAGAGAGATAAAAAAGAAACGTCTGCACTCTTCACCTCCGTGATGAGAGAGGAGGAGGATGAGGAGATTAGAGGGTGAAGGAGGTGAGGAGGAGGAGGAGGAGGAGGAGTTTATTATGGGATGGTTTTAACGAGCGTGTTGGGGTCTCTGCAGAATCGGGGGGCCTCTCTTTAGAAAGAAAGACCGTTTATTTGTGGTTGTGTTAAACACATTGACCCGAAGTTTCCCATCACAGCCTGAGGTTTTCAGAGGTTTTTCAGAGGTTTTTTAGAGGTTTTCAGAGGTTTTTTAGAGGTTTTCAGAGGGAGGAGAACACGAGACGACGAGATGAAATAAACCTGCGGCTGATTGACTGAATGAATCAGAATATAATGAGGTAATAAGCCTTTTCTGATGCTGCTGCAGAGGAGGATTCCCAGCCCTCAGCCAAAGTACACCAGTCGTCCTCTGACTCAAATGAGTGGAAATGAAACGATTAGAGGAAGGAAAAAAAAATGTGGAGAAAGTGGAAAATCAGGTCTTTATTTAGTGCGTCAGGTCGTGTAGAGGTTGAGAGTGCGAGCGCTGACCTCTGTGCGCCTGTAACAGCAGCCTCGTCAACGCGTTACAACGCCGTCAAACTCCCCGCGAGACCCTCAGCGCCGCTCTCTTACGAGCCCCCGGGCGCCGTTTAACCCGCAGTTTCCCAGGCGTGGACCCACAAAGACCCTTCTGTCGCCGCCCCCCCCCCGACACAGGGCCGAGCTCATCCTGCTGCCCTGTGGCCTGAGAGCAAGGCAGCGGTCAGAGAATCAGACGCTCTCACTTCATCTCTGAGCGTAATAATCATGTCAAAATAATAGCGTTTGCTGCTTATTATCCATATTCTTAAAGAGACAGAGCTGACATCTTTATCTTTAACTGTTAGACAGAAGTTTGTAAACCACTCACTCTTCCGCACCAAAGTCCATAGAGAAAACCAGTGATTTTTAGCTCACAGTGACACAGGAGCCTGTGAACTCCTGTGTCACTGTGATGTTAAAATCACTGGTTAACTCTATGGACTTTGGTGTGGGAGAGTGAGTGACTTTGGTGTGGGAGAGTGAGTGACTTTGGTGTGGGAGAGTGAGTGACTTTGGTGTGGGAGAGTGAGTGACTTTGGTGTGAGAGAGTGAGTGACTTTGGTGTGGGAGAGTGAGTGACTTTGGTGTGGGAGAGTGAGTGACTTTGGTGTGGGAGAGTGAGTGACTTTGGTGTGGGAGAGTGAGTGACAATTATTCTTATTCTATATAACTTATTCTGACAATTCGGCTTTAAAAAATCTTCGCTCAGATTGACCTGAGTGACACAAAGTGACCACACGAGGCAGCAGAGGACCAGCAGCGTCCTGTGTCCCTGTGAGCTAAAATCACTGGTTTTCTCTATGAGGTTTGGTGTGGGAGAGTGAGTGGTTTTACAAACTTCCCTTTCCTTTTCCTGAAATTCGATTATTTTCTTCTTCTCAGCAGCAGGGGGCGCTCACAGCACAGTCAGTATCTCATACAAATACACCCACGTTTTTGGGTCCTGTAGTGCGCCGCCTAGTGGAAACGCTCGGGAACCCACTGAACCCGTTGTGTGACCTGGTGACCTTTACATGTGCTCGTCACAGGAATGCTGTCCAGTGAAGGCGCTGAGAGCTCAGGCTGCACTTTAACTTTCTCTGGGAGGCAAAAAAAAATGTGTTTGAACGTCCAGAAATATCAGGTTTGAGTAAAAAAAAAAAAATATATAAAAACACCTCTAGTTGTTTTTGCCTCTAAATGTTTTGTGGAGGAAAAAAAAGAGTCCTGTTTGAGCGGCGAGTTCACAAGAGCCTCGTAAGATGCTGCAGAGAGGCCCCAGAGGTTTTCATAACATGCTACTACAGAGGGACCCCTCACACACACACACACACACACACACACACACACACACACACACACACACACACACACATGCCTCGCAGCACTAAAACAAACCATTAGCATCCTGAAAAAAAATCCCTCGTATGATTCCAAAGAGTCGATTTGTGAGGAAATGAGAAAACCTGAACCTCACGACGCCGTCGCTGCTGCTGCTGCTGCTACATTTTTGGACTTTTAGAGACGGCGAGGTCAAAGGTCAGACTGCAGCTCAGGGTCACAGAGTCCGTGATTAGCTTGAGCCGCAGCCTCAACGTGGATTTATTCATTTCATTTGGTTTCTACCTGCGCGTTTAAAGTGCTCGAATAAAGAAACCTGTCATTGTCGATCAATAATGATCACAAACATACGTCATATACAGTATTTTTTAATAAAAACATGAAACGGGTCGTCAAAAACGCTACAAATATCATATTATTATCGTTTCTGAGAACAAAAACATGCTAAATCTGTCATAAAAAGTCCATTAATGACTAATAATCAGCCTGTTATTGATGATTAATCGGCCCAAACGTCTAATATTTCATCCGCATTCATTTCACACGTCGCCAAAAAAGGAAAAATGTGGAATTTAAAAGTGTGAAAACTCTACATTTAAAGGTGAATTCCACAGTTTGACGTCTGAAGCTGTGATATTTTATAATGAAGTGTATCATGCGTGTGTGTGTGTGTGTGTGTGTGTGTGTGTGTGTGTGTGTGTGTGTGTGTGTGTGTGTGTGTGTGTGTGTGTGTGTGTGTGTGTGTGTGTGTGTGTTCTAAAAACGCGTCATTTAACCTCATTAAAAACTCTTTTTTGACAAACCTCACATCGTTACAGCAGCGTGTTTGAACCGAGCAGGGACGCTTCAACGGAGTCTGGGGGCCCCGGGCAATTGAGACCCCCCCAGGGGGGGCGGGGCTTACTTAGAACCGGACCAGATTAGGCCACGCCCAGACGGAAACAATCTTTTTTCTCCAAACAATTTTAGTTAGTTTTAATTCAGTTTCAGTTTCAGTTATCGTTTTGAACTCTAGTTTTTATTTTTGTTTCATTTTGCGAGAATGTTTTCTCAATTTTAGTTTTCGTTATTTCGTTATTTTTTCGTTATTTTTCATAATTTCGTTAGTTTTCTTAACACGAAAATGTTTTCTCAATTTTAGTTTTCTCTCATTTTGTTCGCGTTATTTCGGTATTTAGTTTGTTTTTCGTTATTTTGTTAGTTTTCATTAGTTCATTAGTTCTCGTTATTTCTTTCATTTTCCTTATTTCGTTCCCTAACCCTAAACATCGCTGTAGTACATATGCCAGGACTGTAGGTGGCACTGTTAGGTAAGAGTCACAATTTTAACATTTACTTTGCCTTCTCTCTCTCTCTAGGGGGCGCCACAGGGATTTCTACGCCTAATGCAACGCACCCATTTATCCAGGCTTGGTTACTGACACGAGGAGTTCACTGGAAGTGCGCCCCCCGGTGGCCGAGGTGAGTTTAACAGCGGCAAATGGGGGATTTGAGCCGGCTCGCCTCGGGTTACAAGCCCGATTCCCTTCCCCTCGTCCATGTGCTGCTCCCATATTTATACAAAAGTAATATTTGAATAATAATATTGTTAATGTAGATAAACATCTAAAGATACAGGGCTTTGATGTGAGGTTTAACTGAGGGAGATTTCATTTGCGGCGTCTTTTGTGAAGTATTTCTTTTAAAAAAAATTTAAATGAATGTATGCATGACCACGGAAACAATCTTTTCCATAACAATTTCAGTTCGTTTTAATTCAGTTTCAGTTTCAGTTATCGTTTTAAACTCTAGTTTTTATTTTTGTTTCCTTTTGCGAGAGTGTTTTCTCAATTTTTAGTTTTCGTTATTTCGTTAGTTTTCGTTATTTAGCTAGTTTTTCTTTATTTTTCCTAATTTCGTTAGTTTTCTTAACACGAAAATTATGTCTTTTTTTTTTTTTTTTTTAAATGAATGTATGCATGACCAGCAGGGGGCGCTGCACGCTCACTCTCATCACCTCGCACGACGACCACTTTATTCGACGGTAATATTCTGCGAGACGTGATCTTCATTCAGAAAAGTAGGTGAAGCGTTTTCACGTCTCTGCACAACCTCACTCCTCCTCCTCTTCCTCCTCTTCATCCCTGGTGTTCCCGTTTCACCTCTGTTCTTTCTTTCTTTCTTTCTTTCTTTCTTTCTTTCTTTCTTTCTTTCGTTCCTCCCTCCTTCTCTTTTTTCTCTTCCTGACGACGAGTCAAACATGGACTGGTCCGGTCGCCAACACAGACATGCTCCACTGGAAGAACACAATCATTCTCATTAACTCTTCTCTCGCTCTCTCTCCATCTTCATTCCCTCCGTCCTCCTCCTCCTCCTCCTCCTCTTCGTCTCTGTCCAATGATGTGATAAACATCCACAGATGTGGATGGCACACACACGCACACACACGCACGCACACACACACACACACACACATGTAGTAGCAGCCTGTTAGTGTGTTGTGAAGCTTCATAATTGGTCCATTTATCTTCATGTTAATATAAAGTGGTGGAGTCCATGTAACCTTCAGTGAAAGAGACGATTGGTTTCATATGTGAGCCTGGAGCATCCTCACACACACACACGCACACACACACACACACACGCACGCACACACACACACACGCACACACACACACCTTGGCGGACTCTGCTGGGATGGTCCGATGGTTACTCTCCGTTTCATCACTCTCTCCTCTCGTTCCTCTTCCAGCTCTGGTTGTCTGATTGTCCTCTGGCTGATCTCAACATCTTTGACTCTACACACACTACACACACACACTACACACACACACACACACACACACACACACACACTGGCCACTTCATTAGGTACAAAAAAACATTTGTTTCACTGATTTAAAGCAGCTCTTAAGGTAAAAGTGAGCTCAGCCTGGTTATTACACAGTGTACCTAATAAAGCGGACGGACAAATCTACTTCAGATGAAGTCTAAAGAACACGTTCACGTCTTTATTTCACTGTTACACAGACTTTTCTTTGTGTTAAACTGAAGTTTGTAAACCACTCACTCTCCCACACCAAAGTCCAGAGAGAAAACCAGTGATTTTCACAGCTCACATGGACACAGGAGCTGCTGGTCCTCTGCTGCCTCGTGTGGTCACTTTGTGTCACTGAGTTAAGTCTTAAGTAAATATTTTAAAAGCTGAATTCACTAAAATCAAAGTGAGTGACTTTGGTGTGGGAGAGTGAGTGACTTTGGTGTGAGAGAGTGAGTGACTTTGGTGTGAGGAGAGTGAGTGGTTTACAAACGTCAGTTTCCTGTTGCCAAATCCAACAAAAACTGTTTTTTTCCCATCATGCCTTTTGTTTCTGTTTCTGAAGTCGCATTTGTCACTTTTTTCCAACTGGAAACTTTTTTTTTCACTTTGTAAACCACTCACTCTCCCGCACCAAAGTCACTCACTCTCTCACACCAAAGTCACTCACTCTCCCACACCAAAGTCACTCACTCTCCCACACCAAAGCCTCCATCACTAACTTACAATGACTGATTTTAGTGAATTCAGCTTTTAAAATATTTAATTTAGACTTAACTCAGTGACACAAAGTGACCACACGAGGCAGCAGAGGACCAGCAGCTCCTGTGTCCCTGTGAGCTAAAATCACTGGTTTCCTCTATGAGGTTTGGTGTGAGAGAGTGAGTGACTTTGGTGTGAGGAGAGTGAGTGGTTTACAAACGTCAGTTTCCTGTTGCCAAATCCAACAAAAACTGTTTTTTTTCCCATCATGCCTTTTGTTTCTGTTTCTGAAGTCGCATTTGTCACTTTTTTCCAACTGGAAACTTTTTTTTTCACTTTGTAAACCACTCACTCTCCCGCACCAAAGTCACTCACTCTCTCGCACCAAAGTCACTCACTCTCCCACACCAAAGTCACTCACTCTCCCGCACCAAAGTCACTCACTCTCCCGCACCAAAGTCACTCACTCTCTCACACCAAATTCACTCACTCTCCCACACCAAAGCCACTCACTCTCCCACACCAAAGTCACTCACTCTCCCACACCAAAGTCACTCACTCTCCCACACCAAAGTCACTCACTCTCCCACACCAAAGCCTCCATCACTAACTTACAATGACTGATTTTAGTGAATTCAGCTTTAAAAATATTTATTTTAGACTTAACTCAGTGACACAAAGTGACCACACGAGGCAGCAGAGGACCAGCAGCTCCTGTGTCCCTGTGAGCTAAAATCACTGGTTTTCTCTATGAGGTTTTGTGTGTGCGTGTCATCGCTGACTCAGTTCCAGGATTAAGGTTCTGTTCAAGTTCAAATGCTTTGACCCTTCCTCCTCCTCCTCCTCCTCCTCTTCCTCCTCCTCCTCCTCCTCCTCCTCCTCCTCCTCCTCCTCCTCTTCCTCCTCCTCCTCCTCCTCCTCCTCCTCCTCCTGGGCGTGGGTCTCTGTGGGTGGTTGCCACGGTAACCGGCGAGGTCACGACCCCGGCGTGTGCCACAGTTGATGGACCGCTCAGCCTGCGCAGCATGATGTGTGTGTGTGTGTTTCCTCAGACACACACACACACACACAGAAGCCCCTTTATGCTGTCAAACAGCTGTGCGCACACACACACACACACACACACACACACACACACACTCAGTGTTTCTCTTGGTCGATGTCCAACTGACTGTCTCCATCTATACCAGGTTCACTGTGTGTGTGTGTGTGTGTGTGTTAACAAGGACGTACAAAAGAGAGTCAATCCCATAATAATAATAATATTAACACTTGAGAAATAACATGTACTAAAGTTGTGTTTTCTAACGTACATGATGTTTCTCTGACGTTACAAGGTTTTCCGTGAACATAACCCTATAGCGCCCCCCTGAGGTGAAACGTGGATGGAGATTACGTTAAGATTAAGTCACGTTTGTGTTACTGCCGTAAAAAAAACACGCCAATTTGTACTCGACACATGATGAAAACGTGTTTTAAAAGGTTTTTGCGGATTCAAAACGGCGTGGCCACGGCAACCCCTCTACGTTTTTGGCGAATTTCGACCATTCGCCACGAAACAGGAACAGGAAGTGCCCTACGACTTCGGCACACGTTGAGTTTGCAAATTTCACGAAACTTGGTGGTAAGTTGTTTTAGACCAAGACGAACAAAAAAGTCGATCGTAACAATGGTCTCAACTCAACAGGAAGTCGGCCATTTTGAATTTTCAGCGTCCATATTGGCGATTTGTACCACACGAGGACGTGAGGGCCCTAACATGACTGCGTACAGTCCTAGTTATTATTATTGTGGTGGTTGTGGCGTCTCACACTGACGTCTTCTTTCTCCCTAAAGTAACAAAGATGTCATCAGAAAACCATCAGCTTCTCTCTGAGCCAGCGTTTGTCAGAACGACTCATAACTTTAATCCGTGTCCCGCTGAGCGACCACGAGGACGACGTGTGAATTTATATACGCTGAATTTAGATTCATACATTTTTCCTGCACGTTCTCCTCACAGCTGGACGTCTGCGTGGATTTAGAGCGACGTCTCTTCCACGTCTGCGCGAGAATAAAAGTGATTAAAGGACGTCGTTGGTTTTATGTTGTTGTTTTTTTTTTACAACGAGAGTGAAAGATGTTCTGCTCGCCGTCTTTAATCTTTTGAATAAACTTTATCGATGTTCACGGAGACGGACGGAGAGTCTCGTCACCTGTGTGTTTACACTGGTTACCGTGGCGAGTGATACTGGGGGGGGGGGAGGGGGAGGGGGGGGCAGTGTATATCTGAAATAGTGTGGGGATTACACACACACACACACACACACACACACACACACACACACACACACACACACACACACACACACACACACACACACACACACACACACACACACCACTGTTGCCAGAGAACAAGGTTGGCGGAGCCTCAGTGTGTGTTTGAGTTTTATGATCCCAACTTGAAACAGGCCAACTTTAACTCTGTGTGTGTGTGTGTGTGTGTGTGTGTGTGTGTGTGTGTGTGTGTGTGTGTGTGTGTGTGTGTGTGTGTGTGTGTGATGGAAACAACTTTATTGGTAGGTAACAAAGCCACCCGTTGACGTCTGGCCAGGACGACTGTGATGTGAGAGAAGAAGAAAATCAACATCAGACGCTGAAACTTCTGTCTCACTTTCATTTACTTTTATTATTATTTTTATTATTAAAATACTTTTCTCTTTTTTTTCTTCTTCTTCTCGTCCAACAGAAAGAAAACGAGACGCTTTCCAGTGGAAACTAAATATATATGGACATATATATGTACATATGAGAGCAAGTGTACATACACACACAGTAAGTTTGACAACAAGTTAGTAAACCACTCACTCTCCCACACCAAAGTCACTCACTCTCCCACACCAAAGTCACTCACTCTCCCACACCAAAGTCACTCACTCTTCCACACCAAAGTCACTCACTCTCTCACACCAAAGTCACTCACTCTCCCACACCAAAGTCACTCACTCTCCCACACCGAAGTCACTCACTCTCCCACACCAAAGTCACTCACTCTCTCACACCAAAGTCACTTACTCTCACACACCAAAGTCACTCACTCTCACACACCAAAGTCACTCACTCTCCCACACCAAAGTCACTCACTCTCTCACACCAAAGTCACTCACTCTCCCACACCAAAGTCACTCACTCTCCCACACCAAAGTCACTCACTCTCTCACACCAAAGTCACTCACTCTCCCACACCAAAGTCACTCACTCTCCCACACACCAAAGTCACTCACTTTCCCACACCAAAGTCACTCACTCTCCCACACCAAAGTCACTCACTCTCTCACACCAAAGTCACTCACTTTCCCGCACCAAAGTCACTCACTCTCTCGCTCCAAAGTCACTCACTCTCCCACACCAAAGTCACTCACTCTCTCACACCAAAGTCACTCACTCTCCCACACCAAAGTCACTCACTCTCCCACACCAAAGTCACTCACTCTCCCACACCAAAGTCACTCACTCTCTCACACCAAAGTCACTCACTCTCACACACCAAAGTCACTCACTCTCACACACCAAAGTCACTCACTCTCCCACACCAAAGTCACTCACTCTCTCACACCAAAGTCCATAGAGAAAACCAGTGATTTTAACATCACACAAAGTGACCACACGAGGCAGCAGAGGACCAGCAGCTCCTGTGTCCCTGTGAGCTAAAATCACTGATTTACTACATGGACTTTGGTGTGGGAGAGTGAGTGGTGTGTGATAGACCTTAATGTTCTCTACACTGAGAGGAATTTTAATGTTCACATATTAAAACAGGGTACACACACACACACACACACACACACACACACACACACACACACACACACACACACACACACACACACACACACACACACACACACACACACACAGTAGCTGGCTCGTCCCTCACTAATGTTTACAGCTTCACTCTAATCTCAGATAATTATGTTAATTACACATCATTAGGCTCTTTTACACACACACACACACTTTATTGTGTGTTTTTCTCTCTTTGTTTTTTGCTTCAGTGAAAATCTGTGTTTATATATTTTTCATTTTCAGATTTGGGCGAGACGTCGCTGAGTCGGGGCTCGATCGATCGACTGATGATGAAATGAAGCTCACCTTTGTTCCTGGTTTCTCCACTAGAGGGAGCTGCAGGTCAGAGTTCACGCGTGGATCCACAGGTAATTTTCATTATTTGTCACCGAAATGCAACATGACGACAATGTGAGCGCTCGCCCAAACCTCATAGAGAAAATCCACGATTTTTTCTACCCAGGAAACAGGAGCTGCTGGACTACTGCTGCCTCGTGTGGTCACTTTGTGTCACTGAGTTAAGTCTAAATTGAATATTTTGAAAGCCCAGATTTACATAATCAGTCATTGTAAGTTAGTGATGGACTTTGGTGTGGGAGAGTGAGTGACTTTGGTGTGAGAGAGTGAGTGACTTTGGTGTGGGAGAGTGAGTGACTTTGGTGTGAGAGAGTGAGAGTGAGTGACTTTGGTGTGAGATAGTGAGTGACTTTGGTGTGAGAGAGTGAGTGACTTAGGTGTGGGAGAGTGAGTGACTTTGGTGTGGGAGAGTGAGTGACTTTGGTGTGAGAGAGTGAGAGTGAGTGACTTTGGTGTGAGAGAGTGAGAGTGAGTGACTTTGGTATGGGAGAGTGAGAGACTTTGGTGTGGGAGAGTGAGTGACTTTGGTGTGGGAGAGTGAGTGACTTTGGTGTGAGAGAGTGAGTGACTTTGGTGTGAGAGAGTGAGTGACTTTGGTGTGGGAGAGTGAGTGACTTTGGTGTGAGTGAGTGACTTTGGTGTGGGAGAGTGAGTGACTTTGGTGTGGGAGAGTGAGTGACTTTGGTGTGAGTGAGTGAGTGAGTGAGTGAGTGAGTGAGTGAGTGAGTGAGTGAGTGAGTGACTTTGGTGTGAGAGAGTGAGTGACTTTGGTGTGAGAGAGTGAGTGACTTTGGTGTGGGAGAGTGAGTGACTTTGGTGTGAGTGAGTGAGTGAGTGAGTGACTTTGGTGTGGGAGAGTGAGTGACTTTGGTGTGGGAGAGTGAGTGACTTTGGTGTGGGAGAGTGAGTGACTTTGGTGTGGGAGAGTGAGTGACTTTAGTGTGGGAGAGTGAGTGACTTTGGTGTGAGTGAGTGAGTGACTTTGGTTTGGGAGAGTGAGTGACTTTGGTGTGTGAGAGTGAGTGACTTTGGTGTGGGAGAGTGAGTGACTTTGGTGTGTGAGAGTGAGTGACTTTGGTGTGGGAGAGTGAGTGACTTTGGTGTGAGAGAGTGAGTCAGTTTTAAAAGGCGAATAAAGAATATCTTACTCATGAATCATTAGCTGCTTTTGGTTCTTGACGACGTCGACTCCTCGATTCTTTTTGCTCTTTTTCTTCGATCAGTGCTATATTTCGTTGAGTTTTTGGACTCTTGTTTTTTTACGTCTTTACGACGTTAAATCCAGACTATTTCTGAACATTTTATGGACTTTCTGATGAAACAATACTTCTCTCTCGCTGCCCTGACGCTGACACTCTGTTATTGCTCCGTCTCTCTCCTCTGTGGCCTCACAGTGACTCCTCACTCTCTGCTAACGTCCATCCATCTTTACTCCGTCTCAGCCCAGGTTTTCTCTTTGTTTTTCTTTTTCACACCCGCAAACTGTTAAAGCAGACGAGGAACCCAACACGCTGGTGTAATCAGTCACACACACACACACACACACACACACACACACACACACACACAGGAACAGGTGTCTGTGCAAACAGTGAATCGGAGCAGATTGTTTGTTCTGAAACGCTGGCAATCGATCAAGCAGGAGGGCGTGTTTTTACAGGGTTAATTTGAGGAAATGGACTGAGCTCTGACTGGATAATCTCACTCACCTGATGATGAGGCCACACACACACACACACACACACACACACACACACACACACACACACACACACACACACACGCACTCTCTGTGTGCTCAAATCAACGCAACGGTGCTCTAATATTACACAACAGAGGGAAAAACAACCAAAGTCAATCACTCTCTCACTGTCCCACACCAAAGTCAGTCACTCTCCCACACCAAAGTCACTCACTCTCCCACACCAAAGTCACTCACTCTCTCACTCTCCCACACCAAAGTCAGTCACTCTCCCACACCAAAGTCAGTCACTCTCCCACACCAAAGTCAGTCACTCTCCCACACCAAAGTCACTCACTCTCCCACACCAAGGTCACTCACTCTCTCACACCAAAGTCACTCACTCTCTCACACCAAAGTCAGTCACTCTCCCACACCAAAGTCAGTCACTCTCCCACACCAAAGTCAGTCACTCTCCCACACCAAAGTCACTCACTCTCCCACACCAAGGTCACTCACTCTCTCACACCAAAGTCACTCACTCTCTCACACCAAAGTCAGTCACTCTCCCACACCAAAGTCACTCACTCTCTCACTCTCCCACACCAAAGTCAGTCACTCTCCCACACCAAAGTCACCCACTCTCCCACACCAAGGTCACTCACTCTCTCACACCAAAGTCACTCACTCTCCCACACCAAAGTCACTCACTCTCCCACACCAAAGTCACTCACTCTCTCACACCAAAGTCACTCACTCTCCCGACACCAAAGTCACTCACTTTCCCACACCAAAGTCACTCACTCTCCCACACCAAAGTCCATAGAGTAAACCAGTGATTTTAACATCACAGCACACAGGAGTTCACAGGAGTTGTTGATCCACTGCTGCCTCCATCACTAACTTACAATGACTGATTTTAGTGAATTCGGCTTTAAAAATATTTCATTTAGACTTAAATCAGTGACACAAAGTGACCACACGAGGCAGCAGAGGACCAGCAGTTCCTGTGTCCCTGTGAGCTAAAATCACTGGTTTTCTCTATGGGCTTTGGTGTGGGAGAGTGAGTGGTCTACTGTCCTCTTCCTCACCTTCCTCTCCTCCTCGTCTTTGTGCTGACTGAAGCTCCAGTCCTGACCCAGACTCTACCCCCGCTCCCCCCCCAGCTCAGAGCTCCTCTCCTGGGACAGAGCAGCAGTGAGAGCTGGGCCTCTCTGCTGCTCTGGACCGGGGATCTGGTTCGTCAGGAGGAATGTGTGGACGCACACACACACACACACACACACACACACACACACACACACACACACACACACACACACACACACACACACACACACACACACAGAAATGACGCAGCTTCTCTTGTCACAGTTTCACGCTGGTTGTTTTTTCTTCTTCTTCTTCTTCTTCTTCTTCTTCGCTCGTCTCCAGGGACGATGAAGGGATGAACTTTCACTGACACAGGTAAAAAATGTTTTTTTTAATTTTGGGTAAAAAAAACATTTTAAAATTTTGGGTACATTTTTTTTTCCAAATTTTGGTCGACATAGTATAGTATGACGTTTTTGTAAACTTTGGACCAAAAATTTTGGACTACAGTATAGTATGAAATTTTTGTCAGATTTTGGTCAAATCTTTTTTTTTGTCAAATATTGGTCAAATTTTTTTTTTTTTAATTTTGGGTAAAACATTTTTTTCATACTATACTTTGTTCTGGTCGACAAAGTATAGTATGACGCTTTTGTCAATTTTGGGACCAAAAATTTTGGGTACATTTTTTTTTAAATTTTGGACTACAGTATAGTATGAAATGGTTGTCAAAAAATTTTTTTGTCACATTTTGGTCAAATTTTTTTTTTTTTAATTTTGGGTAAAATCATTTTTTAAAATTCTGGTCGACAAAGTATAGTACGACGTTTTTTTCAATTTTGGACCTAAAATTTTGGGTAAATTTTTTTTTTTAATTTTGGACTACAGTATAGTATGAAATTTTTGTCCAAATTTTTTTTGTCAAATTTTGGTCAAATTTTTTTTTTTTTAAATTTTGGGTCAAAAAAATTGTTTAAATTCTGGTCGACAAAGTATAGTATGACGTTTTTGTCTATTTTGGACCAAAAATTTTGGGTAAATTTTTTTTTTTTAATTTTGGACTACAGTATAGTATGAAATTTTTGTCAAATTTTGGTCAAATTTTCTTTTAAATTTTGGGTAAAAAAAATTTTTAAATTCTGGTCGACAATGTATAGTATGACGTTTTTGTCAATTTTTGACCAAAAATTTTGGCTAACATTTTTTTTTTTAATTTTGGACTACAGTATAGTATGCCATTTTGTCAAATTTTGGTCAAATTTTTTTTTTTTTAATTTTGGTCAACATAGTATGATGTTTTTGTCAAATTTTGGACCAAAAATTACAACAACAACAAAAAAAAAATCGAAAAAGTTTTCCATCCCTTTTTGCTCTGGGGCTCCACCTGCAGACATTTTATGGTACTGCAACCAGTAGTTCTTTGTAAATGTCATTCATGAAGTGGATATTTGTAATTGTGTTGATTTAAGTGGAAATGCTGGTCCTCAGTATGCAGCAAGTACAAGAATGTGTGTGTGTGTGTGTGTGTGTGTGTGTGTGTTTGTGTGTGTGTGTGTGTCTCTTGACACTTATCATTCTTCCTCATCCTCCTCGTCTTCTTCTGGTCAGTTTTCCACTGTTCATTCATTCATAGATTCACCACACACACACACACCATCGTCTCTGTCTTTATCTCACTGTGAAACAGACTTTTCCTTGTGTAAACTGAAGTTGGTAAACCACTCACTCTCCCACACCAAACCTCATAGAGAAAACCAATGATTTTAGCTCACAGGGACACAGGAGCTGCTGGTCCTCTGCTGCCTCGAGTGGTTTACAGACTTGTGTTTCAGGCTGGTCTCTGCAACAGGGGGCGCTACTGTGGTGTCATGTAGGAGGTGCTGTGAGCGCCCCCTGTTGTCCTTCTTTAATCCCCTTCAAACCTCTGTCTAAACATGTGATTAGCACTGGTTCTGGTTGTGGTTCGGGTTCTGGTTGTGGTTCTGGTTCTGGTTGTGGTTCTGTCAGAGCTGCAGTGCAGACTCACAGTTTGGCAAAGTTAAAGGGACATTTTGATGTTTTTCTGACCAATCAGACGACAGCACACAGAGCGACTGTTGTGTCGTACACTTCATGTTTATGGCTCTTTATGGTTGTTAAATATCAACCTCAAACATGGAGAAACACTCAGGCTGTGTGTGTGTGTGTGTGTGTGTGTGTGTGTGTGTGTGTGTGTGTGTGTGTGTGTGTGTGTGTGTGTGTGTACACAAAGGTCCCCTACCATGTACAGTAAAGGCAGCTTCCAGAGCCACTAATGATCCCCTCAAGGTCTAACGGTGCCAGTTAACACGAACACATGTCTGAGGTCGCACACACACACACACACACATACACACACACATACACACACACATGCACACACACGCACACACACAGAGAAAGCCCTCGGGGACACCGGAACACCAAATCCTGCTAATACACATTCCAACATCTAGCAACATTCAAACAGGTCAAAGGTCACAGCCGTTGGCACCTTGTATAGGGTTTTACTGCCACACACACACACACATGCAAACACACACTAACGCACACACACTTTTTTCTTTGCATTTCAACCTTTCAAGATTTTTTTTTTTTTTTACCTCTTTGCCATTCTGTCTCTTTCCGTCCACACACACACACGCATGCACGCACACACACCCACAAAGACACACACACACACCTGTGTCATGTGTGGTCACTTGTGTGTCCAGGCTCTCGTGTTTTACAGTTTCTGTTCCCATGACTCTCACCGTCACACACACACACACACACACACACACACACACACACACACACACACACACACACACACACACACCGCGGCGTCAGCACGGGAAAAACACGGAACTGCCCTTTACACAGGTTTAAAGGAGCTTGCCGACATTTTTAAAGACATTAAAATCATCACAGAATCGGAAAACATTGTTAGCATGCTAACATTCACAGCTCACAATGGTACCATTTAAAATGTGTCATGCTATTCAGACTCACACTGTCATGTTTGCATGCTAACATGTTAGTAATGCTATTAGGTATCACTGTACGCAGGCTAACCATATTAGCTCAGCGTGACTGTGCTAATATATGACATTGCAATGGATTGTGATTTGTTAGCTTTCGCTGTAACGCCAACATGTGTCGAACACTTGTACAGTTCGTGGTATCACTATTAGCATGTTAGCATTGGCATTTAGCAGTCATTAACCCTTAAGCACCGCAATGTTGAGCTTGCTAATAATAGTTAATAATAACACATTAGCTCAGCATGACTGTGCTAATTTGACATTGCTAATATGCTATTGATTATGATGAGTTAGCTTTGGCTGTACTTTTATTTTCTGTGTTAACATTCTGAGCTGTGTGTTAAAATGTGTTCAAAACACGAGTTTATCGTGCTAAGCTAACATGCTGTTTGATATCACTATTAGCATGTTGGCATTTGTCAGTCATTAACCCTCAAGCACCGCAATGTTGAGCATGTTAATAATAGTTAGCATGTGTGGAGTTCAGTTTGACATGCTAAGCTAACGCGCTGTTGTTTGGTATCACTATTAGCATGTGTAGCACGTTGGCACTGAAAAACAGTTACATTAGTATTTATCGTTGTTTTCATCAGGTTTGTCTTTTATTATCATTTGAGACAGATACGCAGAGACACACAAAGACTCAGATACACAAAGACACAGAGACACACAAAGACACACAAAGACACAGAGACACACAAAGACACAGAGACACACAAAGACACAGAGACACAGAGACACAAAGACACAAAGACACAGAGACACACAGACACAGAGACACACAGACGCAAAGACACAGACACAAAGACAAAAAGACACAGACACACAAAGACACAGAGACACAAAGGCACATAGACACAAAGACACAGACACTAAGACACAGACACACAAAGACACACAAAGACACAGACACAGACACAGACACACAGAGACACAAAGACACAAAGTCTGGAGCTCCTGGATCAGACTGAGGTAGAAACAGTAAAGTGAAGATATTTAAAGTGTATGTGATCAGCAGATGTCGTCTTTCTTTGTATTTGATATCAAACTCTGGACGTTTGAGCGTCAGATATAAAAGTCTGTGTGATGATGTCGTATCTCTCTCTCTTTTCCATATCTGTGACATCATTTTAATTCTTACATTCATATAAGACTATTAACTTCACAGATGTTTCACTTTCCAGATTCAAACCTCTTTAATATCAAACTCTTGATCGTGGATCAAACGTCGCAGGTCCATCACGGAGACGCCGCGGTGGCGACGGCGTTCGCTGTTAAAGGACGTCTGAAGAAGAGTTCAGAGCTGTGATCTCTCACTCTGTCACTGAAGCGCCAGCTGAAGCCGGATTATTCTCAGGGGAATTTATTTTCCTGTCACACTAAATCTTGCTTTTTTGAGCATTAAAAAATCCTGAGCGGCTCAGTTCTGATGATCCGTGAACCTCACGTTAGCGTTTATTAATCCTGGAAAACAGCCGAGGATTTCACTGTTTTTATTAAAAAAGAAAGTTAAGACATTTTTGAGTTTTTCTCGCAGCAACAAAAACAAACTCTTGACTTTTGTTTGGACGAACGTCAACAGATCTGCAACAGTTATTCTAATGTTGTTAATGGTGTGGAAGAGTGAGTGACTTTGGCGTGGGAGAGTGAGTGACTTTGGTGTGGTAGAGTGAGTGACTTTGGTGTGGGAGAGTGAGTGACTTTGGTGTGGTAGAGTGAGTGACTTTGGTGTGGGAGAGTGAGTGACTTTGGTGTGGGAGAGTGAGTGACTTTGGTGTGGTAGAGTGAGTGACTTTGGTGTGGGAGAGTGAGTGACTTTGGTGTGGTAGAGTGAGTGACTTTGGTGTGGTAGAGTGAGTGACTTTGGTGTGGGAGAGTGAGTGACTTTGGTGTGGTAGAGTGAGTGACTTTGGTGTGGTAGAGTGAGTGACTTTGGTGTGGTAGAGTGAGTGACTTTGGTGTGGGAGAGTGAGTGACTTTGGTGTGGTAGAGTGAGTGACTTTGGTGTGGTAGAGTGAGTGACTTTGGTGTGGTAGAGTGAGTGACTTTGGTGTGGGAGAGTGAGTGACTTTGGTGTGGTAGAGTGAGTGACTTTGGTGTGGTAGAGTGAGTGACTTTGGTGTGGTAGAGTGAGTGACTTTGGTGTGGGAGAGTGAGTGACTTTGGTGTGGTAGAGTGAGTGACTTTGGTGTGGTAGAGTGAGTGACTTTGGTGTGGGAGAGTGAGTGACTTTGGTGTGGTAGAGTGAGTGACTTTGGTGTGGGAGAGTGAGTGACTTTGGTGTGGGAGAGTGAGTGACTTTGGTGTGGTAGAGTGAGTGACTTTGGTGTGGGAGAGTGAGTGACTTTGGTGTGAGAGAGTGAGTGACTTTGGTGTGAGAGAGTGAGTGACTTTGGTGTGAGAGAGTGAGTGACTTTGGTGTGGGAGAGTGAGTGACTGGTGTGAGAGAGTGAGTGACTTTGGTGTGAGAGAGTGAGTGACTTTGGTGTGGGAGAGTGAGTGACTGGTGTGAGAGAGTGAGTGACTTTGGTGTGGGAGAGTGAGTGACTTTGGTGTGAGAGAGTGAGTGACTTTTGTGTGGGAGAGTGAGTGACTTTGGTGTGAGAGAGTGAGTGACTTTGGTGTGGGAGAGTGAGTGACTTTGGTGTAGCAGAGTGAGTGACTTTGGTGTGGGAGAGTGAGTGACTTTGGTGTGAGAGAGTGAGTGACTTTGGTGTGGGAGAGTGAGTGACTGGTGTGAGAGAGTGAGTGACTTTGGTGTGGGAGAGTGAGTGACTTTGGTGTGAGAGAGTGAGTGACTTTGGTGTGGGAGAGTGAGTGACTTTGGTGTAGCAGAGTGAGTGACTTTGGTGTGGGAGAGTGAGTGACTTTGGTGTGGGAGAGTGATCGACTTTGGTGTGGGAGAGTGAGTGACTTTGGTGTGAGAGAGTGAGTGACTTTGGTGTGGGAGAGTGAGTGAAGTTGGTTTCCCATTGAAGTGAAGACTGCCTCTGCTCAGTGTTCTCAAACATGTCTTCACTGTCAGAGTTTCTTATAAAAACACTGAACTCTGCCTTTAAAAAGTGGCTCAGCTTTAGTTTCATGGCCGTGACTCAGATTTCATACGATCCCTAAATGTGGTTTAATCAGATTTGTGAGGATTGTGGATCTGAGCTGGAGTGGAACGTGGTCTTGACTCTGGAACACGTTTGATTCCGTTCACAGTCCAGAGCCGCTGGTCGCTCCACTCCTCAGCCGTGATTTACACGCAGCTCTGACGCCAGAGAGGAAAACCAGGAGAATAATATAGATTTCACGCTGAGGCCGGAGGATCTGGAGGATCAGACGACGACCACCATAAACACCAACTGTGCGTTTCTGTCTCACTGACATGGTTTTTACTGCGTTTGTCAGGACTCTGTGTCCTCTGAGTCACCCTGATCCTGAACCTGGTTTTACCATCAGCCTCTGTGTGTGTGTGTGTGTGTGTGTTTGCGTGTCATAAACACTGACCTCGTCAGGACCGGTAAATCCTGGTGGAGACCAATTCTGAGGAGACTGGTTTTAAAGTTTAGAGCCAAGATTTGAATTGTTTGTTGAAGTGAAGTTGGTTTCCCATTGAAGTGAAGCGGGTTTCCCATTGAAGTGAAGCGGGTTTCCCATTGAAGTGAAGTTGGTTTCCCATTGAAGTGAAGTTGGTTTCCCATTGAAGTGAAGTTGGTTTCCCATTGAAGTGAAGTTGGTTTCCCATTGAAGTGAAGTTGGTTTCCCATTGAAGTGAAGCGGGTTTCCCATTGAAGTGAAGTTGGTTTCCCATTGAAGTGAAGTTGGTTTCCCATTGAAGTGAAGTTGGTTTCCCATTGAAGTGAAGCGGGTTTCCCATTGAAGTGAAGTTGGTTTCCCATTGAAGTGAAGTTGGTTTCCCATTGAAGTGAAGTTGGTTTCCCATTGAAGTGAAGCGGGTTTCCCATTGAAGTGAAGTTGGTTTCCCATTGAAGTGAAGTTGGTTTCCCATTGAAGTGAAGTTGGTTTCCCATTGAAGTGAAGCGGGTTTCTCATTGAAGTGAAGTTGGTTTCCCATTGAAGTGAAGCGGGTTTCTCATTGAAGTGAAGTTGGTTTCCCATTGAAGTGAAGCGGGTTTCCCATTGAAGTGAAGCGGGTTTCTCATTGAAGTGAAGCGGGTTTCCCATTGAAGTGAAGCGGGTTTCCCATTGAAGTGAAGCGGGTTTCTCATTGAAGTGAAGTTGGTTTCCCATTGAAGTGACGCGGGTTTCTCATTGAAGTGAAGATGGTTTCCCATTGAAGTGAAGTTGGTTTCCCATTGAAGTGAAGTTGGTTTCCCTTTGAAGAGAAGTTGGTTTCCCATTGAAGTGAAGTTGGTTTCCCATTGAAGTGACGCGGATTTCCCATTGAATTGAAGCGGGTTTCCCATTGAATTGAAGTTGGTTTCCCATTGAAGTGAAGATGGTTTCCCATTGAAGTGAAGCGGGTTTCACATTGAAGTGAAGTTGGTTTACCAGCAGGTTAAAATTAATGCTGCTAAACAAGCTAATGCAGCTAACGGAGCTAACTGGTAAACAGTACTCTATACTCCTCAGCTAGTGCCCAGCGCTAGTTATCAAAAGGTCGTGCAGGTTCAAAAGGGGCGTGGCCACGACACCATCACAATTTTGGGCCAATTGTGACATGAAAACAGGAAGTGGGCGTTAACTTTGACCTTTGATCTCACACATGAGACAAAAGACACGACCAGGAAACATCAGCACATTAAAACTGAGTATTGCGCCACCTGCTGGCAGGGTGGTGGCAGCTTTGGATCTGTCAGATGTCCGTCGAGTTTTTATTGGTTGACTTTATGTTTATTGACTTATCGTCTGGTTTCGGTCGGTCGTTGGCAGATGTTTGTCGAGACGTTAAAGTGTCTAGAGTTATTTTTAGACGTCGTCGAGCAGAGAGAGGAAACTGTGAGTTAGTGCTGACTTTAAAGAGACTTTTACTCACTTATATACAAACATTACTGTGAGACAAAGTACAAACTCAGGTAAGAGGCCGTGAACAAACGCAGCGTGTCCTCCTTTGTTTAATATTCCCAGCGTTCCTGAAGTTCTAAGAGCACACAGCAGCTTTCCTCGCTGCATAATTACATTCACAAAATACTTTCCTTTGTCGGGACGTTTGCTTTGACCCTGAGGTTTTTCACCCGCAGAGAAACTCCAGTGGAACATTGAGAGGAAAACGCAGCTCATTCCAGCGCCGGAGTTGAAAGGTTAAGGGTTTTTAAGGAGTCTTTTCTCCTGATGACAAACCAATGTGCCTCACAGGAAGTTTGGCAGCGCCGCCGCGCTAACATTTGTTAGCGATGCTACGCTCGGAGCCAAGTGGGAAACTGCAGTGATTCTGTGGGAATGACATGTGAGATGTTTCCCTCAGACTCTGCTGCTGCTGCCAGATCCTCAGAGTCCTGTCCTCCAACTCTGTCTGTCCTCTTTATGTCTCACAGAGACGTCTCTGATCCTCGTCCACGAAGAGGTCAAACCACACAGAAGCTCAACCTCAGATCTACGACCTTCAACCTCACATCTACGACCTTCAACCTCACATCTACGACCTTCAACCTCACATCTACGACCTTCAATCGCAGATCTACGACCTTAAAACTCACATCTACGACCTTCAACCTCACATCTACGACCTTCAACCGCAGATCTACGACCTTCAACCGCAGATCTACGACCTTCAACCGCAGATCTACGACCTTCAACCTCACATCTACGACCTTCAACCGCAGATCTACGACCTTCAACCTCACATCTACGACCTTCAACCGCAGATCTACGACCTTCAACCTCACATCTACTAATCTAACAAAAACAAATTTAGCTAATCTAATATCAACGACTATCTATTGTAATCTATTGTAAATAGAATTATTTATTGTAATCTAATCTGACAGTAACATGAAGGTGAGTTAAATCACTCTCGGTTAAAAAAGTCGTATAATGTTCGTTTTCTGGACACAAACATGGTTCACCTACATGAGCTTTAATGTGTCGTTACAACGATGAAAACACACACACAGAGTTACATGCTAACATGTCAGGACTTCCTGTCTGGATCCAGATCAACAGTATCAGGCTCATGTTCAGACCTTGTTTAGTTTCAGTAAACCACAGAAACAGAGACAGACTCTTTGTTTAGTGTCCGACAAAACTGTCCAAATAAACACGGAGGCAGAGAAATAAACGCAGGTCTGTTCCTCTGATCAACACACGGACACACAAACACACAAACTGTGTTGGCGTCTGCTTGTTGTGTCTCACTCGTGGCTCTGGTTCTGGTTCTGAGGGTTTGGAAGCGGCTCCACCTGTCAGAGACCAACGTAAACCAGTCCACTGTGATTCAAGAGGAAGAAGAAGAAGAAATCATTGTGTGAAGAAAAGATATTAAAGTCTGAGATCAAAATCATTTCAACGTTTAAAACTAAATTCAAGAGGCTTCAGCGTTAAAGTAAGAGATTTATTTATTTACTTTTGGTTTTAGAATATCCGCAACCTACCTACCTACCTCGCTAACCAGCTAGCTACCTACCTACTGACCTACCCACGTACTTACCTACCTATCTACTTAGCTACCTACCCACCTGTCTACCTACTTACTTACCTACCTACCTACCTACCTACCTACCTACCTACCTACCTACCTACCTACCTACCTACCTACCTACCTACCTACCTACCTACCTACCCACCTACTTACTTACCTACCTACCTACGTACCTAGCTACCTACCTACCCACCTACTTACTTACCTACCTACCTACGTACTTACCAACCTACCTAGCCACCTACCTCCCTCCCTACCTACTGACCTACCTACCTACCTACCTACCTACCTACCTACCTACCTACCTACCTACCTACCTACCTACCTACTTACTTACCTAGCTACCCTCCTGCCTACCTACTTACTTACCTACCTCCTACTAACCTAGCTACATACCAATCTACCTAACCACCTGCCTACCTACTTACTTACCTACCTACGTACCTTCCTACCTACCCACCTACTTACTTACCTACCTACCAACCTACCTACCTACCTACTGACCTACCTGCGTACTTAGTTACCTACCTACCCTCCTGCCTACCTACTTACTTACCTACCAAGCTAGCTACCCTCCTGTCTACCTACTTACTTACCTACCTACCTGCCTACCAACCTAGCTAACTACCTGCCTACCTACTTACCTACCTACATACATACCTACCAACCTACCTACATACTTACCTACCTATCTACTTACCTAGCTACCTACCTACCTCCCTCCCTAACTAGCTACCTACCTACCTACTGACCTACCTACATACTTACTTACCTACCTACGTACCTACCAGCCTACCTACTTTAACTACCTACCAACCTACCTTCCTAAAATGAAATTCAAGAGGCTTCAGCGTTAAAGTACAAGTTACATCATGTTTCATTTTGTGTGATTTTACAAAAGCAATGATACATATTATAGGATATATTTGTTTATATTACTTTTGGTTTTAAATAGTGAAACCAAACCCTAACCTTAACTGTACCAAAAGACAAACTTACTTACCGACCTCCTCACTTCCCTGTGATCATACTATTCTACCTTCTACACACACTCACACACACACACACACAGACACACACAGTTGTGTGGAAACATCTGTGTGACACATTTGCTTCTTTCATCCCTGGTTCATCTGAAGAACATCAGGCGTTGTTGCGTTCACGGCGATGTCAGATCTCAGCACGAGGAAACCAAACCACTGATCAATGACTGATTTATCGATCGTCTTCATCGGTGTTAGAGTAGAGGAAGTGAAACACACACAGGTCAAAGGTCATGACTGCGATCACTGTTAGAGCGCGGTGCGGAGGAGGTGAACGTGTTTACGTCAAAGTTTACGTTCTCTGCAGAACAAATGTGTTCACAGTTACGTGTGTTTACATGTCAGTGTTTGTACATTAAGGCCAAATGTGCAGTGTGTGTCTCTGCGTCACCGTGCTCATGTTCTCATGGTTAACGTGGTGAACGCCCTCCATGTGCTCACTGCAGTTGTGTTTGGGTTCACATGTCTGATGTTTATGTAAAAACTGCTGAGACCTGCTCGTTTCTGATTGGCTGAACGGTCACTGAGTGATTTAGTCAAAGGTGAATCCTCAAGACTTTCTCAGTTTTAGTATCCAGAAAGTCTCCCTACCTACCTACCTATCTACCGACCCAGAGTCTAACTTACCTACCTACCTACCTACCTACCTACATACCGTCTTACTTACCTACCGTCTAACTTACCTACCTACCTACAAACTAACCTAGCTACCTTTAAACTAACCCACCTACCTACCAAGAGTTTAACCTACCTAGTTACCTACCTACCATCCTACCTACAGTCTTACCTACCTACCGTCCTACCTAACTAGCTACCTACCTACCTACAGTCTAACCCTACCTACCTACCTACAGTCTTACCTACCTACCTACCTACCCAGAATCTAACTAACCTACCTACCTACGTTCAAACTAACCCACCTACTTACCAAGAGTTTAACCTACCTAGTTACCTACCCACCGTCCTACCGACATAGTTACCTACCATCCTCCCTACCGACCTTGAGTCTAGCCCTACCTTCCTACCATCCTACCTACCTAGTTACCTACCTACCTAGTTGACTTCCTACCATCCTACCTACTTACCTAGAGTCTAAACATACCTACCAATCTACCTACTGTCCTACCTACCTACCTACCTAGCTTCCTACCTACTTACCTACTGAACTACCTACCTTGAGTCTAACCTACCTACCTTCCTACCTACCTAGAGTCTTACCTACCTACCTAGAGTCTAACATACCTACCTTCCTACCTACCTACCTACCTACCTACCTACCTACCTACCTACCTAGAGTCTAACCTACCTACCTTCCTACCTACCTAGAGTCTAACCCTACCTACCTTCCTACCTACCTGTCTGTTACCTCACACACTATACACACATAAATACTACCTGTGTGTGTGTGTGTGTGTGTGTGTCTGCGCGTGGGGGTGTGTGTGTGCGTGTGTGTGAGCTCATGTACAAAATGAGGTGAAATCAGAACCTTTGGCCTGAGAACAGAACAGAACAGAGCCATAGCTCAGACAACAGTGTTGTTACGCTGATGTTTAACTGGAACACACACACACACACACACACACACACACACACACACACACACACACACACACATTTACTGGTAAACCTCGGGGTGCTTGTTGTCGGGGAAATGTCTGAATAAACACGTGTTTCACGGCTCTCAGCAGCAGCGGTGTTGGACACGTCGGCCTGAGTGTGTGTGTGTTTCTGTGTGTTTCTGTGTGTGTGTGTGTGTGTTCACACTGAGGCGTCGTTTAAAACATTATCCTCATTATGTTCTTTTTGTTGTTGTTTTGTCTTCTCACAAACGCAGCCAGATTCACTCAATTATCTCATAATGATGTTGAGGAGGAGAGTGTGTAACAGACTCACAAACAACTCTGCATAAGTGGGATTTACACGTGAAAAACAAGCTGTTTATTTCATTAAAATCTTCTTTAGATCTCGATTACAAAATAAAGGACAGTTGATATTACATTCATTTAAAATGACTGACATTTATTTTTTTAATATAATATAATATGATATTGTTTTTCCTTTGTTTGTTGTTGTTAAATCACTGTGTTTTCAAAACAAAAAAAGACTTTTATTTGCTTATTTATTTACGTTGTTCCTGTTACCTGTACAACTTCCGGTAGAGTAATTGACTTCACACACCTGTTTCCGGTTTGCTAATCAACAGACGGTACAGTTAGCTGGAGTGACGTCAGCCTGTTATTCGTTACGTTCAGGGACAGTTGCGTCGTAAAATGAGCCGAATTACCCGTAACGAGTTTATGTTTGAGTTTAACTCGTTGACGTAGAGATAACTTTATCTGGTTTAGTTCTATCGTGACGAAAACTTAAACATGTGGAAGACGCCGGTGGAGTTCAGCGGCTAAACGGAGCGTCTTTCCTTCTCCGGTGGAGGATTCCCGGTGAATTTACGGACGTTTCGCCGCGGCAGACGTCGGATATAACAACAAACACGGAACATGTGAGTCTCCACGAGTGTGAAAATGTGTTTTTTTATTGTGTCTGTGCTGAGTTTTGAGTGTTACATTGGAGAAGCGTTTGTTTTCGTGGACCAACGGCGCTGATGTGATGTCAACAGGTGTCGCTGATGCTAAGCTAATGCTCTCGCGCACCTGCGACTGTTGATGTGATGATTTCCGGTCTATTGTCGCTGTGTTGGTTTGTCGTTAAACTGTTATTATAACACCGTTAAACCTCAGGTCTCCGTTTTAAGATGCTTTACCATCAGTTTAGCCTCAAACTGACAACATTTAATGTTCAAATGTTTGCTGTAGTTCATACATTAGTTTTTATATATATTTTAAATTTTTATAGTGGCCGAATAACACACTGACACATTTTTTTTTTTTTTTTTTTTTTTTTGTTACAAGAAACTGAAGTTTGTAAACCACTGACTCTCCCACACCAAAGTCCATAGAGAAAACCAGTGATTTTAGCTCACATGGACACAGGAGCTGCTGGTCCTCTGCTGCCTCGTGTGGTCACTTTGTGTCACTGAGTTAAGTCGAAATTAAAGTGATGGAGGCAGCAGTGGATCAACAACTCCTGTGAACTCCTGTGTGCTGTGATGTTAAAATCACTGGTTTACTCTATGGACTTTGGTGTGGGAGAGTGAGTGACTTTGGTGTGGGAGAGTGAGTGGTTTACAAACTTCAGTTTACACAAGGGAAAGTCTGTCTAACAGTGAGATAAAGACGTGAACATGTGACGTAGATATTGTAGACTTAGTACCTACCTACCTACCTAGAGTCTAACCCTACCTACCTACCTACCTACCTTCCTACCTAGAGTCTAAACTGCCTACCTAGCTAACTTCCTACCTACCTACCTACCTTCCTACCTTTGTAGGACTGATTTTCTCACTCATTTTCTCTATGGGCTTTGGTGTGGGAGAGTGAGTGAGTTTACAAACTTCACTTTCCCGTTGGTCTTCAGATGTCGTAGACTGAAGCAGGTATAGATTTCATGAAAGTGAGTCTTTTGTCAAGTGTTTAAAAGTGTTAAAGTGTCTAAACTCACATTTTTGTGAGAAAACAACACATTTATTGTCCTTTTTAAATACACTTTTGTGTGTGAGTGAGGGCGAGGGAGTGAGGGAGTGAGGCCCAATTAGTGAACTTGAACTCTGGAGGTCACTGGACCAGAGTTCACGACCTCTGAGAAAGGTCACAGCCTTGCAGTTTACTTAGCCAGGCTGACACACACACACACACACACACACACACACACACACTAATGCTACATCATAGAGGTCAAAGGTCATGGGTTAACTAAGGGAGCTAACAGCAACTGGAGAGAGAAGAGAGGGAGAGAGTTTTCTAACCTGCATCTGGCCTCCAGATGGTTTATGAGTCATCCACGGGTTAGACACACACACACACACACACACACACACACACAGACGTAAAGGAGCAGCTTTGGCTTCCCCCGCTGAGACTAGATCATTCCCAGGTTGGGTCAGTCGGGGGGTAAACTTGACACCTGACTCTCTAACACACACACACACACACACACACACACACACACACACACACACACACACACACACACACACACACAGTCAGAGAGAACATTCCAACTTTCCCCCTGCAAACAAACAACAGTGTTTTGTCACACACAGGCCTTTAACTGTACATGCTCACACACACACACACACACACACACCTGAGTTCAGGCGTAGGTTGGCGTGCTCGAGCGAGACCCTGCGAGGCGTCGGCGTGAGCAAGATGAAACGGGAGCGAGTGCAGAAATATATGAAACGCTGGAGAATATATGGGACTAATATGGAAAAAGGCAGAAAAGAGTTGATAGATGGAGAGTTTAAAATGCACCGACAGTCTGGATTTGACTCATCAGGTGAAGAAGGATCGCAGAGATGTTTTCACTCTTTATTTAGTCGACGCATAGAAGCTGAAGACATTTAAAGTCTGAGGCCGTAGGAGCTGGAATTAGGTCAATGTTTGTCTGCTTTCTTAGCTCCTTAAAACAAACTGAATCATTTTGGTTTTATGGACCAAACGATTCAACAGTTAATGGAGAATATAGTCAACAGAGACGTCTGAAGACAAATGTCAGCTAATGTAATTATGAGGGAAGTTTGTAGGTGGAAAATAAAGTTATTTTTGAAGCTTCGAAAACAGTTTTATTGAAGAAAATCAAGTTCTACTCTAAAATGTATCAATAATCAATTTCTTGAACAATTCAGTTTGTGATTTTTCAGCTTCTTCAAGGTGAATATTTTCAATTTTTTTTGCTCCTTAAAACAAACAGAATAATTTTGGTTTGTGGACAAAAACGAGACGTTTTCTGACGTTTTATGGACCAAACGATTCAACAGTTAATGGAGAATATAGTCAACAGAGACGTCTGAAGACAAATGTCAGCTAATGTAATCATGAGGGAAGTTTGTAGGTGGAAAATCAAGTTATTTTTGAAGCTTTGAAAACAGTTTTATTGAAGAAAATCAAGTTCTACTCTAAAATGTATTAATATTCAATTTCTTTAACAATTCAGTTTGTGATTTTTCAGCTTCTTAAATGTGAATATTTTCTAATTTCTTTGCTCCTTAAAACAAAGGAAGTTGTCCAAAGTGAATCATTTTGGTTTGTGGACAAAAATGAGAATGAGTTTTCAGAAGTTTTATGGACCAAACTATTCTACAATTAATGGACAACAGACGTATAAAGACAAATGTCAGCTAATGTAATAATGAGGGAAGTTTGTATGTGGAAAATAAAGCTTAAACAAACTTATTTTTGAAGCTTCAAAAACAGTTTTATTGAAGAAAATCAAGTTCTTCTCTAAAATGTATTCATAATTAATCAAATTCTTGAACAAATGAGTGTGATTTTTCAGCTTTTTTAATGTAAAAATTTCCTGTTTTCTTTGCTCCATAAAAACAAAGAAATCATTCAAACGTTTTGGTTTGTCGACAGAAACGAGACGAGAGTGAATCCTGTACTTAATCCTGACTTTTGACTTAGTGATCAATAATCGACAGAATCGTTATAGCGTTGGATTCTCCTTTAAAAGCACATTTTGATTCTGTAACTACACACAGCTACGACGTGATGAACTCTTGACGCTGAAGGTCAGATTGTAAAGATTGTCTTATCTGAGGAGACAGCAGCAGCAGCAGCAGCAGCTGATGGAGAGATTTCAAAACAAAAGACATCGTGATTTTCAAAACAAAACAAGGCATAGTTGTGGTTTTTGGTGGAATATTCTTTTAAAAAAACAATAACCTGCCGTGTTTGTAGTTTCCGTGTTTACCTGTGTACGTGGTTTTGGGAACGCTTGCACTCGCACGTACTTTTGTTGTTGATCCGTGAACTTCTGCGTGACGACGGTCGCTCCTCGTTATCGTAAATCCTCGACCGTTTGATTTCTAGAAAGTTCAAAAACTACGGTCTGGTGATCTGTTCCCTGTGTGACTTTTTATGTGCGCTGTACGTAATGTTAATGTTAAAGTTCCGTAAAGTTGCACCGTGTTCCTAATCGAGTACGTCTGAATATCTTTGATCTGGTCAGGTTGCCACGGCGACCTCGTAATAACAAACAGAAACTTGGATCACCTTAAAGTCGTCAACTAGCAAATTTGCATTCTTGTTCAGGAACAATTAATCGTTTTATACCAGCAGATGGCGTATGAAAATCGCATATTGTCACATGTAACCCGTAGAGCTGAATCGATTATTAATCGATTACTAAATTAATCGTCAACTATTTTGATAATTGAAGCTTTTTTCAAGATTATAACAAGATTTCTGATCGTTTTAGCTTCTTAAATGTGAATATTTTATTTTATATCATTAAAACTGAATCATTTTGGTTTGTGGACGAAATAAGACGTTCAAGAACATTATCATTTCCAGGTTTGACAAACATTGATCAATGATTTTTTGTAACATTTCTGACATTTTATGAACTAAACGATTCATCGATTAATCGAGAAAATAATTGATAAAATTAATCTTACCGAAATAATCGTTAGTTGCAGCTCTAGTCACATGGTTGCCACAGCAACCAAGTGACCTCGCCTTGACAGCTGAACATTCCGACCAACACAGCCTCATTCTCATTAGGGGTTGTCGGGTAAAATCCAGATGAAGAGGACTTCCCCCAGTCAAGATCTGGGACTTTATCTTAGAATTTTACTCCCAAGAATTTAAATGGTTCATCGTGATTTACAGAAACAGATCTGTGTTCGATGAGGTTGAAGTCTGGATCTGGATCTGGATCTGGATCTGGTTCCACGGTTCGGTGTTTTACGCTGAGTAACTTTGAAGTTCTTTAGATAAAGGCCATTTAAATGTGACCTCATCATTTTGACCTCAGCACAGCTGAAGATACCTTCTGTCCTTCTGACCAATGAAGAAGTGGACCGGACTTTGACAAACCACCACAAACACAACGAGGAACCACAGTGAGTAAAAAGACCATGGACGTTACAGAGATGAGCAGCGACACCGGCACCAAGCGTTGGTCCGAGATGATGGACGACATGGACAACAACATGGAGCAAGCTAAGGCTAACACTCAGCTGTCGGAGCAACAGAGCGAGCGTCCGGATTCCAGGACCCTGACCAAGGACAAGTGTGAGAAGACACAGGTGTGCAATCGCAGGCAGAGAGGTGGACGCAACCGACCGACGGGTGGACAGTGGCACCAGCAGACTCCCAAAGACGAGTTCCACCAAAGGACGGAGACGGACAAAGACATCGAGTTCCTCCAAAATAAAGTCTCCAGGCTGTCCAACCTGCTGGAGATGGAAACCGGGAGGAAGAAGTCCATCCTGGCCGACCTGCGCAAGGAGCGCGACTGGAACAGGAAGCTGGGCGACGACCTGCAGAAATACAAAGACGCTCTGGAGTTTTCAGTCAGCGTCGCCGAAGAGGCCAGCGACGACCTGAAGGCTCAAACGGCCGAGCTGTCGGCTCGACTGGACACCGAGACCAAGAAGAACAGCTCTCTGTCCAAAGAGAAAGAGTCTCTCAGCGTGGAGCTGAAGAAGTGCAAAGACACGCTGGAGGGTTCGCTCGGCGTCCACGACGGAACCAGCGACGACCTCAAGGCTCAGATCACCGATCTGTCGGCTCGACTGGAGACGGAGACCAAAAAGAACAATAGTCTCTTCAAAGAGAAAGATTCTCTGGCCGCTGAGCTGCAGAAGTGCAAAGAGGCGTCGACTTCCAGCTCTGAAACGGAGAATCTCTGTCAGAAGCTCAAGGCTCTGGAAAAAGACAAATTTGAACTTGGCAACAAGATCAAGATTGAGCAGGAAGTCAACAAGTCCCTGAAAAGAGACGCAGAGAATCTGTTTTCCAGGCTTCAGATGGAGGAGAAGAAGAACAACGACCTGCAACGATGGATGAAGAGCGTGACCACCAAGCTTCAGAAGGAGCGACGGCAGCGGCTGGAGCTGGACGTTCAGCTGGACAAACAGGCCGTCGCTCACAAACGCAAGCTGGACGCCGTCAAACAGTCCAGCGCCGAGACGGAGACGCTCCGCAAAGAGGTGGAGGCCATGAAGGCCATCAACCTGGAGCTCTCCACCCAACTGAAGCTGGAGGAGGAGCTCAGCGAGAGCCTCTACACCCTGAACGAGAGGCTCTCCAGCTGCCTGGAGATGGAGACCAGGAAGCTGGAGGAGGAGCAGACCTGGAACCTGCAGCTGAGGGACAGCCTGCAGAAGGAGAAGGACGTCCATCAGCTGGAACTGGAGGCGCTGATCCAGGAGCTGGAGAACCTGAAGGGCGCCAACTCTGACATCCTCAAAGAGCTGCAGGCCGAGCAGGACGCCAGTCAGAAGAAGAGCCACTACATCTTTGGTCTGCGGAAGAAGAGCAAGGACAAGCCCGAGGACGAGTCGGCCAATCTGTCCACGTCGCAGTGCGACAGTCCAAATTGAGGAGGAGGAGACGGCGCAGGACGGACGGAAATCACGCATGATTTAGTCCACAAGGGGGCAGTAGCGCGACATCGCTGACGCCAACTGCGACCAAAAAAGTTGTACATCGCAGACGGGTCTGTGGCATTTAGGCGACGATCGAACCGGAGAAGACGGCGACGCAACGTTAAAGACGCTAACTGTTGAAAACCTACCGATAAATATTAAATCGTAGCAAATGTTCCGTAGCTAGCGCTTATTTTAGATGTGTTTGTGTCGTATGCTAATGCACAGATTTACCTGAGGTTTAAAGAAAGATGTTTTGTTTTCACTTGGCCTTTTAATGTTGAATTTATCAAGATTATCTTTGAATTATGGATCTGATGGGATTATAAAATCTATAGGCAGTAGAATAAGAGCCGAGGTCATAGCGTTATTGTTTGTTTTTACTAGGTTTCAGATTAGGATTAGAGATTATTTTCATTCTGGTTTAGTTGTGCTGGTGTACGACAGTTGGCGTCTATAACGTTGCATCGCTGCCTCGTCTTTTTATTTTTTATTCTTTTCATTAAAGCACTTTTTAATGCTCAGTTTATTTTACTCATTTAGCAAAAAATAGATTGCGATAAATAGTGGATAATTGGTGGACAAGTGGCCGTAGCCGCGTTTGACGTAGAACCGTACGTTTGAAATGCTTTAGCGCAGCGTTCATTCATCGTATTAATCTGCTTTGTATTTTTCATATTTAGACTTTGCGTCATTTCTCACGGCAAAGAACACAGAAAAGTTCAGAAGATAAAGGTGAATCATCAAATGCAGCCACTTTGACTTATTTAAAAGGAAAACTGCATTTTATATTTGAGGTTTTAGACGTGAAATGTTTGACGTTAAAGTGGTGAAATAAAAAAAACTGCAGTCATATTTTCAACAACTTTGGCTTCTTTTTTTTTCCCTCAGTGTAAAAATCCAGGTTATTAAGGAGTGAATGTTGAGGATTCACTCTGCTGCCTTTCAAGTGCAGGATTAGCTCGCCTGGTTGCCACGGTAACAGCACAGGCTTCACAGGCAGCAGTGCAATTTTTATTATTGCTGAAAACGCTGTTCACACTAATAAAAAAGGAAAATAACGCTGATGGATTCTGAGTCGGCATTAATTTAATTGCATTAATTTTGGCTTAAATGCTGACTCAGCGTTCACACTAATATAAAGAATTGAAAACAGAATCCCTGAAATGAATTGATGCAGTTGTACTTTTTGCTGAGTCACTACACAGAGTTTTAAAACCTTGTTGGAGGTCACGTGGAGGTCACGTGGAGGTCACGTGGAGGTCACGTGGAGGTCACGTGGAGGTCACAGAGCCCTCATGAAAACCCTCTGCTCTAAAATAAACGTCCAGCTCTGATGTTGATTTCTTCACATTCACTCAGAACAACACGAGTCGTCGTAGACCAAATAAAACACGTATATTCGTCAGCCGATGGAATCAGCTCAGACGTGTGGTCTGAATGTTTGTGACTCACCTCAGAAAACACTGACTCAGCAGATTCTAGTCATCGTCGTCTGAAAGTTTCACGTCTGAGCTGCACAGGAAGTTGTCTTAATAACCTGAAATACTGACACATGGTGAATATTTAGTTGTTTTCTTTGTTAGTCTGGATTAAAATGGTGAAATGCATCTTAAATATTATTGTCCCAACGTGTGTGTGAGTGTGTGTGTGTGTGTGTGTGTGTGTGTGTGTGTGTGTGTGTGCGTCACCTTTGGCTGAACCTCTTGTTGTTGTTGTTGTGTGTCAGACGGAGGTCAAAGTGCTGTGGGTTTGTCTGCAGGTGAATCTGCTGCAGACGTTTACAATAAAAACCACAGCAGTGATAATGATGAAGGAAGACGGATAAGATCATGACACACACACACACACACACACACACACACATTCTTGTACTTGCTGCATACTGAGGACTGGGTTGCTGACAAAGTGAGGACCAGCATTTCCACTTTATAAATCAACACAATTACAAATATCTACTTCATGAATGACATCTACAAAGAACTACTGGTTGCAGTACCATAAAATGTCTGCAGGTGGAGCCCCAGAGCAAAAAGGGCTGGAAAACTTTTTAGATTTTTTTTTTTTATTTTTGGTCCAAAATTTTACAAAAACATATACTATATCGCCCAAAATTTTTTTTTTTTTAAATTGACCAAAAAAATTTGGTCCAAAATTTGACAAAGAAAATTTACATTTTTTTGGGGAAAAAACCTTTTGGTCCAAAATTTGACAAAAAACGCCATACTATACTATGTCATCCAAAAAAAAATCAAATTTTTTTTTTTTTTTTTTTTTTGACAAATTGAGTATAACATGTTATAGCAACCTAAGGAAGTGATTTCAATGAAAACAAAGTGAAGACCGGCCAAAATGTCCTCACTTCGTAAAAATGACCTCACTTTGTTGGTTAAAAACCCTCACTGGTCCTCAGTATGCTGCAAGTACAAGAACACACACAGATGGCCGGAGATGATGCAGTGAGGAGCTGGAGGATGGAGGTCACCACCTCTGTCGTGTTCCTGAAAACTGATCTGAAAGCTGCTGTTTCTGGTTGTTGTTTCTTGGTTGTTTTCTGGTTGTTTTTCTGGTTTTTTTTCTGGTTGTTTCTTGGTTGTTTTCTGGTTGTGTTTCTTGGTCGTTTTCTGGTTGTGTTTCTTGGTTGTTTTCTTGTTGTGTTTCTGTTTTTTTCTGGTTGTTTCTTGGTTGTTTTCTGGATATTCCTGGTTGTGTTTCTTGGTTGTTTTCTAGTTGTGTTTCTTGGTTGTTTTCTGTTTATTTTCTGGTTGTTTCTTGGTCGTTTTCTGGTTTTTTCTTTGTCATTTTCTGGTTGTTGTTTCTGGTTGTTTGTGGCGTTTCCCCCTTGTGGTGCTGATGGTCTGAAGTCAACACATTTGCGTGCGAGTGAAAACACGCATGTTTTCCTCCTGTATGTAAACATGTGTGAAGTCACTTCGACGTAGAGGTGTGACACACACACACACACAGGTTTGTTCACCGTTGTTTTGACGACCTCCATCTTGTGTCTGCCAGTAAATGTGTGTGTGTGTGTGTGGTTGTCTTCATGGAGAGAGAGAGACTTTGTTATTGATATTTTTACAGGTGAAAACAGTCTGTTCAGAATCTGTGGCAACGATTAGTCGATTATTAATCAACTGTGTTTTCTTCTTAAAGGTGAATATTTTTGTGTTTATGTCATTTTTCAGCTTCTTAAACCGACTCCTGATATAAATAGAGCGCCCCCACAGGACGTTGTGTTATTAGCAGCTGCACATGTTCACCTGGATTCATCTATAGCTTCTATCAGTCTGAGTTTGTGTGTTTTGATCTGTGCTCTCACAGTCTGTCTGCGGCCTGATTCCATTTCCATATGTGTGTGTGTGTGTGTGTGTGATGACCGTGGCCAAAAATAAAAGATTAGTAAAAACCTCTCCAGTGAAGCAGAGCAAAAGAAAACAGGCTGCAGATTTACGCCGACGACGCTCGCGCTTCTCCGGCGGTAAAATGTGGAACATGAGATTTATCATCATCATCATCATCATCATCATGAGCGGTGATTAAAAAGAAGAGAGAAAAGCTCACGTTCATAAATCTCTACGCTCACCATTAACTTCAGCTCTTTTTTAACTCGGGTTTATTCGGCTTGAATCGCCCCCAAAAAACGAGACGGTCGTCTTTATTTCAGACGAAAGCGCCGCACGTTTTTCACCTTAAAAACACAGTCGTCGTTAAAATGACCTTCGTTTCTACGTTAGAACTCCGGCGGTTTGAGGAGAATCAAACGTAGCACAGCTTTCTTTGTGCTGTTGGCTTTAAAAAATACATCCTAAAACTAGCATTAGCTGCTACTTGTTCAAGTGATTCAAAAGTACTTGGTATTTTTTACATTTTTCAGCCCTGAAGAGTGAAAATAATCATTAGCGCTGAAGCTACAAAGCGACAAACGTTTAATTCAGTTTATTTCTGTGTCATTTCAGGCTTCAAATCCTGCCCAACATAATCGTCATCATGGACGTCGTACTAAAGGTCAGTGTCTGATTCTTATTTAGTGATTGAGGAGGTTTCAGTGGCTAAAGCTAAGCTAACGCTAAGCCACAAACTTGAAGCTCGTTGTTTTTCGCATGTGAAGACGCTCGTTCTCTCCACACATCACAGTTTAGATGAACCTCGTTAACATTCCTCTATGGATTTATAGGCCTGTTACACACACACACACACACACACACACACACACACACACACACTCTGGTGTTGGTATTTATCGAGCGATTCCTGCTTTTATTTACCTCGTAGTGATCGTGTCCATCTGCTTGTAAAACAGTGCTGTTGATAGAATGAGTCGACATTTGAACTGTGAACACGCACACACACACACACACACACGCGCACACACACTCTTTCATGTCTCCTCACCACGTAAAGAAACACAGGTGCTGAAGTTCGTCAGATGTAGATTTTTAATAACGTTGGTCACGGCGAGGTGAGAGCGCGGTCACAGAACAATAGCTTGAAACAGAGCAGAGACAAAATGGTGGACAAGAACTTGGACGTCTTTGCTTCAGCAACAAAGACCGTCTGTGGACGTTACCGTGACGACAGACCACACACTTCTTACTCCATGACTTCACAGGACCTCCTCGACGTGGGCGAAAACTGCCGTGACGTGGTTTGTGTCTCCTTGATGAAGACGGTGGACCTTCTCCAAACGTCTCTCCGTGACCTTTCTGGAAAATGCCGTCCTCTGCGTCTTTCGGCCCGAGGAAGATCTCAAACGCAATGTCTTGAAGATGTCTCGCTGATCTACTCAGAGGGTTCACCACATGCTCTTGGGTGATGGTGGAACTTCCAAGTCCACGTCCAGTTTGCGACTGCTTCAATGACTTTTGATGCACAAAAATACTAAGGATCAGGAGTTGGAGATCGAATGCAGACACACAGAAGTTCTCATGGTGGACACGAACCACCTACCAAGAACCACTAACCTAACCCTGACAGGAGATGGATGTTACCATGACGACAGACCACACAGTTCTAGCTCTACTCCATGACTTCATACGACCTCCTCGACGTGGACGAAAACTTCAGATTCTTGGGGATGATGACAGGTTTGAGTCCTGGGACAGAACCTGAAGTTGATATGAAGGAGCTTCAGGGTCTCCTGGATGAGGACAGTGGACCTTCTCCAAACGTTTCTCCATGACCTTTCTGGAAAATGCCGTACTCTGCATCTTCTGGGCAAAGATCTCAAACACAATGTCTTGAAGATGTCTCACTGATCTTCTCAGAGGAAGTGACCCTTGACTGTCTTGAGGATGACCTGGTTCACCACTGACCAAATGTTGATGCACAAAAATACTAAGGACCTGGATCAGGCATTGGAGATCATGAGAAGTTCTCATGGTGGACAAGAACCGATCAAAGGTGAACTCTACCTGCAGAACGTACGTCAGATCACACCAAAGACGGCGAGGCTGTGACCCTGTAGACCAGCACAGACCAGGTCCAGGTCCAGGAGACGACTAACCCAGGACAGACCAGGTCCAGGTCCAGGTCCAGGAGACGACTAACCCAGGACAGACCAGGTCCAGGTCCAGGAGACGACTAACCCAGCTCCACATTCCAGAAACAACACGTTGAGCCAAAGCTGGATGAGTGTTGACGACTGAAGAATTCACCATTGTCTGTTTTTTAGCAGCAGAGGAAGAAGATGACGCGCTGAAATGATCTGCTGAACATCCGTGGTCACAGTGCATTAGCGACCTGGTGGAGATGCTACACACACGCTCACTGCGAGCGCATTAGCCGCGTTAGCATACGCTGCGTGCGTACACCTTCTTTTGTGTGTGTGTGTGTGTGTTGTCATTAGAAAACCGCAGAGAGGAACAAAAACACAAAGGCTAAAGGAAAGAAAACGTGAGTGAAGGTAAAGTCTTTGGTCTGTGAAGTCTCTGTGGTGACGATCAGACGCAAACACAAACCAGAGGAGCCTCAGTCAAGGCTGAGCTGGACGACATGGAAACAGAGTTAAAAGAGGTTCCTTCATAACAAAAGGTTATTGAGCAGAAGGACGTCTGGTGTGCGTCGCTGTGTGTGAGGAGATTACACATGAGTGTCCTCACAGGTGTTAGTGTTTTTCACTGAGTCACGGAAACGTCTTCTTTTTCTTCTTTACCTTCTTCTCTAACCCTGAGAACGGTTACGCTGGAATGGCAGCCGTGTTCAAATATAACACAATAATAACACAATAATGACACAACTCACACTCACAGGACTTTCTTTGAAGATTAGTTCACATTTAAATGTAAAGTACGGACATTTTTGCCAGTCTGCAAACTCACTGTGAATATATTTGTTATTTTATTTCACTGTAACTAAGGCTTTTCCAACAGGAAACTGAAGTTTGAAAACTACTCACTCTCCCTGCACCAAAGCCATTAGAGAAAGGTCCAATTCCTATCTTAACCCTTAATCTTAACTGGCCTCTAAACCAAGTGTTGAAGGTAATTTTGTCACTTAGAAATGGGACACCCTTTAAATGCAGATACGTCTTCAGACTGTAGGGGGCAGAATAACACGAAAGCTGCGTCCAGTCTGTCAACTCCAAAAAAAGAAGAAGAAGAAGAAGACATTTACGTCAGGATTATTTATTCTGATCCGTTTGTCAGTCAAGTTATTAGGTTGTCAGTTAGTTATAAGATGATACTCATACAAATATTCAGCTGACAGTTACCACACACCACGACTTATTGAAAAGTAAACCACACCGGCCGACTATTGACAAAAGATCGTAAAATAAAAATAAATGTTACGCAACAATGACGTCAGTAATCCATAATATGGGCCTAAACTAAGATCATTTTTATATCTCTATTAACAAAGAAAACACTTCATTTGTAGCTTGTACTCGTTTCGCTGCTTTCGACGCCATCTTTGTTTATGTCAAAACACGCAATGCATTCTGGGTAGCCCTTGCTCCCGAGGGTGGTCTCGGAAAATCTCAATATTGAGGGCGATACAGACCTTAAACTTGGCCTCAACTTAATTTTTCTGAGAAGATTGAGGATTGAGAAAGGAATTGGAATTCAGCCTAAAGACAGTGATTTTAACATCACAGCACACATATTCAATTTAGACTTAACTCAGTGACACAAAGTGACCACACGAGGCAGCAGAGGACCAGCAGCTCCTGTGTCCCTGTGAGCTAAAATCACTGGTTTTCTCCACGGACTTTGGAGTGGGAGAGTGAGTGGTTTACAAACTTCAGTTTTCCTGTTTCTAACAGTGAGATGGGTAAATTGTTTTTGTTAAACGACTAAACTCGGTGTTCCTTTTACCTGTTGACGCGTCACATGTGTGTAACACGCCGACGACATGAAAGCACCTGGTGTGTGTGTGTGTGCGTGTGTGTGTGTGTCTGAAGTGTCCCTTTAACAGCCTTTAGATGGATGTTGTTGTTAAAATGGTGGCTGACTTTACGAGCACACTTTTTCACACTTAGCCATTATCCCGTAATTGGACGTGGTGGCGCTCACAGAACCCCAGAAGTTTCTGAGCTCTGGATCTACGAGACGCGAGCGTCCTCCAGACACCTTTATTAACCCCGCGGTGTCACGTTCACGCGGCGGCGAGGCTTTCAGGACCCCGAGCGCTGACAGTCATGGTCCAGGATTTAGAGCGGCGTCGCCGTTGCACGCCGAGGTGTGGCGGGTGATCTACGGGCCGCACATGGGCGAGGGTTAGCGTCGGCGCTCTGGTGGTGTCCTCACACGGCTGCTGGTCCTTTGAAGAGCCTCACCGGGTTTTATTCTGTCCAGGGCTGGAGGTCAGGATGAGGTCAGGGGCGGAGCTAATCCTCATCCACACACACACACAGAATGAGAAAAGAATTCATTTTTAATTTGTTAATAATGACAGAATTTTTGCATTTTCCGATAGAATACAGTTGGGAATGCCGAGGTCTTTCCACTTCTTTTCCTTCCGATCCTTTCTTTATTGGCTAATCTTAATCGTGAAAATGCTGAGTCATGATTCACGAATATTATTTGCCTATTTTTCTTGGAAAAACAGCTGAAACATGTAAGATGATAACAATAATAATAATAATAAAGAAAAACAATATTTGGAATTTGCTGACTCAGCGTTCCCAGCTCCTGATCATGTCAAAGAGGCAGTTTTTTTTAATCACATGATTTCTGCAGATAATTCAGGATATTTAATATTTTAGATCAAAGTCAATTTTGGATACATTGTCTTATTTATTTTTAGATTTGTGCATTTTAAATGAGTTAAAAATGAAAAAAGAAATTTTTGTAACTGAGTCAAAAGTTTCATCATGTGAACATTTCTCTGTATCTTTTAAAACAGAATAACAAGTTTATTTTTATTTTCTGTCTCGTTGCACTTTTTCTTTTTCTTCCACTCGTTTATTCTGAGGAATATTTCCTAACATGATTGACGCTAAAAAAGAAAAGCTGTGGTCTGTAGTTGGTGTGTGTGTGTGCGTGTGTGTGCGTGTGTGTGGACGAGAGCGCAACGCTGGGGGCCGAGCGAGGCGGCAACGTCCTGCAGGAGAGAGAGAGAGTCGTAAATGTAAAATAGTGTGTGTGTGTGTGTGCGCGCGTCCGTGTTGCGACTGTGTGTGTGTGTGTGTGTGTGTTGGTTCCGCACAGTGAGAGGTTATCCAAACAAACCACTAGAATGTCAAGTTACATGCCGACGATTCCTCTGTGTTTTATTGGCCGACTTCACTGAGTTACTCCTGGGTCACACACACACACACACACACACACACACACACACACACACACACACACACACAGTGGCTGTGAACACATGTGTGTTCTTGTATTTGTTGCCTCTTTAGGACTTCTTTTCTGTCACAAACCCTGACCTTGTCAGGACCAGTAAAGTCCTCATGGAGACCAAGACCTGGTCCTAATGAGGTGTGTGTGTGTGTGTGTGTGTGTGTGTGTGAGTGCAAATGCATTTTCCTTTACTTTTTCTGGACACTTTTTAATGATCAAACTGTCATTTTAAAGCACAGAGGTGAGAACGACCTTCACTGATCAGGAGATGATCAATAACTGATGTTAAATGTGATTCTCTCCTCAAACCTCAGATCTTCTCAGACGTTGAATGATTCCGTCTGTGAGTAAATGTGTGAAAGTCTTGATCAGTGTTTGTCAAACCTGGAAACGATGATGACGATGTTCGTCAAATGTGTGGAAACGTCAGAATAAAAGACGTTAAAATGATTCAGCGATCGATAAATAACGTCGACGCGGACACAAGAGCTCGTTTATTTAGACTTCTTATTGTTTCGCGCATAAATTTAAAGTCCTCCTTCAAAGACTCGGAACTTTATTAACATGTCTTTTATTTTTATTTCTGTTCCCATGAAGAACGTGTTCTCAGGGACGCCACATGTTCACACACACACACACACACACACACACACACACACACACGGTGCAGAAATGATTGATTTCAGACGCTGCAGATTTCCTTTTGTCTTTCACTCTTAGGCAACATGGTTGTTGTTGTTGTGTAACGTCGACGTTTTTACGAGGACAGATTTACAGACGGGGGGGGGGGGGTGAGCGGAAACGTTTACGCGTCTTCACACACTCTCGTGCACACGCACACACGTGCACGAGAGTGTGTGTGAGTGAGGGAGGGAGGCGGTGGCGTTCAGGGGCACGAGTTCATCTCAGTGTGAAGTTATGGGAGAGTTAAAATGCAGAAGAGGCAAGGTCAGGTCACTGTGTGTGTGTGTGTGTGTGTGTGTGAGGCTAACAATGTTTAAAGGTAAGTCTTAGGTTACAGCTGCAGTGGGGGGGCGGAGGCTATGGTGAGAAATTTAGGGTCGAGGAGAGGGAAAGAGTTGAGGGTGAGTGTGAGGAAGGCAGGGAGGTAAAAGTGTGGTTTACAGGACACACAGGGTTTGACTGAGGAGGGGGGGTGAGGAGGGAGGAGGTGACTGAGGGGGGGGGGGCTGAGGAGGTGAGAAGTTATTGGGAGAGGAGAAGTGAAGGAGTTGAGTTTCAGGTGAAAAGGTGAAGGTGAAGCAAAGAGGAGGAGCTTCTGAGAAGACACTAACTGGACGTCCAGGTCGTCGTGGTTACTATGAGTAACAGCAGCATCTTAGTGGGAGGAGCTAATCTGTCCACACACTGGGGGGCGTGGCTAAATCTTCACAATCGTGACGTTGTTTCCATTGATATTTGATTTATAATCCAGATTTTTTTGTAATAGAAAAAACAAAGGATATCTATCTATTCATCTATCTACTTATCTATCTACTTATCTATCTACTCATCTTCTTATCTATCTACTTATCTATCTATCTACTTATCTATCTACTTATCTATCTATTTGTCTATCTACTTATCTATCTACTTATCTATCTACTCATCTTCTTATCTATCTACTTATCTATCTATCTACTTATCTATCTACTTATCTGTCTATCTACTTATCTATCTACTTATCTATCTACTCATCTTCTTATCTATCTATCTACTTATCTATCTACTTATCTATCTATTTGTCTATCTACTTATCTATCTACTCATCTTCTTATCTATCTACTTATCTATCTATCTACTTATCTATCTACTTATCTATCTATCTACTTATCTATCTACTTATCTATCTATTCGTCTATCTACTTATCTATCTACTCATCTTCTTATCTATCTACTTATCTATCTATCTACTTATCTATCTACTTATCTATCTATCTACTTATCTATCTATCTACTTATCTATCTACTTATCTATCTATTTGTCTATCTACTTATCTATCTACTCATCTTCTTATCTATCTACTTATCTATCTATCTACTTATCTATCTATTCGTCTATCTACTTATCTATCTACTCATCTTCTTATCTATCTACTTATCCATCTATCTATCTATCTACTTATCTATCTATCTATCTATCTATCTATCTATCTATCTATCTATCTATCTATCTATCTATCTATCTATCTATCTATCTATGGTAGCGAATATCTATCTATCTATCTATCTATCTATCTATCTATCTATCTATCTATCTATCTATCTATCTATCTATCTATCTATCTATCTATCTATCTATCTATCTATCTATCTATCTATCTATCTATCTACTCATCCATCCATTTATAAATATAATCCAGATTATGACGCTCACTTAGCGATGCCTGCGCAGCAAAACGTTAATGTTTGACAAATTGCTTGTAAATCTCTCCAACATACAGTCACTGTGATTTATTTTGAAGGGCCACAAGGGGGAGCTGTGTCTGTCCAATCATTACAGGACCTTCATTAAATCATTAAAACGTGTTTTCTGGATTCTCTCCTCATCAGTGGATGAAGGACTGAAGGCCTCACCTGTTTGTGTCAAAGAACAGGAAGAAGAATCAGGAAGAATCTGCTGAATCTTTAGTTTCCTCCACTCGTGTTTTTTTGGATATTGTGAGGTTTTTGTGTTATTTCAGTCGTGCTTTGGTTTGTGACGACGCCGACATGTTTCTTATCTGCAGCACAATCTGGTTTGAGTCACCGATGCTGAGGATTTAAAGACTTATCACACGTCAAAACACTACACACCAATTTGTTTGACTACGAGGCCGGAATTTACAGCCCGAGAGGAACAGAAGCTGTGTGTGTGTGAGAGTGTGTGTGAGAGTGTGTGTGTGTGTGTTAAAGGCCTTTGTGTTTGATCTCAGGACGTTTGCAGGAATCACTGCAGCTTTTGTCTGAACACACTGTCGTGGCGAACATGTGTGCGTCCTTGAAACGGCAAACAAAAGGGAAAATTAACGTTAACCAGAGGCCTCGTCCACGTAGAGGACTAAAAGCCTCTCTGTAACACATCGGCCCACATGGGTCTGGGTCACATGGGTCTGACCCACATGGGTTCTGGCCCACATGGGTCTGGGTCACATGGGTCTGGGTCACAGGCTGTTGCCAGCAGAACTCAGGCAGCCCATTTGCCCTTCTTCTTTTCCCCCCTAATCCAATTCCTCGAGCTCTTGCAAGGGGATCCCGGAACGTTTTCCCAGCTCCAGATGGGATGAATAATCCCTCCAGTGTGTTCTGGACCAACTCTGGAGTCTCCTCGCTGTTGGACACACCGGCAAAAAAAAAAAAAAAAAAACCCTCCTCACGGACGAGTCCAGGAAGACTGGGAGCGCCCGGAGCCACTCATCTGGCTCGCTTCAGCACAATGGAGCATCAGTTCTTCATTTCTCTGCCTTTATTTTGAAAGCACCAGCGGAGGGAGGGATGGGAACTGAGGTGAAGGAGCAGAGGGATTAAACGGGGGAAGGCTGTGGATCTGGATCTGCTGCTCATCAGGTTTATTTACAGCCAACAGCGACCTCTGCGCCGCGCTTACGTAGCTCCGCGCTGGATCGCCAAAGGTTAGCGGCACCGCCACGTCAGCGCGGTGTACCCGCGGAATACCCAGAAACACAGACGAGCGAGTCTGAAGAAACGTTACCGTCCGTACGACTTCTTAAAAGGGATAGTTTGGAATTTTGGACATCGGACCTATTTTCCGACTCAGCCGGTGTGATGGAGACGTCTGGAGACGTCCATCCATCCATTATCTACCGCTTTTTCCTCCACCAGAGGGTCGCGGGGGGGTGCTGTGCCGATCTCAGCAGACATTGGGCGATAGGCGGGGTCACACCCTGGACAGTTCGCCAGTCCATCACAGGGCCACATATAGAGACAAACAACCATTCACTCACACTCTCACACCTACGGTCAATTTAGAGTGACCAATTCACCTAATCCCCATATCGCATGTTTTTGGACTGTGGGAGGAAGCCGGAGAACCCGGAGAAAACCCACGCACACACGGGGAGAACATGCAAACTCCATGCAGAAAGGCCCTTGTTCCGAAGTTGTTCCAAACGGGGCTCGAACCCAGGAACCCGGGTCTTCTTGCTGCAAAGGCAAGAGTGCTAACCACTACACCAACCTTGGGCCCCGTCTGGAGACGTTTTCAAGAAATTTCACTCAGTTCTTCTAGTTGCAGAGTTCGCTGATGCTATGGCTAGCGCAAGTCAATGATACAAGTTAGCATGGCGTTAGAAACACTCATACTGACTCCACAGTGCACCCAAGGCAAATCGACTGTAACGGCAGACTATTGATGTACATATCTGTGTTGATAGAATAATATTTGAAACAAAACTAACGTCGCATCGCATGGATTTTTGAGGGACTACTTTCTCAGCACTATACTTCCGGCAGCGGAATCAGTCCGCCGCTGCCGGAAGTATGACGCGCTGCTGCTGCTGAGACATAAATCCTTCAAATTGCAAGGTTGGTTTTATTTCAAACATTCTATCAACACAGATATGAACATCGATCGTCTGCCGTTACAGTCGATTTGCCTCTGGTGCACTGTGGAGTCGGTATGAGTGTTTCTAATGCCATGCTAACTTGTATCATTGACTTGCGCTAGCCATAGCATCAGCGAACTCGGCAACTAGAAGAACTGAATGAAATTTCTTGAAAACGTCTCCAGACGTCTCCATCACACCGGCCGAGTTGGAAAATAGGTCTTATGTCCAAAATTCCGAACTATCACTTTAAGCTAACGTTTCTAATAACGATGTCATTCATCCCAAGAATAAAGGGGGCGGAGCAAACCAGACCTGATCCTCGTCTTTAGTAGATTTTAACGGAACGTTCTCCGGAGTTTGGGGGAATTTTTTACTGGATTTGAGTCAGAGTTTGATGGTGTTGTTCTTGGTGAGAGTTTGGTTGATTTATAGGTTGAGATAAGTTAACGTTTCCTGGGGATTTGGTGTGAGATTAGTAGAATGTTAGTGGCGCTTCAGTGGGATTATGGGTGGATTTTGATGGGATTTTAGTTTGTTAGGATTTAGTGGGAGTTTGGATGGTTCATGGTCCGAGTTTCATGGAACGTTCTCTGGAGTTTGGGGGGATTTTACTGGATTTTAGTGGTAGTTTGATGGGATTACACAAGAGTATCAATTTGGTTGTAAGTAGTCATTTCCTGGGGATTTGTTGTGAGATTAGCAGAATGTTTGTGTCGCTTCAGTGGGATTATAGATGCTTTTTGAAGTGGAGTTTGAAGAGATTTTATTTTGGTGGGATTCAGTGAGAGTTTGGACGATTATTAGTCGTCAGTGAGTTTCCCTTAGTGTGAATCCTCCAGACTTTGACGATCACGATGATGTGAGCTTCAGTGATTGGTGGATTTATCTGGAGTTTTTTCCTCTTGTTCAGTGGGTTTTTGGACAGATTATTGAGCTCGAGGTTGAATTACAGTGGAAACGATTAATCTGTTATTAATCGATTACTAAAATTATTCGCCGACTATTTTGATCATCGATAATCAGCTTGAAGCTTTTTTTCATGATTAAAACAAGGTTTCTGATTGTTTTAGCTTCTTAAATGTGAACATTTTCTTGGTTTCTTTGCTCCCTTCGACTTTCGAGAGGACTTTTCGAATTTCCAGCTTTGACAAACACTGATATGACATTTTATGGACCAAACGATTCATCGAGAAAATAATCGACAGATTAATGGATGACAAAAATAATCGTTAATTTGAACCCTCCAGACTTTGTTGGTCTCCTGTAAAGACTCGTGAGGCCTCGTCTTCTTCAGATTAAAAGCATCTTTGATGACTTTTTGTTGAGTTGCTCCAGTGCTGATTTAATTCCTATGGTTAAATTCCGTCTTCACCTCCTCTGCTCTGAAGGAAACCACAGAATAACTTGGCCTGGTTCAGTTCTTCAAACCTCTTTTTTCCTGTTGTTTGTGGAGCACGAGTGTCGCGTGTTGATCCTTTAACATGGAGCTAAAGTTTAACGTTACCCAACACTTGTGTCCTGCTGCTCTGAGCTCACTATGGACACACCTGTGTTTACACATCACTCCATTCTCTCTCTCTTTACCCATCACTCCATCCTCTCTCTCTGTATCATCACTCCATCCTCTCTCTCTCTCTTTATCCCATCACTCCATCCTCTCTCTCTCTCTTTCTCTCTCTCTCTCTCTCTCTCTCTCTCTCTCTCTCCCATCACTCCATCCTCTCTCTCTGTATCATCACTCCATCCTCTCTCTCTCTCTTTATCCCATCACTCCATCCTCTCTCTTTACCCATCACTCCATCCTCTCTCTCTTTACCCATCACTCCATCCTCTCTCTCTTTCTCCCATCACTCCATCCTCTCTCTCTTTCTCCCATCACTCCATCCTCTCTCTCTTTACCCATCACTCCATCCTCTCTCTCTCTTTCTCCCATCACTCCATCCTCTCTCTCTTTACCCATCACTCCATCCTCTCTCTCTCTCTCCCATCACTCCATCCTCTCTCTCTTTCTCCCATCACTCCATCCTCTCTCTCTTTACCCATCACTCCATCCTCTCTCTCTCTTTATCCCATCACTCCATCCTCTCTCTCTTTACCCATCACTCCATCCTCTCTCTCTTTCTCCCATCACTCCATCCTCTCTCTCTTTCTCCCATCACTCCATCCTCTCTCTCTTTATCCCATCACTCCATCCTCTCTCTCTTTACCCATCACTCCATCCTCTCTCTCTCTCTCCCATCACTCCATCCTCTCTCTCTTTCTCCCATCACTCCATCCTCTCTCTCTTTACCCATCACTCCATCCCCTCTCTCTCTTTCTCCCATCACTCCATCCTCTCTCTCTTTATCCCATCACTCCATCCTCTCTCTCTTTACCCATCACTCCATCCTCTCTCTCTCTCCCATCACTCCATCCTCTCTCTCTTTCTCCCATCACTCCATCCTCTCTCTCTTTACCCATCACTCCATCCTCTCTCTCTCTTTATCCCATCACTCCATCCTCTCTCTCTTTACCCATCACTCCATCCTCTCTCTCTTTCTCCCATCACTCCATCCTCTCTCTCTTTATCCCATCACTCCATCCTCTCTCTCTCTCTCCCATCACTCCATCCTCTCTCTCTTTCTCCCATCACTCCATCCTCTCTCTCTTTACCCATCACTCCATCCTCTCTCTCTCTTTATCCCATCACTCCATCCTCTCTCTCTTTACCCATCACTCCATCCTCTCTCTCTTTCTCCCATCACTCCATCCTCTCTCTTTATCCCATCACTCCATCCTCTCTCTCTTTACCCATCACTCCATCCTCTCTCTCTCTTTCTCCCATCACTCCATCCTCTCTCTCTTTACCCATCACTCCATCCTCTCTCTCTCTTTATCCCATCACTCCATCCTCTCTCTCTTTACCCATCACTCCATCCTCTCTCTCTTTCTCCCATCACTCCATCCTCTCTCTCTTTACCCATCACTCCATGCTCTCTCTCTCTTTACCCATCACTCCATTCTCTCTCTCTCTCTCTCTCTCTCTCTCTCTCCCATCACTCCATCCTCTCTCTCTCTTTCTCCCATCACTCCATCCTCTCTCTCTCTCTCTCTCTCTCTCTCTCTCTCTCTCTCTCTCTCTCTCTCTCTCTCTCTCTCTCTCTCTCTCTCTCTCTCCCTCACATCTGTTCCAGGAGGTTAAATAGACTGTTGACATTTTTGTGGCCGTCGTCGTATAATGTTGGGACTATCGGATTTATACCGACACGGTTCACCGGCGTTACACTGACTACTCTTTTGTCTGCTCGTGCACGTGCGTGTGTGTGCACGTGCGTGTGTGTGTGTGTGTGTGTGTTATATGGACGTGACCTCGCTCAGAGTGAATGATGTTTGGAAGCAAACCGAGGAATTCCGGCTTCTGAAATTTCCATAATTCCGACTTTAGCCCCTTTTTTTCCTCGTCTCCTGCGTCGCCCTCGGAAACGCCGGGGTTGTTCGTTTTGGACGCAGTTTTCAGCGCTGGTGCACACGCGCGCGCGCACACACACACACACACAGTGCAAACACATACTCCTGCAGACGGACAGACACTTGGACGAACACACTTGTTGTGTTCGCCTGTGCTCCAGATTCTCCCGAGTTCCCGATGACATTGTTATGATCATGCTGGAACAATTTAAACACACACACACACACCCCCCCCCCACACACACACACACACACACACACACCCACACAGTGGGGTCACTCAGGAGTGACGGTGCCTCTCGGAGCTCAGTCTGGACTCAAAGACTTTGATATAAACGGCTCCCCTAGTGTTGGACCTCCTCAGCTTCACAGTTAATGTGCTCACGTACAGAAAAAAAGAAATAAGACGACAAGTTGGCAGGAAGAAAAAAGACCAACGAGAAGAAGAAAAAACATTTTAACTCTAATCTAAAGGTCTGATTTAACAGCTAACGATTGTTCTGTGGATTCTTTTCTCCGTTCGTCCAGCGTTTGTTTGGTTCATAAACTTTGAACGATTTCTTTGTTTTTATGGAGCAAAGAAACCAGAAAATATTCACATTAGAGAAGAGGAAAAATCACACAAAACTGGTTTGAATTATTATTTAAAAAAGCACAAGAACTGATGAGATAATTGATGAATGGAGTGATAGTTTCAGCTCTGTTCTGTGTCTTTGCTGCTGTGACAGCGGGAATTTCTTTAATCTAATCTTTGCTCCACATTATCACATTATGGTTTTACTTTTTATGAAGACGTTGATGTTTTCTTTTACTTTTAAACGTTGATCTTGAAGCGTCAGACGTCTCCAGATCTTTCTTGCGTTTATTCTGATTAATACGCCAAGAAAACGTCCGTGGCCGTTCTGCTCGCCAAAACTAACCAGGAAAATTTAAGTATGAGAGAATTAAGGATTAGCATCGAGTCGATTGATTACTTACGTTTTCTCTATGGACTTTGGTGTGGGAGAGTGAGTGGTTTACAAACTTCAGTCTAACACTGAGATAAAGACGTGAACATGTTCTTAAGAGTCTCTTGTTATAATCAGTTTGTCCTAATGGTTGGACAGAAACGTGGTTGGACAGAAACGTGGTTGGACTAACGCGGTTGGACTAACGCGGTTGGACAAACCTGGTTGGACAGACACGGTTGGACAAGCGGTTGGACAAACCTGGTTGGACAGACACGGTTGGACAAGCGGTTGGACAAACCTGGTTGGACAGACACGGTTGGACAAGCGGTTGGACAAACCTGGTTGGACAGACACGGTTGGACAGACACGGTTGGACAAACGTGGTTGGACTAACGCGGTTGGACAAACCTGGTTGGACAGACACGGTTGGACAAACCTGGTTGGACAGACACGGTTGGACAAGCGGTTGGACAAACCTGGTTGGACAGACACGGTTGGACAAACGTGGTTGGACAAACGTGGTTGGACTAACGCGGTTGGACAAACCTGGTTGGACAGACACGGTTGGACAAGCGGTTGGACAAACCTGGTTGGACAAACGTGGTTGGACAGGCGGTTGGACAAACCTGGTTGGACAAACGTGGTTGGACAGGCGGTTGGACAAACCTGGTTGGACAAACGTGGTTGGACAGACACGGTTGGACAGGCGGTTGGACAAACCTGGTTGGACAAACGTGGTTGGACAGGCGGTTGGACAAACCTGGTTGGACAAACGTGGTTGGACAGGCGGTTGGACAAACCTGGTTGGACAAATGTGGTTGGACAAACCTGGTTGGACAGACATGGTTGAACAGACGTGGTCGGACAAACGTGGTTGGACTAACGCGGTTGGACAAACCTGGTTGGACAGACACGGTTGGACAAACGCGGTTGGACAGACACGTGGTTGGACAGACACGTGGTTGGACAAACATGGTTGGACAGAAGTGTGGTTGGACAGAAACGTGGTTGGACAGACGTGGTTGGACAGACTTGGTTGGACAGACTTGGTGGACCTTTGTCATCCTCGTCTCTGTTCCCTCTTCTTCTTCTTCTCAGTTCTCAGGCGAGTTTCAGTGAAACTCCACTTCTCTCTTCAGAGATCTTAGTTTAGTTTAACTCTGGTCTCATCATCAGCAGCAGCTGTCGTACAGCATCTCCCTCAACGTTCTTCACTGCGTCCAAACGCAAACTCAAAACAACTGCCTTGCTCTTTTATTAAGGCAGCAGCAGCAGCATGTGCCGCTTCCATCGTTGGTTTAAAAAATACGGCGTTCTTGAATACGCCATCGTTTTTAATCACGTCTAAAGTTTCATTATGAAAGCAGCAGAAGAACAAGTCCTCATTCTCCACGGTTCCATGGCCTCAGGTCTATTTTCCTGCTTTATTTTCCTTTCATCCATCCACTGTGTGCCCTCTGGAACACCTCAGTGCGTCTGTCCTCCATCTCCAGCCATGCATTTCTCTCTCCTTAACTATTCCAGTAATGTGGAAGTATTTATATGCTCTTCTCTCCGTCTGTGTCTGTGCCGTCCTACAATATTATTATGGTTGGCAGCCGTCGCCGTGAGCCTGGCATCGACCGGAGACTGTGTTTGGAAATACGACCAAAGGAAAACCAGGAGAGTGAACGAGGCAGAAAGACAGAGTCTTCTTCTTCGTCCTCTTCCTCTTCTTCTTCTTCTTCTTCTTCTTCTGTCCACGCCGTTCACCTCCCGTCTCTTTCTGCTGCGATGATGAATGAAATCAACAAACCTGTAAAAGGCGGTTGGCTGCAGACCTTCTTATGTAACGCTCCAGCGTTGGCTCTGCTTTCCCTCTTCACGATTCCTCACTTCTTATTTATTGATTGCCAGAATCGTGAAAAACACATGTGTTTGGGATTATCATGTGACTCGTTCGCTTTGTCCTTACATAAAGTCGACGCTGTGGCGGCGGCGGCGGCGGCGGCGGCGGCAGACTCTAATGACTTTAATGCTTTGTGTAATGACTGTAATTTTAGAGCTTTGTTTAATTTATGCGTCTTTGTCGCCGACGGCTCTTTGCTGTGGTGTCAACAACAATCACGCTGTCAGTCAAACACCGTGGGATCTTTTTCTGCTCGCGACGCTAATGTCGCGTTTGTCATCTGTGTCACGTACGAAAAAGATTCGTCTGATTCTGAGTTTACGCGACGGCGTTTGATCCTCACATCAAGGCCTCGTCCTCTGCTCTTTCTCCAAACTCATGCACAATTAAAATGGACTGAAAACTGGAAACTTCTGCACGCTTCAACCAAACCACCCACCAACCTCAGGCTCTGTAATCTGGACATAATCCCACCAATCCCTGCAGCTCACATCGGACCAGGTGATCGTCAAAGTCTGGAGGATTCACACTAAGAGAATCCCACAGTAATCCATACAGAAACCCACTGAACAACAGCCAAACTCCCACCAAAGTAGAATCTCTTCAATCTCCACTTCAGAAACATCCATAATCCCACTGAAGTGCCACAAACATTCTGCTAATCTCGCACCAAACCTCCAGGAAACTTTTCAATCTCAACCTATAATCAACCAAACTCTCACTAAGCAACAACCAATTTGCTAATCTTCTTTAATCCCATCAAACTCCAGAGAACGTTCCATGAAACTCGAACCATCAACCATCTAAACTCCCGCTAAATCCTAACAAACTAAACTCCCATGAAAATCCCATCAAACTCCGACTAAAATCCACCTGGAATTCCTTTAAAAATTCACCCAAACTTATTTGCAATTGATCACAAAATTTAGTTGAATTCCGACCCAGTAAAATTCCTTGAAACTCTACTAAAATCTCACCAAACTCCCAGTGAACAACAGTCCGTCGAAGGTTCTTCAGTTTTCTTGATGAATCCATGAAGATCTTGGAGAATCCGACCATTTTCCCTCTGGTGATCCCTGGAGGATGGACCATGTTCTTTCTTGGAACACGGAATCTCCGTCATTCCTGATAAACTTCCTCTAAATCCCTGTGAAGGATCATCTGGAGATGATGAGCATCTTCACTCTCCACCTGTGAGTTACACTGACTTCAGATCAGAGACACATTGTCTTAGTTTGGACTGAGGAGAATGTGGAGAGAATTCCCAGAGAAGAACAAAACAACAATAAAACAACAACAATAATAATAATGATTCATTTTCCTTCACTGACACAAACAAACAAACAATGATGTGAGAAAAACCTCGTCTGCTGTTTCTCACTTTGATGATGATGCTTTGTCTCTGAGGAACATATGAAGGGAGGAAGCTGTGGCCTTGTGTCCTAGCCTCCTAGTCTCCTCATGTCCTCTGTTCCTCATGTCTGTGTCCTCGCCTCCTTGTGCCGTGTGTCCTCGCATCCTCATGTCCTCGCCTCCTCGTGTCAGTGTGTCCTCGCCTCCTAGTGCCCGTGTGTCCTCGCCTCCTCGTGTCCGTGTGTCCTCCCATCCTCGTGTCCTCGCCTCCTCGTGCCCGTGTGTCCTCGACTCCTCGTGCCCGTATGTCCTCGCCTCCTCGTGTCAGTGTGTCCTCGTGCCCGTGTGTCCTCCCATCCTCGTGTCCTCGCCTCCTCGTGCCCGTGTGTCCTCGCCTCCTCGTGTCCGTGTGTCCTCCCATCCTCGTGTCCTCGCCTCCTCGTGCCCGTGTGTCCTCGCCTCCTCATGCCCGTGTCCTCGCCTCCTCGTGCCCGTGTGTCCTCGTGCCCGTGTCCTCGCCTCCTCGTGCCCGTGTGTCCTCGCCTCCTCGTGCCCGTGTGTCCTCGCCTCCTCGTGTCAGTGTGTCCTCGCCTCCTCGTGCCCGTGTGTCCTCGTACCCGTGTGTCCTCGCCTCCTCATACCCGTGTGTCCTCGCCTCCTCGTGCCCGTGTGTCCTCGCCTCCTCGTGCCCGTGTGTCCTCGCCTCCTCGTGCCCGTGTGTCCTCGCCTCCTCGTGCCCGTGTGTCCTCGCCTCCTCGTGTCTGTGTCCTCGCCTCCTCGTGCCCGTGTGTCCTCGCCTCCTCGTGCCCGTGTGTCCTCGCCTCCTCGTGTCAGTGTGTCCTCGCCTCCTCGTGTCCTCGCCTCCTCGTGTCTGTGTCCTCGCCTCCTCGTGTCCGTGTGTCCTCGCCTCCTCGTGCCTGTGTCCTCGCCTCCTCGTGTCCTCGCCTCCTCGTGTCTGTGTCCTCGCCTCCTCGTGTCTGTGTCTCCTCGCATCCTCGTGTCCTCGCCTCCTTGTGTCCTCGCCTCCTTGTGTCCTCGCCTCCTCGTGATGAGTTGAGTGAAGACAGAGTTGACACATTATTATCATCTGTTTACAAAGATCAACATATGAAGTTATACTGTCTTTATATATTTATATATGTGTGTGTGTGTGTCTTTATTTCTCAGAGTAAATCTCAGAGTGATTCTCACAGATCATTAAAACACTCAATGAACTATTCATGTTTCCTGTTAATGAACATGAGAGATCAGCTGACTGTGGTCGAGAGACAGAGAGAGAGAGAGAGAGAGAGAGACACTGACGAGCACATAGACAGAGAGAAAGAGAATAATGAAAAATCTCATTTCATTTTTGTCCTGTGTGAAAACACTGAGACATGAAGGAACATCTGTCTGTTCTTATTTATCTGTGTGTGTGTGTGTGTGTGTGTGTGTGTGTGTGTGTGTGTCTGTGTTGAAGTTTTTCATGTTTGACTTTGTTTCATTTCCCATAATTCCCTCCCTCCTTGTCTTTGTTAACCCTCTGGCTTAAAGCTGATCACACACACACACACACACACGTTGGGGGCGTGGTCTTCATCACCTTCATCATGTCCTCGCTCCTCATGAGGAGAAGCAGAGAGTGAAGAGGTCAAAGGTCAAACAGCGTCTTAAACTCGTGGCTTTATTTAACTCCTTTAAAGGCAGCGTTGACCGTTTGTCTTCATGAGACGACGTCCTTTAAACCACGTTCATCTCCTCCTCTGTGTCCTTGTCTCATCTCCTTTCCTGTGTCCTCGTCTCCTCTGTCCTCTGTCTGACTCCTCTCTTCATTAACTCTCTTTAAAGACCAATAAAAATCTGATTTCTCACAAAACTCTTCCACTGTAAACAAACACACACACACACACACACACACACACACACACTCAGACACATAAAATCTCACACGCAAAAATGTTTTAAAGCCAAATTAGTCGTTGAGTATTTTCATGAGATTTCATTGATGACAGGGTCACACACACACACACACACACACACTGCACTGTGTGTGTGTGTGTGTGTGTGTGTGTGTGTGTGTGTGTTCACTGCTTCCAGATGAGGATTATTTGTGTGTGTTGTGGATTATCAGACACACAGGCGACAGAGGAGAACAGAAGAGGAAGTGAAGCCAACGATAATAATAATAATAATAATAATAACAATCATGAGAAAAACTCAGCATTAAATATAAAATAGTTAAATATTTACTTTAGACTTAACTCAGTGACCACACGAGGCAGCAGAGGACCAGCAGCTCCTGTGTCCCTGTGAGCTAAAATCACTGGTGTTCTCTATGGACTTTGGTGTGGGAGAGTGAGTGGTTTACAAACTTGAGTTTCCTGTAGTTAAAGTCTTGTCTAACAGTGAAATAAAGACGTGATCATGTGACGCAGACGTCATAGACTTAAAGTGAAGACATGATAAAGCAAAAATAAATCAAAATTCCTCTTAATGACCTTTTAATTTCCTCGTTCTGCTTCACATCTGTGGAGATTTGTCTGAAACGTGTGTGTGTGTGTGTGTGCGCGCGTGTGTGCGCGTGTGCGTGTGCGTCTCTCTCTACACGCTCTGTTTTCTGTGGTCAGACAGAAGTTCTGGAAAAGTGGATCATACTCGGAATTTGATGGCTCATTATCTCTTTATGTCTCCAACAAGTCACGCACCAACGAGAGTGTGTGTGTTTTTTTGTCTCTGTGTGTGTGTGTGTGTGTGTGTGTGTGTGTGTGTGTGTGTGTGTGTGTGTGTGTTGAAAACCTAAAGTGAACCTAAAGTTCGCTCCATATGGATTTTCGGGGTGCATTCCAATATTGAGAAGCACGATCTGACGCCGCTGTATCATTCAGTCGTTTCAATGTTTTATTTGATTTAACTTTATGAATAAAAACAAAGGTAAAGAAGTTAAAATAACATTGACTTGAAAACAGAAATTGACAAATGATTTCTGAATAATAATATTTAACATAAAGATCAGGGTCAGAGTCATAATAAAGTACATATTACTCTTTTTTTTTTTTCCTTTATTGAAATAGAAAATGAAATTGGATCGGATTGGAAAAAAAAGACAAGAAAAGAAACGAAGTCATAAAAGTAAAAAGAGAAGGAGAAACTCTGGCCTGAGAGTCAAAGCTCAGGGTTCTGAGGTTCTTGTCATCACTTTGTGAAACGCTTTGGACCGTGAACACACACACGCACACACACACACACACACACACACACAGATCTGGTAAACTGCTTAGTTTGGACCAAAAACCTCTGAAACTCAGATGAAATAAAGGAGAAAAGACAGATTTTTAAGAAGTTCAGATGTTAAAGACCAATCGTCTAATATATTCACGTATGTGTGTGTATATATATCTTTATATATATATACATATAAAGATATGATTGAATTTTAAACTCAGTAAAGTCGCTTTCAAACTTAACATCACTTATTTTTGTCCGTTCAAACACAGTGAAGTAGTGAAATCCCCTGTTTTGTTGACTAAATTATGCTGAAATTGATCGATTGTCAATCAATCTGTGCCAAATTAGAGTATTTTAAAGTGTGATGTAAACATTTAGTTTGACGTTTCACGGCTTAAACTACGTTATATCAGACGGTGGATCTGAGATTACACAACAGAGGACGTTGGGATTTTAAAAAATCATTCAAATTGAGAGAAAGTGGACGTTCCTTCACTGTGTTTGTGTTTAAGTTTTTTGAGTCAAAGATTGAATCAATTAAAGGAAATGAGTGAATGAAACCATGAGGACGAGAGTCGTGATTCACTCTCAGGGATTATAATTCATCCAGAGAGAGAATAAAAGAGTAGAGAGAGTTAAAAATCCAGAGAAGAATGTCCAGAGTCATGGTTATTTGAAGAATGCAGATCATACCATTAGAAGAAAAGAAACGGGGAAGGAAAAATAGGACTAAAGTGCTTCAGTTACGGGAATCCAACCGACAACCCCCCCTGGATACCAGCGAGTGCTGACCGGCTAATTTGAGGATCTCTGACCACAGAGGAAAGAGTGTGTGTGTGTGTGTGTGTGTGTGTGTGTGTGTGTGTGTGTGTGTGTGTGTGTGACTTCAAGTATTTGGCAGCAGCAGGAGAATAAATTTCTCCTCATCTTCTTCTTTTTGGACAGCGTGTGTGTGTGTGTGTGTCTCTGTGTGTGTGTGTGTCTCTGTGTGTGTGTGGGGGGGGGGGGGGGGGGAGAGGACATTTAAAACAAAAGAAAAATGTTCCTTGGACGAAATCCTTTCTAAAAATAAGTGAACTGGTCAAAGATATCGAGGTATTATTCAAATATGTGGGGTGGTGTCTTCTCGTCTTACTGTGTGTGTGTGTGTGTGTGTGTTCATTCCACTAAGCCAATTCACACACTGCACTTACTGGAATCATAGACAGGAAAACGCACAGAAACGTTCTTCTATCTTAATGAGGACACTCACTCTCCCACACCAGTCACTCACTCTCCCACACCAAAGCCCATAGAAAAAAAACAGTGATTTTAGCTCACAGGGACACAGGAGCTGCTGGTCCTCTGCTGCCTCATGTGGTCACTTTGTGTCACTGAGTTAAGTCTACAGTAAATATCTTTTAAAAGCTGAATTCACTAAAATCAGTCATTGTAAGTTAGTGATGGAGGCAGCAGTGGATCAACAACTCCTGTGAACTCCTGTGTGCTGTGATGTTAAAATCACTGGTTTACTCTATGGACTTTGGTGTGGGAGAGTGAGTGACTTTGGTGTGAGAGAGTGAGTGACTTTGGTGTGGGAGAGTGAGTGACTTTGGTGTGAGAGATTGAGTGACTTTGGTGTGAGAGAGTGAGTGACTTTGGTGTGAGAGAGTGAGTGACTTTGGTGTGGGAGAGTGAGTGACTTTGGTGTGAGAGAGTGAGTGACTTTGGTGTGAGAGAGTGAGTGACTTTGGTGCGGGAGAGTGAGTGACTTTGGTGTGAGAGAGTGAGTGACTTTGGTGCGGCAGAGTGAGTGACTTTGGTGCGGCAGAGTGAGTGACTTTGGTGTGGGAGCGTGAGTGACTTTGGTGTGGGAGCGTGAGTGACTTTGGTGTGAGAGAGTGAGTGACTTTGGTGTGGGAGAGTGAGTGACTTTGGTTCGGGAGAGTGAGTGACTTTGGTGCGGGAGAGTGAGTGACTTTGGTGCGGGAGAGTGAGTGACTTTGGTGCGAGAGAGTGAGTGACTTTGGTGTGGGAGAGTGAGTGACTTTGGTGTGAGAGAGTGAGTGACTTTGGTGTGAGAGAGTGAGTGACTTTGGTGTGGGAGAGTGAGTGACTTTGGTTCGGGAGAGTGAGTGACTTTGGTGCGGGAGAGTGAGTGACTTTGGTGTGGGAGAGTGAGTGACTTTGGTGCGAGAGAGTGAGTGACTTTGGTGTGGGAGAGTGAGTGACTTTGGTGCGAGAGAGTGAGTGACTTTGGTGCGGCAGAGTGAGTGACTTTGGTGTGGGAGCGGGAGTGGTTCCAAACTTCAGTTTAACACAAGGAAAAGTCTGTCTAACAGTGAGATAAAGACGTCAAAGTGTGACACACACACACACACACTTCAGTCTAATAATCATGTTTTCACAGCTCCGACTCGTCGTGTATCACTTACTCTGTGACTCAGCAGGAACATGAATAAAGAATAACAGGAAAGAGGTGATGATGATGATGATGATGATGGTGTAAAAATGTTACCGTTTCCCTCCGTCTTGTTTATTTCTGTGGATCAGGAGTTCCTCAGGGAACCTCCTTTGTTCCGCTGCAGTTTTATTCACCACCTTCTTCACAGAAGAGATCAGCGGATTATTTTGTCTTTCTAAAACTCCTCGTGTGCGTCAGACGTCGTACAGATTATTTTTAATCTGCGTCAGTTCACGTCTCTGTGTTTAAATCTCAGAGGAGTCGTGATGTTAGCGTTAAATTATGACCTGAAACTACTTTTACGTTTTGTTTCTTTTATAATCCGACACATGTCCTTTATTTATCTTCCCCACCCATTCCAGAGAAAATAAAACCCTGGACCTGCTGTATGCAAACACAGCGGGTGCCTACACCTCCTACCCCCTCCCCCCGCTGGGTCGCTCAGATCACAACCTTGTCCACCTACACCCTGTCTACACCCCCATGGTGAAACAACACCCCCCCACCAAAAGGAGTGTGAAGCTGTGGTCTGAGGAGACAAGTGAAGCACTCAGGGACTGTTTTCACACCACAGACTGGAATGTGCTCTGTGAGCCACACGGACAGGACATAAACAGTGTCACTGACTGCATCACGGAGTACATAAACTTCTGTGTGGAGACCACCGTGCCTACCAAAATGGTGCGGTGCTTTTCAAACAACAAGCCCTGGGTAACTTCTGAGATGAGAGCTCTGCTGCTGGAGAAGAGGAGAGCTTTTAGATCTGGAGACCGTGAGGAGCTGAGGAGAGTGCAGAGGGACCTGAAGAGGAAGATCAGGGAGTGCAAGGCAACTTATAGGAGGAAGATGGAGAACCACCTGGAACATAACAACGCCAGGGAGGTCTGGAGGGGACTCAAAACCATGTCAGGACAGGGCAAAGTAAGGACGAGGGACCCTGCTCCTGGTGACAGAGACTGGGCCAACAACCTTAATGTCTTTTTCAACAGGTTTGACACCAGTCTCATCCCTCCCCCCTCCAGCCTGTCTACTTCCAGCTCCCCTTTTCTTCCTGTCCCCCTCCCCTCTCTACCACCATTAACACCTCTCAGGCTCACACCCCCCACCCCTCCCACACCTCAACCACCACCTCAAGGACCCTCACCACCACCTCCCCCACCTCTGCTGCCCTCCTCTCCTCCCTTCACGACCACAGTGGATCAGGTGAGAGCACAGCTGAGAAAGACAAAAGCCAGGAAAGCTACGGGTCCTGATGGCATCAGCCCCAGACTCCTCAGGGACTGTGCAGACCAGCTCTGCCAGGTGGTTTGTTATATCTTCAACCTGAGTCTGAGCTTGGAGAGAGTACCCACCCTGTGGAAGACTTCTTGTGTGGTCCCTGTCCCCAAGACATCATGCCCCAAGGAACCCAACCACTTCAGACCTGTGGCCCTAACATCACATCTCATGAAGACACTGGAGAGGATAATCCTCAAACACCTCCGCCCCCTGGTGAGCCCAAACATGGACCCTCTGCAGTTCGCGTACCAGCCTGGCATCGGGGTGGATGATGCCATCATCTACCTGCTGCAGAGGTCCCTGTCTCATCTGGAGGGCACTGGAAACAGCGTGAGGATTACCTTTTTTGACTTCTCCAGTGCCTTTAACACCATACAACCATCGCTGCTTAGGGTGAAGCTGGAGAGAGCAGGTGTCAGCGACCGGCTGGCTGCCTGGACCACCAACTACCTCACAGAGAGACCCCAGTTTGTGAGGCTGCAGGACTGTGTGTCAGACACGTTAGTCTGCAGCACGGGAGCCCCCCAAGGCACTGTGCTCTCACCCTTCCTCTTCACCCTATATACATCGGACTTCAGGTATTCCACAGACAGCTGCCATCTCCAAAAGTTCTCTGATGACACTGCCATTGTGGGGTGTGTGTCAGGAGATGGCGACCAGGAATACAGGAGGACTATCATGGACTTTGTCAGCTGGTGTGAGAAGAATCACCTTCTTGTCAACGCCAGCAAGACGAGAGAAATGGTGGTAACCTTCAGTAAAAAGAAGCAAATCACTGCACCGGTGAACATCCAGGGACTGGACATCGAGAGGGTGACAACATACAAGTACCTGGGTGTTCACCTAAATAATAAACTGGACTGGACTGACAACACTGACTCGCTCTACAAGAAGGGTCAGAGTCGCCTTTATCTTTTGCGGAGACTGCACTCTTTTGGGGTGGGCAGGACACTGCTGAGGACTTTCTACGACACTGTGGTTGCGTCAGTGGTCCTGTTTGCTGTGGTGTGCTGGGGAGGGGGCTGTTCTGTGCGGGACAAAAACAGACTAGATCGGATAATTAAAAAAGCCGGCTCGGTCTGTGGCTGTCCCCTGGACTCCATCGAGGTCATCCAAGAGAGGAGGGTACTGGCCAAACTATCGGCCATCATGGACAACACCTCTCACCCACTGCACGAGACTGTTGGGGCCTTGAGAAGCTCCTTCAGTCAGAGACTGATGCACCCTAAGTGCAGGACGGAGCGGCTCCGCAGGTCGTTCATCCCTACTGCTGTCCGTCTGTACAACAGTGTGCAAACCAAATAACGATGTTTGTGTCACTGCTGTATTAGTCTGTTATTGTTTACAGTTTTGTTCCTCGTTTTTAGCTGGTCTGTTATGTTATTGTTTACAGTTTTTTGTTTTTCGTTTTTAACTGGTCTGTTAAGCTATTGTTTACAGTTTTGTTGTTTTTGTTTTGAACTGGTCTGTTAAGTTATTGTTACAGTTTTTGTTTTTTTGTTGTTTAACTGGTCTGTTATGTTTATTGTTTACAGTTCAGTTTCTTGTTTTAACTGGTCTGTTAAGTTACTGTTTACAGTTTTTGTTTTTTTAACTGGTCTGTTAAGTTATTGTTTACAGTTTTTGTTCCTTGTCTTTAGCTGGTCTGTTTAGTTATTGTTTACAGTTGTTGTCCTGTTTGTCTTGTTTGCCTAGATTTGTCTTATTTTTACCTGAACCAAATACGCACCTTATTTACATTCACTCTTATCTTATTTCTTTCTTTGTACAGTTTTTATAACATTGTGTAATTGTTAATCTGTATACGGAGCTGCTGAAACCCTGTTCTCTCCCCACTGTGGGATAAATAAAGCTATCTTATCTTATCTTATCTTATCATTCACTCACTCATCCGTTCATCCGTCCTCACTTCCAGTAATGGGTAACTATATATATATATACCAGTGTGTGTGTGTGCGTGTGTGTGTGTGTGTGTGTGTGCGTGTCAGAATGATAGAGATTTTCTGAGCCGATGCCAATAAAAATATTAGCGCAGTAGAAAGCGTCAGATTCCGATATATCGGCTAAGTATCTTGGCAGTAATTCCTGACGTGTTGTTATCAGATCTTCATGACAGTTAAATGTAATTTAAGGCCTGAACACACACGCGCACACACACACACACACACACACACACACACACACACACACACACACACACACACACAGTGGTGAGGCTAACTGTCAGAATCCACAGATTTATTCTGATTTATTTACATTTTTCTTCTGAAAGAATCTTTATTTAAAGGAACCAAACGTTGGTGAAAACGGACGAACGTTGGCACGCAGATCACAACGGGTGAAAAATGTTACAAGGCGCTCAAGAAAAACACTCGACAGTGATGCAAAGCGGCTCAGCGGCGCCCCCCTCAGGTTAAACCCAGTAGGACAAAGGCAAAACTAAGTTGCACCAAACTTGTTGAAACTCGGTGGAAATGTTTCCCAGAACCAGACCGACAAAAGAGGCCTCAACTGACCTCAACTCAACAGGAAGTCGGCCATTTTGAACGGAGCGTCGGTGTCCCGTGTCCTCACCACGACTCCGTCTTCATCCGTCTCATCTGTTTGTTCAGAAAGCGAATCAGGGATAAATCTGCGCTGTCACCTGATCACTCTTCACTGATGTTCATCCGTCCAGACTCTGCAGAATCACCATCTGAGTGGAAAAGCTCTTCATAAGCTGAAGAACGTCCACGAGCCAAGAAAAACCTGAGAGAGTCCAGAGAATTATTCAAGATCATCCTGTCATTCTGGAATAACTGCTCAGCATTCTTCATGTGAGGACACCACTGAGACGGAGACGTCTTCATGTGAGGACACCACTGAGACGGAGACGTCTTCATGTGAGGACACCACTGAGACTGAGACGTCTTCATGTGAGGACACCACGGAGACGTCTTCATGTGAGGACACCACTGAGACGTCTTCATGTGAGGACACCACTGAGACTGAGACGTCTTCATGTGAGGACACCACTGAGACTGAGACGTCTTCATGTGAGGACACCACTGAGACTGAGACGTCTTCATGTGAGGACACCACTGAGACGTCTTCATATGAGGACACCACTGAGACGGAGACGTCTTCATGTGAGGACACCACTGAGACGTCTTCATGTGAGGGAACCACTGAGACGTCTTCATGTGAGGACACCACTGAGACGTCTTCATGTGAGGACACCACTGAGACGTCTTCATGTGAGGACACCACTGAGACGGAGACGTCTTCATGTGAGGACACCACTGAGACGGAGACGTCTTCATGTGAGGACACCACTGAGACGGAGACGTCTTCATGTGAGGACACCACTGAGACGTCTTCATGTGAGGGAACCACTGAGACGTCTTCATGTGAGGACACCACTGAGACGTCTTCATGTGAGGACACCACTGAGACGTCTTCACGTGAGGACACCACTGAGACGGAGACGTCTTCATGTGAGGACACCACTGAGATGTCTTCACGTGAGGACACCACTGAGACTGAGACGTCTTCACGTGAGGACACCACTGAGACGGAGACGTCTTCATGTGAGGACACCACTGAGACGGAGAAGTCTTCATGTGAGGACACCACTGAGACTGAGACGTCCTCACTGAGGACACCACTGACACGGAGACGTCTTCATGTGAGGACACCACTGAGACGGAGACGTCTTCATGTGAGGACACCACTGAGACTGAGACGTCCTCACTGAGGACACCACTGAGACGGAGACGTCTTCATGTGAGGACACCACTGAGACTGAGACGTCCTCACTGAGGACACCACTGACACGGAGACGTCTTCATGTGAGGACACCACTGAGACTGAGACGTCCTCACTGAGGACACCACTGAGACGGAGACGTCTTCATGTGAGGACACCACTGAGACTGAGACGTCCTCACTGAGGACACCACTGACACGGAGACGTCTTCATGTGAGGACACCACTGAGACTGAAGACCAGCGTCTTCTCGTTGGTCTAAAAACTTTTTTTCAAAATGTGAATCACGTCATCAGTGTATTGCTTTATCTTTCAGACAAAATCTGACGTTTCATAAGGTTTTTCTTCATAAATCTCCTAACAATTCAAATGTATATACATATATATGTGTATATATGTATATATGTATACTCCTATTTAAAAACACACATGAGATTAATTAATCTCTTTAATTTAGAAAAGAATGTAATTTATCTTTTTGGAACTTGATATTCTGATTAAATCCGTCACCTGATGTCCTCAACACCAGCTTTTTGATTTCTTCTTGAAAGTTTGACTTAAATCCTGAGAGTTCAGGTCTTTTCTGGACTTAATTCTCCTCAAATCTAAAATGGAAACTAAATCTTGTGTACTTGTGTGAGTTTGTGTGTGTTGTGTGAGTTTGTGTGTACATGTTTTCACTCTGAATTTTGTCGTCCAAAAACCTGCAGGTCAGCAGAAGTTCACTGAGGAACCACGAGCAGAGGACATCCTGAAACCACAGGTATGTGTGTGTCTGTGTGCGTCTGTGTGTGTGTGCGTGTTTTTCGTGTGTGTGTGTCTGTGTGTGCGTGCCACTGCACTTGTGCAACATAAAGCCACAGTGATGCATTCAAGGACCTGTAGGAGTGGACGACATCTCTGACCTGTTGTCACTGAGGGACATTTGTTGAAGTCCACACACACACACACACACACACACACACACACCATTTGGTGAAGTAACACTGTTGTGAGCACACACACACACACACACACAGACACACAACACGGTGCCGAGTGATGAATCTGTGGTTTTTCTATGAATAGTGAGTGAAATAGCAGAGCTGACCAAAGCTATGCAACACACACACACACACACACTGGTATTCCTTATGTTGTGAGGACCTATGTCAGTTGTCTTCCTTATGAGGACAAAAATACGAGACAGGATGAGGTTAAGGTTAGTTCAGTACTAGTTATGGTTAAGTTTAAATCAATGTGATGTCCTCTGAAGTAATGGAAACCAGTGTGTGTGTATGTAGAATATGTGTGTGTGTGTGTGAGCACAAGTGTGTCTTTGCAGTTTTTTTATGTCTTCAAACAGATTTATTAAGAGCGAGAAAACTCAAATCAAATGTTATTTCTGCTAAACTGTGATGTCATCAGACTGCCGGCCTCTGATTGGTCAGAGAGCGTCTTCACTGAAGAGTCATGAGCGCGACGTCAAAGACGATGACGTCCTTTAACTGGAGATTGAAGTGAAAAAGACTTAAAAACCTCCAAAATTTAGCAAAGCAAAACACGTCAGCACAGTTTCAGTTATCTGACCTCTGTGTGACCTCTGTGTGACCTCTGTGTGACCTCTGTGTGACCTCTGTGTGACCTCTGTGTGACCTCACAGAGCAGAGAAACATCATCTTGTAACAGCTGTCACTCAAACCTCAGCGTCGTCCAAATCCTGGCTGTTTGTTCCCGGTTTTGGCCGCGATCTCCATCCTCTGATGAGTCCTCACATGTTCACGTTCTGATCCATAGTCAGGAGCTTCTATCCAAGTGTGTGTGTGTGTGTGTGTGTGTATTATTACTCTCAAACATCGGCTTTAAAAACTACAATTTCTCAATAAATAATCTGTGTGTTCTCCTAAAGTAAGAGGATGAACATTAAGAGGACAAAGACGTGAGGACACTGTCTTCTCTGTCCTGTGTCCTCACATGTTCATATAACAACGCTGGACTTTGTTTTTCTTAGTTCTTGAAACAGGAAACGTCTCATTTTCTCCACATTTATTGTCATGTTGTGTTATCTGAAAACACACGAGCGGCTTTTTGTCATCAACCCCAAGAAGAAGAAGTGTTTTTGTATTAAAATTATTCCTTAAGAGATATGCAAATATTTTCAACGGATTCCTGTTCAGGGCGATGCCAACTAATGTCTTCAGCATTAGCTTTAGCATTAGCAGCAGCAGCAGCTTCAGCATTAGCTTTAGCATTAGCAGCAGCAGAAGCTTCAGCATTAGCAGCAGCTTCAGCATTAGCATTAGCAGCAGCAGAAGCTTCAGCATTAGCAGCAGCAGAATAATAAAAGCAGCAGAGCGAGAGCAGGCGATGACCTCTGAGTGTCCTCCACAGACAGATGGACAAATCATTAGCCGGGGTTTTTTATTGCCGTCTCTGCTTCTGCCAAACGTCTGCTTTCAACTTCAGCCAGGGTTTAAACTTTCAAAGGTACCAAAACATTAGCATTTAATTTATATTTGTCAATAACTGAGCTAATGGTCCAAACCACAGCGCATTCAACGGTCGACAAATCACCACCGCTGCTGATGATGATGATGATGATGATGATGATGATGATGATGATGATGATGATTCTTCATCTTCTGCCGCACACGTGAACGTGAAGCTCCGAGAGTTAAAAATAAAAAGCATGAAGCTCATGTTCCTGAGGTCAGCGTTGATCTCGTCTTCCTCAGCATCAGAGACACAGAGACGTCTTCATATCTGTGTTTTATAGCTTTTCTCTGCTCTGCCAGTTCTTTTCATCTCGGATCCAGAGTCCTGCTGTGTCTCCTGGACGCTGCCCAGAGCCTGGTCCTGAGCCTGGTCCTGAGCCTGGTCCTGAGCCTGGTCCTGAGCCTGGTCCTGAGCCTGGTCCTCAGCCTGGTCCTGGTCCTGAGCCTGGTCCTCAGCCTGGTCCTGAGCCTGGTCCTCAGCCTGGTCCTGAGCCTGGCTGAGCCTGGTCCTCAGCGTGGTCCTCAGCCTGGTCCTCAGCCTGGTCCTGGTCCTGGTCCTGAGCCTGGTCCTGGTCCTGGTCCTGGTCCTGGTCCTGGTCCTGGTCCTGGGCCTGGTCCTGGTCCTGTCTGGTCCTGAGTCTGGTTCTGAGCCTGGTCCTGGTCCTGAGCCTGGTCCTCGGCCCTGGTCTTCAGTCTGGTCCTCAGTCTGGTCCTCAGCCTGGTCTTTGGCCTGGTCCAAACCAGATCCTCACCATTTCTCCCTCACTACAGCATTACAGCGTTGTCATCTTTTCGCCTTTGGTTTGAAAGCAGCGATAATGGAGAATCTGCTCTGACATTAAAGCTGAAACATCTGCTCATGATTACACTGGATTATAATCTCATCACCAAATGACTGCAACCATTTACTAATAAGATTAGATTAGATTAGATTTAAGCGCTGTCACTGCTTCACTGCTGTGTGAGGGTGACCTCTGCTGTGACCTCTACAGTGACCTCTACAGTGACCTCTGCAGTGACCTCTGCTGTGACCTCTACAGTGACCTCTACAGTGACCTCTGCAGTGACCTCGCAAAAAGTATCTCGGAATGACTTGAATTTGACCATCATAATAGTCGGCATCGCCCTGAACAAGGATCTGTTGAAAATATTCGAATATCTCTTAAGGAATAATTTTAATGAATTTTTGAAAATCGGGAAATGCTCCATTTGCCCTGATGCACTTTGACAGTGAGCTGAATTTCTTCAAAAAAACAAAAAGTATCTCGGAATCACTTGAATTTGACCATCATAATAGTCGGCATCGCCCTGAACAAGGATCTGTTGAAAATATTTGCAAATCTCTTAAGGAATAATTTTAATGAATTTTTGAAAATCATGAAATTATCCATTTGCCCTGATGCACTTTGACAGTGAGCTGACTTTCTTCAAAAAAACAAAAAGTATCTCGGAATGACTTGAAATTTACCATCATTATAGTCGGCATCGCCCTGAACAAGGATCTGTTGAAAATATTCAAATATCTCTTAAGGAATAATTTTAATGAATTTTTGAAAATCGGGAAATGCTCCATTTGCCCTGATTCACTTTGACAGTGAGCTGAATTTCTTCAAAAAAACAAAAAGTATCTCGGAATCACTTGAAATTCAACATCGTAATAGTCGGCATCGCCCTGAACAAGGATCTGTTGAAAATATTTGCAAACCTCTTAAGGAATAATTTTAATGAATTTTTGAAATTCGGGAAATGCTCCATTTTCCCTGATGCACTTTGACAGTGAACTGAATTTCTTCTCGAAAACAAAAAGTATCTCAGAATCACTTGAAATTTACCATCATAATAGTCGGCATCGCCCTGAACGAGGATCTGTTGAAAATATTCGAATATCTCTTAAGGAATAATTTTAATGAATTTTTGAAAATCAGGAAATGCTCCATTTGCCCTGATGCACTTTGACAGTGAGCTGAGTTTCTTCAAAAAAACAAAAAGTATCTCGGAATGACTTGAAATTTACCATCATAATAGTCGGCATCGACCTGAACAAGGATCTGTTGAAAATATTTGCATATCTCTTAAGGAATAATTTTAATTAATTTTTAAATTTCAGGAAATGATCCATTTTCCCTGATGCACTTTGACAGTGAGCTGACTTTTTTCTCAAAAATAAAAAGTATCTCGGAATGACGTGAAATTTACCATCATAATAGTCGGCATCGACCTGAACAGGGATCTGTTGAAAATATTCTCAAAAGTCTTAAGGAATAATTTTAATGAATTTTTGAAATTCAGGAAATTATCCATTTGCCCTGATGCACTTTGACAGTGAGCTGACTTTCTTCTCGAAAACAAAAAGTATCTTGGAACAGCATCTGAACAAGGATCCGTGGAAAACATTTGCAAAATACAATGACCTCTGCTGTGACCTCTACAGTGACCTCTGCAGTGACCTCTTCTACAGTGACCTCTTGTGTCATATTTACAGTATATGGACATAAATGTGTCCACACCAGTCTCTGTTACCTTCAAACTGCTGGACCTGAAACTCAAAAACAGAAGAACCGATGAAGAACCGTAAAAGGCTGAAGGTCCTTGACGCTGGAAGATGTTTTTCATGAATGTTTCGACTGTGCCACGATATTAAAAACCACCAGCCGCTCCAATAAAGATGGACGTGTGTTAAATCGTCAGGACGTCAGAGGTTTCAGATCTGCGGTAACTCTAAAGATCTAAGTTTGTCAGCTGCTGTCGGCCTGAAAATAAACCCGGAGCTGTGGACTCCACGTTGTTTTATTGAAACAGGACTGGAGTCCGAGTCTGTGCCCAGGAAACGTCAGGACCTGGTCCTCACTGTTGTTACTATAATGATCTGCTTTAAATCTGCACCAGCAGCTGTGGGACAGTGAGACAGTCCTGGTTCTGGTCCTGGTCCTGGTCCTGGTGTTGGAGTCCTCTCGCTGCCCTCTGGACGACTCCACTGTTGGACGGCGACGGCATCGCAGAGAATCAGTGAACTGGAGCGCGATCAGACGACCAATCAATAAGTGGAATGTATAGGCCCACATGACTGGTTCTGAACCAATCACAGACTTGGCATCGGTTTGTGTTTGTGTTCTTTTTCTCTTCTGGACTCTTTTGTTTCTCTTCATCAGTTTTCATCAGCGTCCTCACGTCGTCTCACGTCGTCTTTACTTTACATTTTAGCATTTTACTCTTTTACTTTTCATCATAATTGACTTTGTTTTATGTCCTTTTTTAAATAAGAAATGTGTTTGTAACTTGAAAGTAACTTGATATTATATCTGTCTTTCTATATCTATTTATATAATCCAGTGTTTTTATCTCACTGTTATACAGAAAGTGAAGTCTGTAAACCACTCACTCTCCCACACCAAAGCTCATAGAGAAAACCAGTGATTTTAGCTCACAGGGCAACAGGAGCTGCTGGTCCTCTGCTGCCTCGTGTGGTCACTTTGTGTCACTGATTTAAATTATAATGAAGAATTTCAAAAGCTGAATTCACTAAAATCAGTCATTGTAAGTTAGTGATGGAGGCAGCAGTGGATCAACAACTCCTGTGAACTCCTGTGTGCTGTGATGTTAAAATCACTGGTTTACTCTATGGACTTTGGTGTGGGAGAGTGAGTGACTTTGGTGTGGGAGAGTGAGTGACTTTGGTGTGAGAGAGTGAGTGACTTTGGTGTGAGAGAGTGAGTGACTTTGGTGGGAGAGTGAGTGACTTTGGTGTGGGAGAGTGAGTGACTTTGGTGTGGGAGAGTGAGTGAGTTTGGTGTGAGAGAGTGAGTGACTTTGGTGTGTGAGAGTGAGTGACTTTGGTGGGAGAGTGAGTGACTTTGGTGTGGGAGAGTGAGTGACTTTGGTGTGGGAGAGTGAGTGACTTTGGTGTGAGAGTGAGTGACTTTGGTGTGGGAGATTGAGTGACTTTGGTGTGAGAGAGTGAGTGACTTTGGTGTGAGAGTGAGTGACTTTGGTGTGGGAGATTGAGTGACTTTGGTGTGGGAGAGTGAGTGACTTTGGTGTGTGAGAGTGAGTGGTTTACAAACTTCTTGAATCTGAATCATCTCTTTCTTGTATCTCTACATCTCTGAACCTCGTACTCAGTTTCTTGGTGAATGTCATTTATTGAACTCCTCGAAACATCTTGAAGTTTTTTTTTTTGTTTGAACTTCCAGCTGTTTTACATTTTTTTCCTGTGGAAGTAGAAGAAGAATCTTCCGGTCCTCGGCCGCTTCCTTTACACAGAACCAGGATGAATGACGCTATTACACCGAGAGATGAGTGTGTGCAGAGGGCAGCCAAGAGTCGGACATCTTTGTTTACTTTGTGTTTATACAGTGATGAGCCACCGGGCACACACACACACACACACACACACACACACACACACACACACACACACGCAGGAAAACACGTAGACTATGCAGTGAATCACTACACACACACACACAAACACGAGCAGCAGTGGCAGAGGACAGTCACACACACACACACACACACAAAAATGTGTGGTTTAACCCCAGATTCACCTCAGTCCCATCCCATAATAGAGATGACAGAGCAACAATTGTGCTGTCATGGTAACACGGCAAACCTGAGGTCTGGTACCAGGATGTTTAGCTGTGGTTCAGATGACCACTGTGTGTGTGTGTGTGCGTGTGTGTGTGTGTGTCACTGCTGCTGCTTCACAAACAAACATAAATGTTGTAATATATACAGATAAATATCAGTAGATTTATTTTACCCATTTTACAATAAATAAATACAGTAAATAAATAAGAAATATTAAATTTTATTTCCGTGGTGTTTTAACAAAAGTCAAATACACGTTATGTCAAACGGAAACGAGCGATTGAAGCAAAAACCTGGACTTATGAAACGTTAACATAAACAAACGTGCAACTTTTCAGAGTTTTTAGCTTTTGTTAGCTTGTTTTTTTTCATCTTGTTTGGTCGGGAAAACGTTCACATCCGGCTAAACCCATGTGTTAGCTGTGTCCCAGTGAAACAGCTAGCTTAGCAACATCTAGCATCTCCTCTCTCTTCAGCAACAAATCAAAATGGATTGCAGCATGTGTAGCCTGCAGTGTGTTAGCTTGTTTTCTGCGTCATTGGCACAGATTTTGTCCAAAGTTTGCGAAACCCTCTTTGTTTCCAGAAGCAGTAACTGCTAGCTTAGAAATAGCTAGCATCTCCTCCAGCGACAAATCAAACAGAGGTGTAGCAGTTGTAGCAATGTTAGATTGTTTTTCGACATCATTAGCACACATTTGGTTGCAAACGTTCACACTGTTTTTTGTTTAGCCTTGTACTGGAATCACATCGAAACAGCTAGCCTAGCAACTGCTAACCTACTTTCTTCTAAAAACGAATAAGAAGTTTAGACACTATTTATTCGTTTCCTACGTTGTTTTTCTGCATCTTTAGCACAAACCTGACAGCAAATGTCCGCCGCTAACAAAGCTGTGGAGAAATTAGAGCGTACCGGTGGCTAACGGGCTAACAGGCTAACGTAAATACTGTGAGAGTGTGTGTGTGTGGGAGATTTCTGGAGACTTCAGCATAAGTGGAACAAAACGTTAAATAAAAAAAAAAAATATATATAAAATTATTCAGCGTTTTTAGCTTTCGTTAGCTTGGTTTTTTTCATCTTGTTGGCGGGAAAACTTTCATAGCTGGCTAAACCCATGTGTTAATTGTGTCAGAGTGAAACAGCTAGCTTAGCAACAGCTAGCATCTCCTCTCTCTTCAGCAACAAATCAAAACAGATTGCAGCATTTATATCCTACAGTGTGTTAGCTTGTTTTCTGCGTCATTGGCACAGATTTTGTGGCAAACATTCATAGATTGTTTTTTTTTTTAGCCTGGTGCTGGAATCACAGTGAAAGAGCTAGCCTAGCAACTGCTAACCTACTTTCTCCTAACAACAAATAAGAAGTTTAAAAGTAATTTATTAGTTCCCTACGTCGTTTTTTCTGCGTCTTTAGCACAAACCTGGCAGCAAACGTCCGCCGCTAACAAAGCTGTGGAGAAATACGAGCGTGCTGGTGGCTAACGGGCTAACAGGCTAACATAAATACTGTGAGTGTGTGTGTGGGAGATTTCTGGAGACTTCAGCGTACGTGGAACAGATTCAGCGAGGTTTTATCGTTGTTTGAGTGAATAAGTGGAGATGTTTGAGTTGGACTAATTATACCCTGACTTTCTTTAATAATCCTGTGGTTTTCTGCCAAACTTACAGTCATGTGAAAGTTTCCCCTTCTTCAGTGTGTGTGTGTGTGTGTGTGTGTGTTCATTACACTTGTTGACATTTACCGTTTGTCATTAATCGTCACTTCTCTGTGTCTTTTATTAGCCTGTATGGAAATATAAGTCATTTGTCAGGTTGTAAAACGTCGTACAATCACGCTGCTGCGTTCATGTGCTCATTTTGAGTTTTTTTTTTTTTTTTTTAATATAAGTGAAAGCTAGTTTGCGTGTTTTTTATTGGTCTGTGCGGACTATAAATAATTGTCTGGTTAGTGCAGAGGCAGAAAAACAGATTCCAAATTGCGGTTCCATATTATTAATAATGATAGAAGCAGTTGTTAAAGAATTACATAAGAGCACTTCTCATGGCTTTGGGTTTTGGCTGAATCCGTTTGCCTGTGGCTGTGATTTGGACACAGACTCATTCTTATCCCTCCACTTTTCTCTTGCTCAATCGTTCACCGTCGTCTTTTCTTCCTTTAATTTTTCGCTCTCCATCTGCTGTTCATCAGACTGTCTTTTTAGGCAGCGTTTGCCCTGTTTCTGCTGCGTTTTCAGCCATGCTTCTGTCGCCCTGTAAGACTCTGTGGATATAATCGCTGCTGACTTTGTTGTGTCTGCCACCGGCGATGGAAACCAGCCTCAGAGAAAAGGCATTTTAGCCACTGAACAAAAGACTGATGGAATAAAGTCTACGATGTCTTTAAGAACACGTCCACGTCTGTATCTTCACTGTGAGACAGGATACTGAAGTTTGTAAACCACTCACTCTCCCACACCAAAGTCCATAGAGAAAACCAGTGATTTTAGCTCACAGGGACACAGGAGCTGCTGGTCCTCTGCTGCCTCGTGTGGTCACTTTGTGTCACTGACAAATGTCAAATGCACGTTATATCAAACAGAAACGAGCGATTAAAGCAAAAATTAAGACTTATGAAGCGTTAAAATAAACAAACATACAACTATTCAGCGCTTTTAGCTTTTGTTAGCATGTTTTTTTCATCTTGTCGGCACAAAGTTGGCGGGAAAACGTTCATAGCTGGCTAAACCCATGTGTTAGCTGTATAACAGCTAGCTTAGCAGTAGCTAGCATCCCCTCCAACGACAAATCAAACAGAGTTGTCGCAGCTATGTTAGCTTGTCATTGGAACAAATGTGGTTGCAAACGTTCATAGATTGTTTTTTGTTTAGCCTTATTCTGGAGTCACAGTGAAACAGCTAGCCTAACAACTGCTAACCTACTTTCTTCTAACAACAAATAAGAAGTTATTTATTAGTTTCCTACGTCGTTTTTCCTGCGTCTTTAGCACAACTCCTGTGTGCTGTCATGTTAAAATCACTGATTTTTTCTATGGGCTTTGGTGTGGGAGAGTGAGTGGTTTACAAACTTCAGTCCCTCTCTTTGTCTTGGTTCGATTCTCGCTCATTAACGTCCTGTAGAAACAAACCACAGACTGACGCTCTTTACGTTTTCCACCTTCACACCTGTTCAATCCTCATTCTTGGATTTTTCAGTTCCTGGTTTTTCTGGTTTTCCAGGAAGAGAAAAGGATGAAGCGAGGACACGCTTTGTTTTCGTCCGTCTGGAGGACGTCAGTGTGTCACGTAGTCGATGATGTGGTTAGTGTGTGTGTGTGTGTGTGTGTGTGTGTGTGTGTGTGTGTGTGTGGGTCACTGAGTCACCCGGGAATGTTGAAAACAAATACATGAAGCTAACTTTGTGCTCGTCAGCTCGGAGCGTCACATGACCACGATTTAAACGTTTAGATAAAACAGGACTTTTGAGGACAAAGTATTTCATTCTATATTATTCTGTTTTTGTGGTGAAGCTCTTTCTTCACATTTTCTTCTGCTGTGTTTGAAGACAAAGCAGACGAGACAATGGACAAACCCGGACAAAACTTAAAGACAAATGACTGGTTTGATCCCAAAGGAATAGTTATACGTCTTACCTCCACTAGAGGGCCAACGTTTGGAAAAACGCTGACAGATACAATGTCTTCTAGTCGTCCTTAAGTTGACCTCATTTTTGTGAAAGTTCTTTAGAACTTGTCCAGAGATTCCTTCAACATGTTGGACCTGATGAGAAGTTCAAGGTCCCTGTGACCTCAGAACTTATGAATGTAGTCTCTCAAACATCTCTGTGGGATCCTTCAAAGATTAGAGTTTGTTGTTCTGTGGTGGTGAGATCTCCAGAGTGTTTTTGAGAACATCTTTTAAACTTTGATCATGACCTGGATCGATTAGTGTGGTCTGAGGTCATGAAGTCTTGAGAAGATCTTCAGAATCCTTTTGAGTTTGGCTCAGACCTTCACTTGGTTTAGAAGATGTTGATCCTGAAGTGAAGAAAGATCAACCTCAGAACATGTTTTTTACCTCGTGAATGTGGTCATTTGAGCATCTCGAGCGAATCTTTTCATATTTTAGCACCAATGTTCTTCTGCGTCCAAAGGTCAAAGGATATTTTTGTCCTCTTGGACACGAGAGGAACGACCACTGGGCGTCAGATCCAGATGTTTTCCACAGCGATGCTCAGAATAGTCCTGTAAACCATCGGTGACGTCTTCAGAAGATTTCCGTCTTTATGTGAACACTGTGGAGTGGGCGTGTCGTTGTTGTTCCTGCGTGGTCAGAGGCCACGCCCCCTCCGCTCTGAGCTGCTCGCTGACACACAAAGAAAAATAAAGTGAGGTGAAGGTTTCTCTGATTCATCGTCCTGCCGTCATTCATCATCAGCTCTGCAGCTCTGAGCCTGATCCAGAACAAGCAAACTGTCTTCTCCTCTGGAGGACGTGATGGTTTACTTCCTCTGTCACAGTTTGGACTCTGGCGTTTGCTTGTGTTGGTGGATTTTCTCCAGATATCAGTCGAACAATCGTTGGCCTGGAGAGGAAGAATAAAAACACGACACGAGTAAAAATCGCTCAGTTTATATCTTACTTGTTTCCAGTCGTATTCGTCGTCATTAGATCCACTTACTCTAAAGAGTTTTGTGAGTTTTTCAACACACAACAAAGACGTTAATGACGTGAAGAAACTTCTCCACAACGACAGGAACCATGTTCAGGGTCTGAGGTCTTTCATATGTGGAGAATCATTTCAAATGTGACACAAATGTTCACTTGAAGACGACCAAGTCGTGGAAGGTCAAGGTCACAGAGACCTTGGATCTTTGGATGGATCCTTTAAATGTTCACTCGAACTTGAGGATTGACCTGAGGACCTTCATATCTTCACAACATCTGGACAATCCTGTGACCTTCAAAGTCACCTTTTTACCTCAAACACTGAGGGAGTTTTCAACCCATGGTGATATCGTCCAAAACTGTACGATAACAATCGGGAAAAACATTCCTGAAAAACCCACTTCACCGGCCTGAGGACGTGAAGACGAGAAGGTTTTTGAAGTCTTTGTCAAGTCGTGGAAGATCGAGGTCAATTTACCACAGACGTTCACTCGGACTTGAGGATTGACCTGAGTCCATGTTGGAGGTCCTCAGACCTTCATGTCTTCACAACATCTGGAGAACCCTGTTAAACCTGGTCCAGACGTTCACTTGGACTTTGAAGATGACAAAGTTGAAGGTCACTGTGTCATTTTACCTCAAACACTGAGGGAGTTTTCAACACATGACGATATCGTGAGAACAACGAGTCCAAAACTGTACGACAACAATCAGGAAACATGCCTGAAAAACCCACTTCACCGGCCTGAAGACGTGAAGACAAGAAGGTTTTTGAAGTCTTTGTGAATGTGTTATCTTCACAACATCGAGAGATTCCCCTCAAATTTACCTCAGACGTTCACTTGGACTTGAGGATTGACCTGAGTCCATGTTGGAGGTCTGAGGACCTTCATGTCTTCACAACATCTGGAGAATCCTGTTAAACCTGGTCCAGACGTTCACTTGGACTTT
>NC_139803.1:44690026-44710026 GCF_963457635.1 Microchirus variegatus
GACGCGACGGCCAATCAGAGCTGAGATTCCCTGGATGACTTAATATGAAACAAAATCCCAGAACCAAAGTTCCAGACGTGTGTTTCAGGTTCCAGACGTTAGACGTAGCCTCAGAGACTCACTGAGCTGCTGTGGTTTAGGACGTTGAGTTAAATCCTGAAACATGAGACGTAAACGTCGACAGAGATGAGATTTAAACTGAGTTCACTGACAGAAATACACTCGTTTACATTTAAACATTTAAACTTTCTTTTCTCTTGTTATTGTTTGTGTTTTTCTTCCTCTGTCTCTCATGGTTCTATGATCTCAGTCTCTCCATCATCATCACATCATCATCTCTTTGTCTCTGGTGATGAACGACGTGTCTCGTTAGCCGCTGATGCTAATATCTACACAGCAGTGTTAATGAAAGAGTGACATCATGGTGTTTGTGTGTCTGTTTGTGTGTCTGTCCTCGACAACCGTCGCTAAGAGAAGTATGTTTGGTGTCGGAGGAAAGAAACGATACAGCGATAATATCACGATACAGCGATGATATCACGATACAGCGATGATATCACGATACATCGATAGTATCACGATACAGCGATAATATCACGATACAGCGATGATATCACGATACAGCGATAATATCATGATACAGCGATAATATCACGATACAGCGATAATATCACGATACATCAATAATATCACGATACAGCGATGATATCACGATACAGCGATAATATCATGATACAGCGATAATATCACGATACAGCGATGATATCACGATACATCGATAATATCACGATACAGCAATAATATCACAATACGATAATATCATGATACAGCGATATCACGATACAGCGATGATATCACGATACATCGATAATATCACGATACATCGATAATATCACGATACAGCGATAATATCACGATACAGCGATGATATCACGATACATCGATAATATCACGATACAGCGATGATATCACGATACAGCAATAATATCACAATACGATAATATCACGATCCAGCGATGATATCACGATACAGCGATGATATCACGATACAGCGATGATATCACGATACAGCGATTATATCACGATACATCGATAATATCACGATACAGCAATAATATCACAATACGATAATATCACGATCCAGCGATAATATCACGATACAGCGATGATATCACGATACAGCAATAATATCACGATACAGCAATAATATCACGATACAGCAATAATATCACAATACGATGATATCACGATACAGCAATAATATCACGATACAGCGATCATATCATGATACAGCGATAATATCACGATACATCGATAATATCACGATACAGCGATAATATCACGATACAGCAATAATATCACGATACAGCGATAATATCATGATACATTGATAATATCACGATACGATTCTGTGATAACAATATATATATCACACATAGACAAAGGTCAAAGGTCATGAACCTGCTGTAAACTCTCTCTCTCTCTGTTTCCCACAGATTAAAGGAGAATTCAAGGTGTATGACTGACCTGTGGTTAAGTCCCGCCCCCCTCAAGCACAGATGAGCCAATCACAGTAAGACGCAGCTTCACACACACACACACACACACACACACACACACACACACACACAGAGAAAAGTGTGTTTTTATACAAACATGTAACACACGTTTCTCATTGAGTAGAATATGACACCATACGGTTTTACGCTGTGTGTGTGTGTGTGTATGTGAGTGTCCGTGCGTGTGTGTGTCTGTTCGTGTGTGTGCGTGTGTGTGTGTGTGGGATATGGTTAGTCTTTGCTAAATGTCGTGGTTCAGTGTCAGTGATAAAACATCTCTTAACACGTCGATGAGACTTGTAACACGTAGTCAACATCACTAATCCATCTGTGACACACACACACACACACACACACTGACACACACACACGCACACTGAGACACACACACACACAAACCACAGCAGGATAATTTGAAAAATACCAAACCCATAAATCTAAATCTCAGGACTCTTTTATTTATTTTTATCTCTTCATTTAATCAACATTTTTTTATTCCTCGTTTTCCTTTTGGTTTCTTTGTTTAAAAAAACCAACTTTATTTACATAAATTGAAATTAACGTCATTTTAGAAAAATATAATTACCCAAAAAAATAATCGTCCTAATCCTGGATTTAGTCTGTAAACCTGGATTAGTTGTGATCAAAGCTAGCGTGACCTCTGACCCACGAGACACAAAGACTTGTGTTTAATGGTGTTATGTTGATAAATAAACAGTAGCTGTAGTTCTGCTGAGGCTCTAACAGCAGCACAGGTGCTTGTGTCTCGAGGACGTTCGTAACCGTGGAGACGGAACAAACAGCAGCTGGACGACGAGGACAATCGTGGTCATGTATCACGACGTCTCTGAGAGTTTGAGGCTCGAGCTTCACGTGACGAACGCGTCCAAAAATGTTCTCACGCTCAGTCGCAGGTTATAGAAAATGACCAAAGGACGTTTGCTGGAGACGATTCTTCTTCTCTCTGAAGACGTTTGTAAACTCACTCACTCTCCCACACCAAAGTCCATAGAGAAAACCAGTGATTTTGGCTCACAGGGACACAGGAGCTGCTGTTAAAATCACTGGTTTACTCTATGGACTTTGGTGTGAGAGAGTGAGTGACTTTGGTGTGGCAGAGTGAGTGACTTTGGTGTGTGAGAGTGAGTGGTTTACAAACGTCAGTTTAACACTGAGATAAAGACGTTAAACATGTTTTAAAGATATATCATAGACTGTTCTATCCCTTTAATGACGCCGCCTGGACTTCCTGTTTTCATTCAAACCTATACGTGTGTATGTGGTTTCACTGGTCCCTGAAGGCAACACGGCTGCAGCAGCGTCATTCAGGGAAATTGACTGTGTTTAACAGGAAATAATTCAGAGTGAAACTGATGATGATGATGATGATGATGTGTGTAGAAGATGAGGTTGTGACCTGAGGAGTTAGAGTCTGTGAGCTCGAGTGAACTCTGACGACGCAAGTTTCCAATTTACACTAATTACAACAAGGTGTGTGTGTGTGTGTGTGTGTGTGTGTGTGTGTGTGTGTGTGTGATGACAAAGCATTATATAACAAAGGCCTGTTTAATAAACAGGAAAGTTTTGAGGATAAAGTCTCAGTGATGATCGTGAACAAATCCTTTGAAAACAACAACGTAAAAGACGTAAATGTCCACTGCAGTGGACAGAGACACTGTCCACACACACACACACACACACACACACACACACACACACACACACACACACACACGTAGGACAGACAAAGGTTTGTGTGAGCTATTGTTTCCACTGTTTTGTTTGATTTTAATGACTTTAAACACTTGACAACAAACAGAAACATTTTTATTTATTTATTTTTTAACCACTGATGATTAAGTTCTCTGTGGTTTAGACAGAACATGAGGACGAGGTTTTTGTCGACAGTTAGAAAATCTGAGAGAGAATCATCTATATGTTATCATTATAAACCTTTAGTGTCATGGACAAACAGAGAGAAACTGAAGTGTTAAACCACTCACTCTCCCACACCAAAGTCACTCACTCTCCCACACCAAAGTCACTCACTCTCCCACACCAAAGTCACTCACTCTCCCACACCAAAGTCACTCACTCTCCCACACCAAAGTCACTCACTCTCCCACACCAAAGTCACTCACTCTCCCACACCAAAGTCACTCACTCTCCCACACCAGAGTCACTCACTCTCCCACACCAAAGTCACTTACGCTCCCACCCCAAAGTCACTCACTCTCTCACACCAAAGTCACTCACTCTCCCACACCAAAGTCACTCACTCTCCCACACCAAAGTCACTCACTCTCCCACACCAAAGTCACTCACTCTCCCACACCAAAGTCACTCACACTCCCACACCAAAGTCACTCACTCTCTCACACCAGAGTCACTCACTCTCCCACACCAAAGTCACTTACGCTCCCACCCCAAAGTCACTCACTCTCTCACACCAAAGTCACTCACTCTCCCACACCAAAGTCACTTACGCTCCCACCCCAAAGTCACTCACTCTCTCACACCAAAGTCACTCACTCTCCCACACCAAAGTCACTCACTCTCCCACACCAAAGTCACTCACACTCCCACACCAAAGTCACTCACTCTCTCACACCAGAGTCACTCACTCTCCCACACCAAAGTCACTTACGCTCCCACCCCAAAGTCACTCACTCTCCCACACCAAAGTCACTCACTCTCCCACACCAAAGTCACTCACTCTCTCACACCAAAGTCACTCACTCTCTCACACCAAAGTCACTTACGCTCCCACCCCAAAGTCACTCACTCTCTCACACCAAAGTCACTCACTCTCCCACACCAAAGTCACTCACTCTCCCACACCAAAGTCACTCACTCTCCCACACCAAAGTCACTCACTCTCTCACACCAAAGTCACTCACTCTCCCACACCAAAGTCACTTACGCTCCCACACCAAAGTCACTCACTCTCTCACACCAAAGTCACTCACTCTCCCACACCAAAGTCACTCACTCTCTCACACCAAAGTCACTCACTCTCTCACACCAAAGTCACTCACTCTCTCACACCAAAGTCACTCACTCTCCCACACCAAAGTCACTCACTCTCCCACACCAAAGTCACTCACACTCCCACACCAAAGTCACTCACTCTCTCACACCAGAGTCACTCACTCTCCCACACCAAAGTCACTTACGCTCCCACCCCAAAGTCACTCACTCTCTCACACCAAAGTCACTCACTCTCCCACACCAAAGTCACTCACTCTCCCACACCAAAGTCACTGACTCCCACACCAAAGTCACTCACTCTCCCACACCAAAGTCACTCACTCTCTCACACCAAAGTCACTCACTTAACTCAGTGACACAAAGTGACCACACGAGGCAGCAGAGGACCAGCAGCTCCTGTGTCCCTGTGAGCTAAAATCACTGGTCTTCTCTATGGACTTTGGTGTGGGAGAGTGAGTGGTTTACAAACATCCGTCTCAGTTAAAATGTCATAGACTTGAATGATTGTAAATGTTATTTTTTTAGTGTTTCTATGAGAACTCGACACAGTTGTTTCCATTTGAAATTTCAATATTTAAAGTTTTCCAGTGTTAAAATAGAAAATGTGCCTAAAAATCACTTTAATGGAAAAACAGCCTCTGATCATGTTCAACTCTGTGTGTGTGTGTGCATGTGCACACACACACCCCCACACCCCCCCCCACCCCCAAACACACACACACACACACACACACACACACACACAGGGACAACAGTGTTTGTCTCTAGGACCAAAGAAACAACTGGAACGTACATTGTTTTCAAACCAGACGTCTCCACAAATATCTGTGTGCGTGTGCGTGTGTGTGTGTGTGTGTGTGTGTGTGTGTGTGTGTGTGTGTGGGTGTGTGTGTGTGTGTGCGCAGCAGCATTTCTTTCTTTTAAAATACTTTGTCATCTGTCTTCTCTCTCTTCTCAGCACTTTCACATTTACAAATTCACTCACTCATTTACACACATACATTCACACTCAGATTCACTCACACGTTCACTCATTCACACACACGTTCACTCACACGTTCACTCATTCACACACACATTCACTCACACGTTCACTCATTCACTCACACGTTCACTCATTCACACACACGTTCACTCACACGTTCACTCATTCACACACACATTCACTCACACGTTCACTCATTCACTCACACGTTCACTCATTCACACACACATTCAATCACACTCATTCACTCACACACTCACACACAGATTCACTCACACATGACAGCAGAAAGAAGACTCAGTTTTTTTTAACGTTATCTTGTGGTGTGTTGACGTCAGGTTCAGGACCCTGGACAGCGTCCATGTTGTTGTTGTGATGAAGAAGATGAAGCAGAAGTTTGTTTGTTTACGTTTACAGTCACAGTGTAATCATGTGACTTTGTAAGAGATCACGTGAACAGACAGATGATCGTCCTCTCTCTCTCTCTCTCTCTCTCTCTCTCTCTCTCTCTCTCTTTTCCATAATAATGAACTCCCTCCAGCTTCACTTTAAACTCTGTGGTCAGAGAGAGAGAGAGAGAGAGAGAGAGTGAAAGAAGCCATTGTTTGTTCACAGAAGAAGATAAGAGAAGAACTGGAGGGTGTGTGTGTGTGTGTTCTTGTACTTGCAGCATACTGAGGACCAGTGAGGGTTTTAAACCAACAAAGTGAGGTCATTTTTACCGAGTGAGGACATTTTGGCCGGTCCTCACTTTGTTTTCATTGAAATCACTTCCTTAGGTTGCTATAACATGCTATACTCAATTAGTCAAAAATTTTAATTTTGGACGACTTTTTCTCAAATTTTGGACCAAATTTTTTTTTTCAAAATTTTGGACCAAATTTTTTTTTTCAAAATTTTTGACCAAACTTTTTTTTTCAAATTTTGGACCAAATTTCTTTTTTCAAATTTTGGACCAAATTTCTTTTTTCAAATTTTGGACCAAATTTCTTTTTTTCAAATTTTGGACCAAAAATTTTGGGTCAAATTTTGGACCAAAAATTTTGGGTCAAATTTTTTTTTCAAATTTTGGGTCAACATTTTTGTTCAAATTTTGGGTCAATTTTTTTTTTTAAATTTTGGGTCAAATTTTTTTTTTAAATTTTGGGTCAAATTTTTTTTTTAAATTTTGGGTCAAATTTTTTTTTTTAATTTTGGGTCAATTTTTTTAAAAATTTTTGGAAGACATAGTATAGTATGACGTTTTTGTAAAATGTTGGACCAAAAATTTAAAAAACAAAATAAAATCGAAAAAGTTTTCCAGCCCTTTTTGCTCTGGGGCTCCACCTGCAGACATTTTATGGTACTGCAACCAGTAGTTCTTTGTAGATGTCATTCATGAAGTAGATATTTGTAATTGTGTTGATTTATAAAGTGGAAATGCTGGTCCTCAGTATGCAGCAAGTACAAGAGAGAGTGTGTGTGTGTGTGTGTGTGTGTGTGTGTGTGTGTGTGTGTGTGTGTGTGTGTGTGTGTGTGTGTGTGTGTGTGTGTGTGTGTGTGTGTGTGATGGTACTGAGAAACTTTTCCTCAACAGTTTAGATGCTAATGGTTTGATAGCAGAGGTAAGCTGACAGGGCACACTCTCCCACACCAAAGTCACTCACTCTCCCACACCAAAGTCACTCTCTCCCACACCAAAGTCACTCACTCTCCCACACCAAAGTCACTCACTCTCCCCCACCAAAGTCACTCACTCTCCCACACCAAAGTCACACTCTCTCACACCAAAGTCACTCACTCTCCCACACCAAAGTCACTCATTCTCTCACGTTATTTCTATAACGACGAATGATGAATATTATTATAATATATATTATTATAAATACATGATACTTCATCATAACGTGGTCTCATAAGAATAATTATATTATAAGACGTGTGATTATATCGATGAGTTTTAATAATGTGTGCAGTTACTCTTTGTGACAGTAAGGTGGCGCTGTTGGCCACATAACACTGTTTTGTCTTCATGTCTGCTGGTGTGATGAACACGTCTACACACACACACACACACACACACGTCTACACACACACACACACACATCTACACACACATCTACACACACATCTACACACACACGTCTACACACGCACACACACACGTCTACACACACACGTCTACACACACACACTGTACCAGCTTGCATGTGTCTTCTTGTTCTTCTGCCTTTGTGGGGACCGCCTAAAGTCTCCGACCTTTTTTCCGTCGACACGTCTCAGAGTCGAGATGTTTTTTTTGTTTCCTGAGGTAGTGTCGAGGTCAAGGATTCACGTGTGCGTCGCTGTGTGTGTCCTCACAAGTGCAGGAATGCACACGCGCACACACACACAGACAGACGTACAGTAGGTGTGTCTGTGTGTGTTTGTTCTGTGAACTCCGTTTGACTCGAGCACCTGCAGACGCATCTTCACCAGGTCAGCTGAGGTTCACACACACACACACACTTACAGACACACACACAGAGACAGACACACACGCACACACTTACAGACACACACGCACACACTTACAGACACACACACACAGAGACAGAGACATACACACGCACTCACACACACACACAGAGACACACACACACACAGAGGCACACACACACATGCATATACACACAGAGACACACATACATAGACACACACACACACACCCACACCGAGACACACACACACATTCACACACACACACACACAAGCATACATACACACACAAGCATACATACACACACACACAGTCACGCAAAAACACAGACATGCATACACACATATACACACACAGTTAGACACAGACACACAGACACACACACACAGGCTTGTACTTGTGCCTCAGTGAGGACACGTGTTAATATCATTCTTCAGCCTCTAAATGTTGATATAAAACCTTCTGTGACCTCTGACCTTTGTGCTAACAACAGTATTCTTCTCTGTTGTGTTACTGTAGTTTTCCTGTGTTGTGTTACTGTAGTTTTCCTCTGTTGTGTTACTGTAGTGAAAGTGAAAGAATCTTAAATTACAGGGAAATTTAATCTCGTGTTCCAGAAAAACACTTAAAAGTTACAACTAAAGAGGAATAAATGATTTTAGCTGGAAAACAAAGTTTTCTTTTACTGCTTTTAACATCATTTTGTATATTTAGTTTAATATAAAAACATTAGCCCAGTGTTTTTTTCAGGAACAAAAAGTGTTTCTCCTTCTGACAAACAATCACTCATCGTCCTTTCTTTTTCTTTTTCTACTTGATGAGAAAACTGTGATTTCCTGAAGAACGAGTCACTTTAGACGACGTCTGAAAACAACGTGGTTGAATCATCTCTGCAGATCGTTCTCATTAAAGAGAATCTTTTTATTATTGGATCAGATGAACGACGGCGATCGGTTAACGCAAAAAAACCCACTGATAAAAGCAGGAATTCTCTGTCTGAGCTGCTTTGATGTGCGATGGTCGTCATAGCAACCGTCTGCAGCGGCTCGTGGACTTGAGAAGATGTTCTTCAGCCGTTTGTCGTGATTGTTTCTCAGGATTAATCTTCACACTCTGGTCCTGATCTCGTCTTCAGATGATCGCTCACACTCCCTCGCTCCTGCTGCTGCATGTGAGGATTATAATCTGAGGCTTTTAATCCCTCAGCAGAGACGAGACGAGGTGAACGTTCGTCAGAAGACGTTTGTTTTATCAAAGGAAACAAAATCCTTTCAAGACGCTGAACAGAGACGATGTAGCAGAGAAACGCCACCGTTTCCTGTTCAGGCTCCATCGTCCGCACTTCCTCTTCAACAACATCATCATCACCATGTCCGACCCAGTCGCTTCCTTCGCCAAGGACTTCCTGGCCGGTGGCGTCTCCGCCGCCGTCTCCAAAACGGTGGTGGCGCCGATCGAGCGGGTGAAGCTCCTCCTCCAGGTCCAGCACGTCAGCAAACAGATCGCCGCCGATCAGCAGTACAAAGGCATCGTGGACTGCGTGGTCCGGATCCCCAAAGAACAGGGAGTGCTGTCGTTCTGGAGAGGGAACCTCGCCAACGTCATCCGGTACTTCCCCACGCAGGCGCTCAACTTCGCCTTCAAGGACAAGTACAAAGGCGTCTTCCTGGACGGCGTGGACAAGCGCTCCCAGTTCTGGAGATACTTCGCCGGGAACCTGGCGTCGGGCGGCGCCGCCGGAGCCACGTCGCTGTGCTTCGTTTACCCGCTGGACTTCGCCCGCACCCGTCTGGCCGCTGACGTCGGGAAAGCCGGAGCGGAGCGGGAGTTCGGCGGCCTGGGCGACTGCCTGCTGAAGATCTCCAGGTCGGACGGCGTCCGAGGTTTGTACCAGGGCTTCGGCGTGTCCGTGCAGGGCATCATCATCTACAGAGCCGCCTACTTCGGCATCTACGACACGGCCAAGGGAATGCTGCCCGACGCCAAGAACACGCACATCCTGGTGAGCTGGATGATCGCGCAGACGGTGACGGCGGTGGCCGGCCTCGCCTCGTACCCGTTCGACACGGTGCGCAGACGCATGATGATGCAGTCGGGACGCAGAGGAGCCGACATCATGTACCGCGGAACCATCGACTGTTGGCGCAAGATCGCCAACGACGAGGGCGGGCGGGCGTTCTTCAAAGGGGCGTGGTCTAACGTGCTCAGAGGGATGGGCGGAGCCTTCGTGCTGGTGCTGTACGACGAGATGAAGAAAGTCATCTAAGTCTTCGTCGGTCGGCTCAACGTAAGCGACTTCCACCGCTTTAGAGTGACACAGTGTAGGGTTTGCTCTCTGGTTCCCCCACAGTTTGTCAACGGTATTGTTCTTAACGCTAACTGTGTCTTCAGAGCAGGAACAGAAGCTTCTGTTTTAGCATTTTATACAAAAATATAATGACTTAGTTTGATTTTTCAATTTCCTAGAAACAAAATCTGAATTAACCCAGTTTATATAATCTATACATAATCTATACATACTAGATTAACCTTTGATGAACCTCGATTCATGGCAAACTAAACGTTCAAGGACACGGGAATGTCTCCAGGTCTTTTAGGACGTCTTTAAAGACACAGAGACGTCTCTGGTCTTTATAGACGTCTCTGGTCTTTGAGGACACAGGGACGTCTCTTTAAGGACAGCAGATGTTTAAAACCGTACGATGACGATGTGTAAAGTTCTTTGTTGGAAAATTAAATGTTGAAACATCAGAGTTGAGTTGATTTATAATAAATATAATAAATATAACAGAATAATAACATTCCTCTTTATTCTAATGTTCTTTATAAACCTGAGGACAAACAGCAGACAAACATCAAAGTCTCTGCTCTTGTTTCTCGTTACTTTATTACGTTCATTTGTAGCAGAAGGTTTTTCTTTTTACCTTTGACTAAATAAAACTGTCTCTGGTTTCAGTCGCACACACAGAGGTAAACACACACACACACACACACACACACACACAGAGGTAAACACACACACACACTCATCTTGCAGTGTTTAAAGTGTTTCCTCAGAGAAAACTACAAACAAACTTAACTGATTCATTCTTTTCTTCACTCTGCGTCTTTGAAGATTTTCTTTTTCTCTGTAAGAGGTTTTTATTTTTCTGTTTTAGATCAAAAGAACTCAAAGAACTCCTGAGCAACAGGAAACTGTTTCTTTGTGTCGTCGTCGTCGTGGAAACGCAGACGTGGCTCCGCCCCCTCGGGCCGAGAGCCTGGAGACAGGACCGCCCATGTCTCTGTCTCCTACGTCTTTAAGGACAGGGACGTCTGCGGTCTTTAAGGACGTCTGCGGTCTTTAGGGACGTCTACTGTCTTTAAGGACGTCTCCGGTCTTTTGGGACGTCTACTGTCTTTAAGGAAGTCTCCGGTCTTTAGGGACGTCTCCGGTCTTTAGGGACATGGGGACGTGGACGTCTCCGGTCTTTAAGGACGTCTCCAGTCTTTAAGGACGTCTCCGGTCTTTAGGGACGTCTACTGTCTTTAAGGACGTCTCCAGTCTTTAGGGACGTCTCCGGTCTTTTGGGACGTCTACTGTCTTTAAGGAAGTCTCCGGTCTTTAGGGACGTCTCCGGTCTTTAGGGACATGGGGACGTGGACGTCTCCAGTCTTTAAGGACGTCTCCGGTCTTTAGGGACGTCTCCGGTCTTTAGGGACATGGGGACGTGGACGTCTCCGGTCTTTAAGGACGTCTCCAGTCTTTAAGGACATGGGGACATGGACGTCTCCGGTCTTTGAGGTCACATTTTAACAAACTTTGAGTTCTGTTTTTGAAGACGTCCAAAAAAGGACGTTGTCGTAAAAAAGTTGACTTCTTCGTTCCAAAATGGCCGACGTTTATCTCCGGTGTCTTCCACTGTGAAGGTCGTAAGGTCATGTGTGTGTTTGATTTACAGACGATGAAACTGGGATCGTCTTAGACGTGTTTGGGTTTGAGTTTTTCTTTCACCTGAACACATTATTACTATTATTATTATTATTATTAGTAGTAGTAGTAGTAGTAGTAGTAGTAGTAGTAGTAGTAAAATTATTAGAGTTGAACCTGGATGAATAAATGTGAAAGAAAAAGACTTTGATTTCACAGATTCTAAATTCTCCGTTAGACGAATGATTCCATTCACTTTGGCCTTTTTCTTCTTCTGATTAAATCAGAAATCTATTCTTTCTCAAACTGAACTTCATAAAAACCTCCACATTTAAAGGGACAGTACGTAAAACTGACCATCGTCACACCAGAATCACACCAAACGCTGACGACGTTCTGTTCTATATTCGTATCACATGTATCAATCCCAGTCGCATTTATTTAAATACTTACTTAAATACTTATTTAAATACTCTTCTCCTCACAGCCTGAAACACTTTATTATTATGTTTCTTTTTCAGATTTCAGGGAGAAACAATAATCTTCACTGGTTCATGAAAAATTTCCATATTCTTTATTTTTCTCATGATATTTGACTTCTATCACTTTTGAGATTTTTATTGTTTTGCTCATTTTACATTTAATCATTTATTCAGTGTTCAGTATTTAACCATTAAACTAATCACTATTTATTATGATAATAAATTGATTAGTTTGAGTTATTTTTTCCTCAAATTTCAGCGTCTTAAACTTAAAACTTTTGTTTTTCTTATTCCTGTTTGAAAGTCAAATGAAAATCTTTGGTTTTTAAGAAAACAAAACATCTCAGGACAGAATTTTGACAGTTTTTTTTCTATTTTTAGTGAATTATGTTCACGTGTTTGAAATAAAGCCTTCATTCATTCATTAAATCATTCATTCATTGAAAGAAAACTATGACTCCAGCTCACCAAAATAAAGCGCTACGACAAACAGATCAATAGTCAAAAATACCTACTATATTTATAATTTTATGGTCAGGACATCAGAATAAAAGTGTAATAATAAAATGCATGATTTTATTTTGAAGTATGAATCAAATCCTTATTGTTTTCAATGAGGACACTTTTGGCCTTAAGGCGCTGAGTGTCGGTATTTCTTCAACGTTGTTTAAATTATGACCAAAAATGGTTAAATTTGTCGTCAAAGATGAATTCACCTAATCTTTTTCAAGTTATTGTTTATTACAGGAGTACATTTTAACAACCACAGTAACAAAAAAGAAAGAAAGTAGGAGACATATTTTCATCCATATTTTAAACTAAATGAACGTATTTTTCCTGTAAAAAGAAAGAGCGACTGTTATTTACAGAACGACGTAAGACGACAACAGGTGAGAGGAAGAGGAAGTGAAGTCGCCGGCACTTTAAAAAATAAACATACCTCGCAAGTGCTTTCTGTTTTGTTTGTTTTCCATCATTAATATCAAATAAAATGCAGTGATAATAAGTCAAATAATAATTATTACAGTAATCAAATCAACAATATTAACATTTACAATATAACTGAAATACATAACATTCTAAATACATCAAATATTTACCAAAAGACCGTCTTATTAAGTCTAAAAACTCTAAATCTGTGATAGAATAAAAAATAGCATTTTCAAATATCTTATAACAACAATATTAATCGTACAATAACATTAATAGGTTTAGATTAGTAGAACGTAAATAGCTGATTTTCCCCATGGCTTACTAAACACATTCATATACACTATGACCTATAAATGCTCTATTTTGTCTTCACAAAATGTAAATAATCCCATACATACATACATATATATATAAGTCTGTGTATATACACTATGTATGTATATATATATATATATATTTATATATATATATCAAAGGAAGAGAAAGGCCAAACTATTGCAATCTAGAACTCTCAATTAGAAAATATACACAAGGAAAAAAAAGCAGCAAAAAAAAAAAGAAACCGTTTTCATTTTTCATCACAAAGACGTCAGTGGTGTTTGTCGGCAGAAAGAGTGAACGTCCAATCAGAGGAGCCCTCGTCAGCCTCAGGCTCCGCCCCCACCCCCAAAAATCTCAAATCCCGTTGGTCCCAGCGTCTGTTTCGGGAACTCGGAACTCCCATCGCGAGAGAGTTCCACGAACGTGTCCCAGAGTTTGTCCTCGTGTGAGGACACGGAGACACGAAGACATCGTGGAGACGACGTGGAGACGACGTGGAGACGACGTGGAGACGACGTGGAGACGACGTGGAGACGACGTGGAGACGACGTAGAGACACGTCCTGATTGTGCAAACAGTCAAATCTCCTTTAGCTTAATGAACGATTAAAGAAGAAGAAGAAGAAGAAGAAGAAGAAGTTGTTGTTGCTTAAACCGTGGATTTGACTCTGTTTTGCATTGTTAGCGTTGATCGGAGGAGCAGCAGGCGGGAACGTTTGTCCACAGAACTTAGAAATGTGACTGTCAACAACGACAACAACACACAAACAAACACACAACAACAACACAAACACAGAATTGACAAAGCAACACTCAAGCAGCATGTTTGTAGGTCGTCTACACCACCTCTTCCTCCTCCTCCTCCTCTTCCTCCTCCAGCTCAGGAATTTGCTCCATTTTTTTTTTTTTTCTTTAAACGTAAAATAAACAATCTTTAATAAACTTCGTAGAAATGGAAGCGCAGATTCAGAGAGTTTACGAAAGCACGGAATGGACTTTTTTTTTTTCACCGTCTGACCTGGATTCACCGTCTTTAATGTCGTGAAACTGCGAACTCTCAGAGACACAGAGGTGTTGCTCAAGCTAACGGGCCGTTCACGCGCCGTACGTTAGCACGCTAACATTCTACAGGACATAAAACTCCAATTCTGCTCCGTATTTTTGGAATCGTCGGACAAACCCAGAGATTTTAATTTGCCTAACTTTTGGTTGCTTGTGAACGGTCCCTTGATTCCTTGAATAAAAACACCAGATTTTTACGGCATTTCCACAATTTTAGCTCTGAAACAACGAGAACGTTTGCGATCTTTTTTTTTTTTTTTTCATGTGCATTCGTTGAGCGTTAATTCTCGTCTTTATTATTCATCACTAACTTTAATCAACACCTGAGTTCACTCTCACTAAATGACACGGATCACGCTTTCATCGCAAGAAAATCGTCTTTTAACGTAGATTTTTAGTTTCTCGTAATTACTTTTCATATTTTAAAAAGTTTACGATTTTTGGACTGTTTTTTTTTTCACTGGAACAGTAAATAAAACTTGTTTTGTTAATTTATGCTTTGCGATGAAGGAATGGAAGAAAAATCGGTCCCTAACTCCTGTTCCATGCCCACGTTTTTCGAATCTTTTTTCAAATAAATCCGACACAAATTGACCAATTCTGACGAAAACTCAGCGAAAAATCTCAAACGTTTCATTGATTTTGAGGAAAAATGCTCCGACTGTGATTTTTTGATGGATTACCCTGTTTCATCCGTCATCTCCGTCCGTCCTTGTTTCTCTTTCTCGTTAGAATATCGTTATATTAGCGCTTCTTTATAAAAACACGCAGAAAAGAGCGTCGCTAAGAACTTTTTTTTTTTGGCAGCTTCTTCCTTTCAACTCTGCTCGACTCCAGCAGAACAAGCTCCTCCCCTCAAACGCTCACCCCTCCCTCCCTCGACCCCTGACTCGTCAAAGCCCCGCCCCCCTCACAGGTGGAAGCCCCGCCCCCTCAGACCGTGGCTCCCAGCAGCTCCTCGGTCTTGGCCATGATCTCGTTCTGGTTGGAGTCCAGGCCGTAGAACTTGACCTTGAGCGCGTCGACGGGGTGGACCACGGGGACGGTGATGACGCGGGGGAAGTTCCGCGTGGCGAGCTCGAAGCGGCTGGTGCACGCCAGCTCGATGGCGAGCGTGCGCAGGAAGAGCTTGGCGAGCTGTTTGCCCAGACACGAGCGCACGCCGCCGCCGAACGGCAGGTAGTGGAAACGCCCTTCTTTGTCTTCCCCTCGCTCCTGGCTGAAGCGGTCGGGATCGAAGGTGTCCACGTCCTTGAAGACCGTGGACGTGTCGTGAGTGTCGCGGATGCTGTACATCACGCTCCAGCCTTTAGGAATCTGGACTCCCTGAAGAAGAAGAAGAAGAAGAAGATGATGATGAAGTCTCAGAACGTCCAAACCCAGATGAAGACACGCAGATAAACGCGAGCGTCTGTGGACTTACGTCGAGCTCAAACGTCTGCATGGCGGTGCGATAGGCGCCCGACACGGGCGTGAAGAGCCTCAGGACCTCTTTGATGACGCAGTCCAGGTACTTGAGGCTGACGATGGTGTCCAGACTCAGCTCGGCCTCAGGACACAGGCAGCCGTTGTAGAGGAGGCCTCGCGCTCTAAGCTCCTCCCTCAGACGCTCCAGGACGGCGGGGTGACGCAGCAGCTGCGTGATGAGGGAGGTGCTGGCGCTCGCCGTGGTGGCGAAGGCGGCAAAGATCAGCTCGATGGTGGACTCCTGTGGTGAGAGAGGACGAGCTTCGTGTTTCACTCAACGCAAATCAGTGATTCTGTGATCGATATTAGCTCAACAGACAACTATTATCAGGCTGATAGCGCCCCCTACACAAGGAAAACAACATTTTAGGGTCTTAACAAAAGACTTGTGCAATAAAATCTCACTCTCCCACACCAAAGTCACTCACTCTCCCACACCAAAGTCACTCACTCTCTCACACCAAAGTCACTCACTCTCTCACACCAAAGTCACTCACTCTCTCACACCAAAGTCACTCACTCTCCCTCACCAAAGTCACTCACTCTCCCACACCAAAGTCACTCACTCTCCCACACCAAAGTCGCTCACTCTCCCACACCAAAGTCACTCACTCTCCCACACCAAAGTCACTCACTCTCCCACACCAAAGTCACTCACTCTCCCTCACCAAAGTCACTCACTCTCCCACACCAAAGTCACTCACTCTCCCACACCAAAGTCACTCACTCTCTCACACCAAAGTCACTCACTCTCTCACACCAAAGTCACTCACTCTCCCTCACCAAAGTCACTCACTCTCCCACACCAAAGTCACTCACTCTCTCACACCAAAGTCACTCACTCTCTCACACCAAAGTCACTCACTCTCCCACACCAAAGTCGCTCACTCTCCCACACCAAAGTCACTCACTCTCCCACACCAAAGTCACTCACTCTCCCACACCAAAGTCACTCACTCTCCCTCACCAAAGTCACTCACTCTCCCACACCAAAGTCACTCACTCTCCCACACCAAAGTCACTCACTCTCTCACACCAAAGTCACTCACTCTCTCACACCAAAGTCACTCACTCTCCCTCACCAAAGTCACTCACTCTCCCACACCAAAGTCACTCACTCTCTCACACCAAAGTCACTCACTCTCTCACACCAAAGTCACTCACTCTCTCTCACCAAAGTCACTCATTCTCCCACACCAAAGTCACTCACTCTCCCCTCCAAAGTCACTCACTCTCCCACACCAGTCATTCACTCTCCCACACCAAAGTCACTCACTCTCCCACACCAAAGTCACTCACTCTCCCTCACCAAAGTCGCTCACTCTCCCACACCAAAGTCACTCACTCTCCCACACCAAAGTCACTCACTCTCCCACACCAAAGTCACTCACTCTCCCACACCAAAGTCCAAAGAGTAAACCAGTGATTTTAACATCACAGCACACAGGAGTTCACAGGAGTTGTTGATCCACTGCTGCCTCCATCACTAACTTACAATGACTGATTTTAGTGAATTCAGCTTTTAAAATATTTAATTTAGACTTAACTCAGTGACACAAAGTGACCACACGAGGCAGCAGAGGACCAGCACCTCCTGCTAAAATCACTGGTTTTCTCTGTGAGTTAATGGCAGTAGCTAAACTCCTGTGTTTACACAGAGCTTCTTTGTCTCCGTCACTGTGTCATAAAAGTTAAATATATTGTGTTAATAACTGCGTTTAAAGGTTTTCTTACTAAAGGTTATTATTACAGAGTTGTCACTTCCACTTAAATCCTCTTATTTTCTGCTGTAATTATGCAAACGCACTTTCACTCCCTGCACAAATCAAGTTGGCAATTAGTTTGAAAAAAGAATCAAATATAAGTTATAATGGAAATATATGAGCGTTTGTGTCCAATAACATCATCTGACACTGGATCATGATGAAATCAACAGATAAATGTGTGTGTGTGTGTGTGTGTGTGTGTGTGTGTGTGTGTGTGTGTGTGTGTGTGTGTGTGTGTGTGTGTGTGTGTGTGTGTGTGTGTGTGTGTGTGTGTACAGGAGGCCTCTTTCAGACCCTCACTGGGGGAGTGTTGACTTATTTTTGGCCCTGGATTTAACCCAGAAACCACAGAGTGAAGCCCAGAGTTGAGTTTCCACAGAATTCCTCAGAATTACTTTAATAGGTAAATAGTGTGTGTGTGTGTGTGTGTGTGTGTGTGTGTGTGTTAAAGCTCCTGTCGTCATGTTCTTTACATAAATGTGTGTATCATGTGTCCAGGCTGAGCTCTTCACTGTGTAAACACACTGTGTGTGCGTGTGCACGTGCGTGCACGTGTGTGTGTGTGCATGTGCGTCACCTTCAGCTCCTGCATGGTTAGCTCGGTGCCGTTCTCTTTAGCGCTCTCCATCAGGACGTCGAGTGCGTCGCTGTAATCCTTCCCCTGTGAACACAGAGGTTTCTCTCTGATCGCTTTCTCGATGCTTTTCTGCAGCGCGTCACGAGCACGAATCCCCTGCACACACACACACACACACACGGGTCAGTTTCCTGCTGTAAACAAGCGTCAGCTTCATCGTTAGCGTTAGCATCAGCGTAGCTCGTACCCTCCTGTAGCCGCTGAACGGCAGGTCGATGGGTAAACTGAACAGATTGTCCACAAAGTCCTGGAAGGTGTCGAACAGATTCTTCATCTCCTCGTCAGAAACTCTGAAGCCCAACAGAACTCTGACGGCCATCGTGAACGACAACCGCTGACTCTCTCTGTGGACACACAACAACAACACAGTCAGACGACAACACAACAACACAGTCAGACAACAACACAGTCAGACAACAACACAGTCAGACAGCTGAGGAACAGTCGGACAACAACACAGTCAGACAACACAACAACACAATCAGACGACAACACCAACAACACAGTCAGACAGTTGAGGAACAGTCGGACAGTTGAGGAACAGTCAGACAACTGAGGAACAGTCAGACAGTTGAGGAACAGCCGGACAGTCAGACAGTTGAGGAACAGTCAGACAACTGAGGGACAGTCGGACAGTTGAGGAACAGTCGAGGAACAGTCGAGGAACAGTCAGACAACTGAGGAACAGTCAGACAGTTGAGGAACAGTCGGACAACTGAGGAACAGTCAGACAGTTGAGGAACAGTCGGACAGTCAGACAGTTGAGAGACAGTTGAGGAACAGTCGGACAGTCAGACAGTTGAGGAACAGTCAGACAGTTGAGGAACAGTCAGACAGTCAGACAGTTGAGGAACAGTCAGACAGTTGAGGAACAGTCGGACAGTCAGACAGTTGAGGAACAGTCAGACAGTTGAGGAACAGTCAGACAGTTGAGGAACAGTCGGACAGTCAGACAGTTGAGGAACAGTCAGACAGTTGAGGAACAGTCGGACAGTCAGACAGTTGAGGAACAGTCAGACAGTTGAGGAACAGTCAGACAGTTGAGGAACAGTCGGACAGTCAGACAGTTGAGGAACAGTCAGACAGTTGAGGAACAGTCAGACAGTTGAGGAACAGTCAGACAGTTGAGGAACAGTCGGACAGTTGAGGAACAGTCAGACAACTGAGGGACAGTTTAAAACCAGTCTACCAGAACTACACATGAACAGTCTTGCTTTACAAAGTAATCTGACAGAATGTTTCTATGGTGACGACCACGTTCATTAATCCTCACAGATGAGTTTCAGATTGTGTTTTTTTTGTGTTACCTGTAGACGTTGATAGGCTCAGGGTTTGAGCTCCACACTCTCAGACTTTCCTGAATCACCTGCTGGATTTTGGGCAGATACGACTCCAGAGCCTCGTGACTGAAGACTTTAGCAAACACCTGG
>NC_139803.1:44717526-44720026 GCF_963457635.1 Microchirus variegatus
GTAAACAAACACAGAGACCTGAGAGAAACTAACTGATCTGACCTGTGTTTACTCCAGAGACACACACAGTAACACACACACACACACACGGACACACACCCACACACACACACACACAGAGACACACAGACACACACGGACACACACACACACACAGAGAGACACAGACACACACACACTCACACACAGAGAGAGACACACACTCACCCACAGAGAGAGACACAGACACACACACACAGTAACACACACACACACACACACACACACGGACACACCCACACACACAGACACACACACACTCACACACAGAGAGAGACACACACACACAGTAACACACACACACACACACACACACAGACGCATCTCACACACAGACAGACACACACACACACTCACACACACACACAGACAGACACACACACACACTCTCACACACACACACACAGCTGAAAAACCAGGTTCAGTTTGAAGTTAATATGAGACGATGATGAAGTTTCTTTATTTCTCTTTCTTATCTGAACTGAGATCTGTGGTCATGACAGGTGTGTGTGTGTGTGTGTGTGTGTGTGTGTGTGTGTGTGTGTGTGTGTGTGTGTGTGTGTGTGTGTGTGTGTGTGTGTGTGTGTGTGTGTGTGTGTGTGTGTGTGTGTGTGTGTGTGTGTCAAGAAATTAAATCTGATCTGTGAGATTATTAGATATTTAAGTGTGTGAAGTGACACACACACACACACACACACATACACTTAAATATCTAATAATCTCTCAGATCAGATTTAATTCCTTGTTTCTTTAAGTCGAGCTTTTCTTTGGCGCCGCGGTCGCCACGACGACGTCAACATACGAGCTCCTGTTCTGTGCGTCTGTGAACAATAAAGCGTTTCTTTAATCCACCACAAAAATCACGTACTGTCTCTTTTCTCTTTGTGGAATAAAAGTGTTTTTGTGATAAAATAATAATAATAAAAAAGCTTGAAACGTATAAAAAACTTAAAGGACAGGCGTGAGATTATAATCCCGTGTTAATCTGCAGGATTAACGTGATCACGCTCATTTAATGACGTCATAATCTGAGATTTCTCTCTTTGTTTTTCAGTTTGAGGAAAACTTCACGTGAAAACGGCGCAAATCCACGTGAAAAAAAGGGGAAACGTCGTGTCTGAAGTTCACGCTCTGAAGAAGACGTCGTAACGATGTTCACGAAAAAACACGCGAGAAGTCGTGAGTGAAAGTTTTCACGGGCTGGAAATCGCGACTCGATTCGTAAGAACTTGACAACTTCTTCTTCTTCTTAACGTCCGACTGTGAATCTTTGAAATCGGAACATTGCGATCTATTGAAAATCGTACGTACAGAGCGAGTAAAGCGTGTGTTTTTTTAAAGGAAAGTTTCGACTAAAACAGAGAAAAACACCTGCGTGAACTAAACGACCAACAGATGCTTCGACTGTTTCATCTCTGAGAACTCGTGTTTCCAGACGTCGTTTAAAAAAAAAGGCGCTAATTAGCATCCTGGCCCCTCCCCCTCCCTCCCCTCGCCCCTCCCCCCTCCTCCCTGACAGAGGACACGAAGGCGTCTCAGCTGCAATGCATTCTGGTCCGTGTTTGTGTCTCCGTTTGTGCGTCTGAGAACAAACTGTTGACCTGAAGTGTTTTCACTGCTGTACTGTGACACACACACACACACACACACACACACGCGCACACTCGCACACACACACCCCCACACACACACACACACACCAGGTCGCCGGCTGGCCTCTGGAGCCCTCAGGGTGTGTGTGTGTGTGTGTGTGTGTGTGTGTGTGTGTGTGTGTGTGTTTTCTCTGCTACATTTTGCTGCCACATGGATGTAGAGTGGTTTAGTATGTCTGCCTGGCAGACCTATACACACACACACTAACGTTAACACACACACACACACACACACACACACACACACACACACACACACACACACACACAGAGGGAGTTCCTCAGCAGTCAGACAAGGCTCCCTTTCACACTCTCAAGATACAGCATCAGATTGGGGTCGACTGTGTACTTTCTAAGGTGTGTGTGTGTGTGTGTGTGTGCGTGTGTGTGTGCGTGTGCGTGTGTGCGTGTGCATGTGCGTGTGTGTGCACACGTTCTATTTCCATGTCTCTATTTTCTTCTCTCACACATTTTTGTCTGTTTTCATCGTCATAATCAAGAAAAAAAACACAGAAAGTGACACTAACGTAGTGTGTGTGTGTGTGTGTGTGTGTGTGTGTGTGTGTGTGTGTGTGTTAGGGGTGTGGTCTGGATGACATTTAGCTTAAAAGGTGAGAAGTGTGTGTGTGTGTAATGCCAGGTTTGAAAGGGGGGAGGGTGAACACACACACACACACACACACACACACACACAGAATGAGGATGGAAAAGTTGTGATGTAATGACGCCACACGTCTGTTGCAGGAGAACACACACTCTCACACACACACACACACACACACACTTTCCCTCTAAACATCAGTGAGACT
>NC_139803.1:44722526-44727526 GCF_963457635.1 Microchirus variegatus
GGTCTCAGGGTGAGTGTTTAGAGAGTCCTGAACAACCGTAATCTCCCTTTCTATAATGTCTTCGGGTCAGGGGCCAACACACACACACACACACACACACACACATTCTTGTACTTGCTGCATACTGAGGACTGGGTTGCTGACAAAGTGAGGACCAGCATTTCCACTTTATAAATCAACACAATTACAAATATCTACTTCATGAACGACATCTATAAAGAACGACTGGTTGCAGTACCATAACATGTCTGCAGGTGGAGCCCCAGAGCAAAAAGGGCTGGAAACTTTTTGATTTTTTAAATTTTTGGTCCAAAATTTGACAAAAACATCGTACTTATACGATGTCGACAAAAAAAAAATTTGACCAAAAATTTTTGGTCTAAAATTTGACAAAAACGTCATACTATACTGTCGTTCCAAAATTTTTAAAAAAAATGTACCCAAAATTCTTGGTCCAAAATTTGACAAAAACGTCATACTATGCTGTCGTTCCAAAATTTGAAAAAAAAAATTACCCAAAATTCTTGGTCCAAAATTTGACAAAAACGTCATACTATACTGTCGTTCCAAAATTTGAAAAAAAAAATTACCCAAAATTCTTGGTCCAAAATTTGACAAAAACATCATACTTGTACTATGTCGACCAAAATAAAAAAAATAATTTGACCAAAAATGTTGGTCCAAAATTTGTCAAAAACGTCATACTATACTATGTCGTCCAAAATTTGGCAAACAAATTTGACCAAAAATTTTGGTCCATAATTTGACAAAAAAAATTTACCAAAAATTGTTGGCCCAAAATTGAACCCAAATTTTTTTGGTCCAAAATTTGTCAAAAACGTCATACTATACTATGTCGTCCAAAATTTGACAAACAAATTTGACCAAAAATTTTTGGTCCAAGATTTGTCAAAAAAATGTTGGTCCAAAATTTGATAAAAACGTCATACTATACTGGCGTTCCAAAATTTGAAAAAAAAAATTACCAAAAATTTTGGTCCAAAATTTGACAAAGTGTCATACTATACTATGTCGTCCAAAATTTGACAAACAAATTTGACCAAAAATTTTGGTCCATAATTTGACAAAAAAAAATTACCAAAAATTGTTGGTCCAAAATTGAACCCAACATTTTTTGGTCCAAAATTTGACCAAAAAATGTTGTGTCAAAATTTGACAAAAATGTTATACTATACTATGTCGTCCAAAATTTGATTTATTTTTTTTTTGACAAATTGAGTATAGCATGTTTACAACCTAAGGAAGTGATTTCTATGAAAACAAAGTGCCAAAATGTCCTCACTCCGTAAAAATGACCTCACTTTGTTGGTTAAAAACCCTTACTGGTCCTCAGTATGCTGCAAGTACAAGAACACTCACACACACACACACACACACACACACACACACACACACACACACACACACACACTCACACACACACACACACACACACACTCAGTGACAGAGTGAACTTCAGAACAGCAGCGTGTTCTCGGGGTGAAAGACGGGGCAGAGAAAGCGCTGCCAGAACCTACTGCTAATCTGAGGAGGAGGAGGATGAACGGATGAAGTTGGAGGAAATAAAGGAAGAGAAGAAGAAGATGAAAAAAGAAACTTAAACCTTTCACTGAGACACATCTGATGTGACAGCTCAAGATGAAACGTCTCCGTGGCGACGCCGCGGCGACCAATCACAGCGCAGGGCGAGATACGACGGCGTCTGCGAACGCGAGAAACGCTCGTTTCTACGGCTGCGAACTTTTAAAGGGACGCTCTCTCACACACACACACACACACACACACACACAGTCTGTCCTGGTGTCGTTCACTCAGTGAAAAACAAAAAGAAAGTAAAAGTTGATCATCGATGAAACGTATGTGTGTGTGTGCGCGTGTGTGTGCGCGTGTGTGTGTGCGTGTGTGTGTGTGTGTGTGTGTCTGTGTGTCTGTGTGTGACCACAGTTATGCAGCACAGTCATGGAACCTTCTATAGTTAAAGTCTCACAGTCCTGCCTCTGTCTGAGCTGTTTAAAGGTACAGTCCACACACACACACACACACACACACACACACACACACACACACTAAATGTGTTGACTTAATAATTCAAACACAAATGTTTCTTCAGACTTTGTCGTCATAAAGCGACAGTCGCCCAATCACTGATTCATGTGGAATCATGTGTATATGTTGTGTATCTGTGTGTGTGTTTGTGTTGTGTATGGCAATGACCCCCAGTGGCCACAGGAGGAAGCTGTTATAAAAGGTGACAAAGGTCACGACCCACGAATCCTGTCACGTCAACTTTGAGTTTTACACGCAAGTTTACGTTCAAACGTGATGTTTGTTTTGAAAATCGTAAAGTTTGTACAAAACATAGTACGTAGAGTTTGTAAAAACATTGTAAGTAGAGTTTGTACAAAACATAGTACGTAGAGTTTGTAAAAAAACATTGTACGTAGAGTTTGTAAAAAAACATTGTACGTAGAAAACATGGTACATGGCTAGTAAATAACATTGTACGTAACATCCTATGTAGAGTTCGTTAAAAACATCGTACATAGAGTTTGTAAATAACGTCGTATGTAGAGTTTGTCAAAAGAAATTGTACGTAGAGTTTGTACAAAACATCGTACAACACGTCTGTGCATATATCAAGTTGTTTGTGTGTATGTAAGTTGTCATGTTAATGTAGTGATTCTTTATACGTAAACGCACCTGAACTCTATGCTTGTGTGTGCGTGTGTGTGTGTGCGTGCGCAGGGGTGTGTGTGTGTGTAGGGGTGTGTGTGTGTGTGTGTTGCTCCTGCTTTGGCAGCGTCTCTAACAGGAGCAGACAGATCTTTGGCACCGACATTAAACTGCAGATCGTTTTAAAATGGACCGTCTGCTGTGTGTGTGCGTGTGTGTGTGTGTGTGTGTGTGTGTGTGTGTGTGTGTGTGTGTGTGTGTGTGTGTGTGTGTGTGTGTGTGTGTGTGTGTGTGTGTGTGTGTTAGAGAGTCTACACGAGGCAGAAGACGAGAAATAAAGTGAAAATAAATAGGGTGAGAATAAAAAGAGAGAATAAAAAGTTAACGATCCACAGTCAAATATGAAGACGATCGTCGTCTCAGGTCTAAACTCCAGATAAAACTCGTCCGATCGTCGTGAAGTTTCTCTGTCGCTCACGACCGAGCTCGTGATGTCATCGATGTTTCTGTCGCCCTCACGTGGACACAAAGGTAACTGCGTTTGTGTCGAGACACACGGTTTCAACTCGGAAACATCGCCGGTGTGAGCGCTGAAGGGTTTTCACGTTATTTAGATCAGAAACGCGATGTTTTAAAGTCACAGAGACGTCAGCGTGAGACGTCAGCGTGAGACGTCAGCATGAGACGTCAGCGTGAGACGTCAGCGTGGGCTCCACACATTTAAATCTGCGTCATCTGTGAACAGTTTGTGCTTCTGCTCTGAGAGAAAACACTGATCTCAGGATTCTTTTGTTCTAACATGTGTCGCTTCATTTTCTCACTTTCATCAAGTTAAATGAACGCTGTGTGAACTCAGTAGCTCCGCCCACGTCCGGCCCCCTCCACTGTCTCAGCAGATCTGAGGTCAGTCTGTGTTTCTGTTTTCATTTTTACTGTCGTGGAGCAAAATTCACCTGGAGTTCAAGACTTCAACCATAGAGAAAACCAGTGATTTTAGCTCACAGGGACACAGGAGCTGCTGGTCCTCTGCTGCCTCGTGTGGTCACTTTGCATCACTGAATTAAATTATAATGAAGAATTTCAAAAGCCGAATTCACTAAAATCAGTCATTGTAAGTTAGTGATGGAGGCAGCAGTGGATCAACAACTCCTGTGAACTCCTGTGTGCTGTGATGTTAAAATCACTGGTTTACTCGATGGACTTTGGTGTGGGAGAGTGAGTGACTTTGGTGTGGGAGAGTGAGTGACTTTGGTGTGGGAGAGTGAGTGACTTTGGTGTGGGAGAGTGAGTGACTTTGGTGCGGGAGAGTGAGCGACTTTGGTGCGGGAGAGTGAGCGACTTTGGTGTGGGAGAGTGAGCGACTTTGGTGTGGGAGAGTGAGTGACTTTGGTGTGAGAGAGTGAGTGACTTTGGTGTGGGAGAGTTCACTCAGAGTGAGCTTCTGTGTCTGAGCAGCAGGGGGCGCTCACACCATAGTCAGCCCTGATTTAAAGAGTCTCATCGTGTTTGTGTCTCTGTGTCGTTTCATGATGATTGTGATCGTGTGGACATTTGGTCCTCAGAAGTATGGACATGTCCACAGGCTGTGATGTCCCTGTCTGGCTGACTCCTCCCCCTCCTCCTCCTCCTCCTCCTCTTCCTCTTCCTCCTCCTCTTCCTCCCCCCCCCTCATCTATAAACTTGGCTCTGCTCCTCGGTTACATTCCTGCAGCGCGTCTCGCGCGGTGTCAGATGTAACGGAGAGTTCAAGCCCCGCACGCGGCCGACGTGCCTCTGCTCGTCAAACACACACACGCACACACCTACACACACGCACACACCTACACACGCACACACACACACACACACACACACACACACACACACACACACACACACACACCTCCCATCATCATCATCATCATCATCACAAACATTCACAGCATCTTTAAAACTGACTCAACACATTTCTATAAAGACTGTGTTTGATCATCATCATCATCCTGGACACTGTGTGTGTGTGTGTGTGTGTGTGTGTGTGTGTGTGTGTGTGTGTGTGTGTGTCTCAGTGGAGATGAAGATGATGATGAAGGTGAATCCTCAGCGTCTGTTTCACTTTTTTTTTTTTTTAAACGCTTCTCTTCATTTTTCCACAATCTCATCCAACTATACAGCGCGTGTGCGCGCGTGTGTGCGCGTGAGCCTCAGGATCAGACAGACAGCTCGTGTCAGCGCGGACCCGCCGCTCCGCTCCTCGCGCGCCAGAGATTGAGTTTAAAATCCCACAAACTGACGTGATGTGATCTCGTGAAGTGATCTCGCGCTGG
>NC_139803.1:44730026-44777526 GCF_963457635.1 Microchirus variegatus
CTTTTACTTTTTTTGATTGAAATAATCATCGTATTATTTTTTCACTAAACAGCTGCTGTTTGTCTTCAATCAGGTCCTCATTCACTGTGGCACGCGCGCGCGCACACACACACACACAGTGTGAATGTTTTATTTCCTCATAATAAACTAAAACAGTGATTTGACCTCTCTCTCCCTCTCTCTCTCCTCTGAAAGCGGCTCAATGCCGCCGCCTAGCGGTCGATAGTCACATGACAGTCGGCCAGAGAGAGAGAAGAAAGGAGACAGAAAAGTTGACCAAAACAAAAGTTTAAATAATTAAAAACAAACATAATATGAAAAAAAAGTAGAATAAACGGAAAATGAATTAAAAATAACGTAAATAAAGATTATTCTTCTTATGTCACAGTTGAACATCTGATGATCTCATTTTAATGTTATGAGATTAGATTAGATTTTAACAAAGGGTCAGAGGTCAACAAATTAGAAATAAAATAAACTTTAAGATATGGAACAACGATGTAAACAGAAGTATATTAGTATTGAAATATTCACTTCATTATGGAAGTAAATAAACAAAATGTACACAAACATCAGAAATGAACATTAGAGCAGATTATTGTAAATCTATGATGTCTTTAAGAACATGTTCACGTCTTTATCTTCACTGTGAAACTGAAGTTTATGAACCACTCACTCTCCCACACCAAAGTCCATAGAGAAAATCCGTGATTTTAGCGCACAGGGACGCAGGAGCTGCTGGTCCTCTGCTACCTGTGAGTGACTTTGGTGTGAGAGAGTGAGTGACTTTGGTGTGTGAGTGACTTTGGTGTTGGAGAGTCAGTGACTTTGGTGTGTGAGTGACTTTGGTGTGTGAGAGTGAGTGACTTTGGTGTGTGAGAGTGAGTGACTTTGGTGTGGGAGAGTCAGTGACTTTGGTGTTGGAGAGTCAGTGACTTTGGTGTGGGAGAGTGAGTGACTTTGGTGCAGATGACTGAACTGTGTTTACATGTTGAACAAAGACATTAAATGTGACTTTTCTTATTGAGAAGTTTTAATGTAAAAATCATGACAGATTTGTGTTGAGAAGTGAGTTCACAGCTGATTTAACAGATTACACTGAAGTTCAGCTCATTCACAACTGAAGGGAAATAAAAACCAAACCTCTCTCTCTCTCTCTCTCTCTCTCTCTCTCTCTCTCTCTCTCTCTCTCTCATCCTCTCCATTACAGAGGTCACGACCTCTTGTGTAATGTGTCATAACCTCAGTGTCTGTGTTCCAGGTCACCACTGATCCTGGTAACACTGTTATGTGTGTAACTTAGATCATTACAGCTGTGTGTGTGTGTGTGTGTGTGTGTGTGTGTGTGTGTGTGTGTGTGTGTGTGTAAGCGTACACCGCCTTATCTTTACATTCCACTGCAATGTCCATTTAAGCTTTTAACACGAGCTAAATACACACACACACACACACACACACATTCACTGCCATGTGTGTTTGTGTGTAATGATGTGTGTGTGTGTGTGTGTGTGTGTAATGATGTGTGTGAGTTTTCTTATCGCCATCATCGTACTTAAAATTTCCTGTGACCCGTCACTGACCTTACACAGCTGAAGTGTTTGGCTTAGGCTTTAGAGGCTTAGAGGAAACACACACACACACACACACACACACACACACACACACACACACACACACACACACACACACACACACGCACACACACACACACACAACCTAATGTAATCAAACTTGAACCTGAGACCGTGTTTGTTCACTCACTAATGACCTCATTATCTCAGCACACACACATTAAAGTGATGCTTTTTGTTTGTTCGAGATACTGAAACAAAGACAGCAGCGTGAGCGCCCCCTGCAGGCACAGTGGCTCACTCTCCCACACCAAAGTCCACATAGAATTTTCTCGATAAGCAAAACCACGATTCAAGATTCAAGATTCAAGATGCTTTATTTATCCCGAGGGAAATTATTGTGCAACAATTGGGAGGTAAAAGTGTAGATGTACAAGAGTTAAGAGATACATAAAATAATCACCTTTAATGTCTTTGTTCAACATGCAAACACCACTCACTCTCCCACACCAAAGTCACTCACTCTCCCACACCAAAGTCACTCACTCCCCACACCAAAGTCACTCACTCTCCCACACCAAAGTCACTCACTCTCCCACACCAAAGTCACTCACTCTCTCACACCAAAGTCACTCACTCTCCCTTACCAAAGTCACTCACTCTCTCACACCAAAGTCACTCACTCTCCCACACCAAAGTCACTCACTCTCCCACACCAAAGTCACTCACTCTCCCTTACCAAAGTCACTCACTCTCCCGCACCAAAGTCACTTACTCTCTCGCACCAAAGTCACTCACTCTCCCACACCAAAGTCACTCACTCTCCCACACCAAAGTCACTCACTCTCCCTCACCAAAGTCACTCACTCTCCCACACCAAAGTCACTCACTCTCCCACACCAAAGTCACTCACTCTCCCACACAAAAGTCGCTCACTCACCCACACCAAAGTCACTCACTCTCCCACACTAAAGTCACACACAACAGACACACAGTTGCTTCACTGACCGACGATAATCCTGGTTTGCTAATTGACAAACACGTTAGCGTTAGCGGAGGCTGTTTTGTTGCGTTGAGACGACGTCAGCGTTCTGTTTTTAATCACAAACAACAAACGGAAAAGAGGGAAAAACACAACATTTTCCAAAACAAATTTTGCAGAAGTTTGCGATCTCCTCGTCATGTGTTCGACGTTAAAGACGTGTTCGTATGTTCAGTCTGAGGAGGAGAACTCTGTGTGCTGCGTTTGATGCCCACAGGACAAGAGTTCACCAACTAATTGTGGTTAAAAAGTCCACGATTTCATGCAGATTCCTTGAACTAATTAAGTACAAAGTGCCCCCCCACCTCCTCCTCCTCCTCCTCCTCCTCCTCCTCCTCCTCCTCCTCCTCCTCACCAAATTTTCTGGATGGCGGCTCGTGGAAAGACTTGTGGATAAAAGAAGGATGTGGTTTTGTTTGAGCTGCTGCTCCAGGCTGCTGTGCGACAACATCATTACGGCTTCATCTGATCACAGCTGTTTCCAGCCGCGGCCACGGGGGGGCGGAGCTAAAGGAGACGAGGTCATGTCCTCGCGTTTGAACCCTGGACCATGACGCTAACGCTAAAGCTAACGTATGTAAGTCTGTGTGTGTCCTGAAAGTGAAGCGTCAGGAACCTGTGAGCTAAAACCACGTTTGAGATAAAGACGTGAACGTGTTCTTGAGATATCGTAGACTTTAACTGACTTTCAAATGATTTTTCAAGGGCCTAAAATCAGTTTATAAACCACTCACTCTCCCACACCAAAGTCACTCACTCTCCCTTCACCAAAGTCACTCACTCTCACACACCAAAGTCACTCACTCTCCCACACCAAAGTCACTCACTCTCCCACACCAAAGTCACTCACTCTCCCACACCAAAGTCACTCACTCTCCCTTCACCAAAGTCACTCACTCTCACACACCAAAGTCACTCACTCTCCCTTCACCAAAGTCACTCACTCTCACACACCAAAGTCACTCACTCTCCCACACCAAAGTCACTCACTCTCCCACACCAAAGTCACTCACTCTCTCACACCAAAGTCACTCACTCTCCCAAATTCACTCACTCTCACACACCAAAGTCACTCACACTCCCAAAGTCACTCACTCTCCCACACCAAAGTCACTCACTCTCACACACCAAAGTCACTCACTCTCCCACACCAAAGTCACTCACTCTTTCACACCAAAGTCACTCACTCTCCCACACCAAATTCACTCACTCTCCCACACCAAAGTCACTCACTCTCCCACACCAAAGTCACTCACTCTCACACACCAAAGTCACTCACTCTCCCACACCAGTCACTCACTCTCACACACTAAAGTCACTCACACTCCCAAAGTCACTCACTCTCCCACACCAAAGTCACTCACTCTCACACACCAAAGTCACTCACTCTTTCACACCAAAGTCACTCACTCTCCCACACCAAATTCACTCACTCTCCCACACCAAAGTCACTCACTCTCCCACACCAAATTCACTCACTCTCCCACACCAAAGTCACTCACTCTCCCACACCAGTCACTCACTCTCACACACTAAAGTCACTCACACTCCCAAAGTCACTCACTCTCCCACACCAAAGTCACTCACTCTCACACACTAAAGTCACTCACACTCCCACACCAAAGTCACTCACACTCCCACACCAAAGTCACTCACACTCCCACACCAAAGTCACTCACACTCCCACACCAAAGTCACTCACTCTCCCACACCAAAGCCACTTTGGTGTGGGAGAGTGAGTGGTTTACTAACTTCAGATATCGTACAGACTTAAAGTGACGTAGAGTTTATCAGACTCACGTTTCCATATCATTGGACGAAAAAACAACAACAACAACAACATCTCTGCAGAGAAAGATGGAAAACCACGATAAAGACGTGAACTATGAGAAATAAACAACAACAACAACAACAACGGCTGCAGCTGATGATGATGATGATGATGAAAACACAAACACGTCTGAAATTCACCAGATAAATAAATATAAATAATAAAGAAATGTCAAAATATGAGTTTAATTGAATCGATTTGAGGGAAAAGACGTCGACTCAGCTCTGAAGAATCTGTGATTTAAGACGATGAATCTGCCACGTTTAAGATTTTCAAACCTTTAAATCACGATGTTTTATTTGTCTCTGGCTGCGTTCGTCGCCATTTCTCGCTCATTTCGTCCAAAAACAAGTTGTGAAGCTGGTTTGAGTTTGAAAGGAAGACGACGGATGAACGCGGTGATGATGATGAAGAAGAAGAAGAAGAAGAAGAAAGAGACGACTGACGCTCGTAAATCACAGCGTAGACGACGACTCAGCAGAAAATCACTTTTCTTCTGTAAATCGTCGTTTTCTCTTTTTTTTGCAGCAGTTTTCACATATTTCACTTTGAATTCTTTATATAAAACAAATCTGTAGAAGTAGAATTTTTTTAAATAATAAATAATAATAATGTGGCTTTAAAAACACAGAGAAATAAAACATGAAATAAACAATAAAGTGTGATAAAAATATAAATACACACAAACCACAGGATCTGTCCATATAAGGAGTTTTGTCATTTACCCACGATGCACCTGCGGCACTGATCTGTGCCACGAGAGCTCAGAGGGTGAAACAAAATGGCCGCCAATCAACGCACAACAAACTTATTAGAATTCATTAAAAAATTAGAATAAAAGTTATTTTTTATTTTTAAAAAAATTCCCTCTGATGATGAAGAGGTCACGACCTCTGCTCACACACACAGAGACTAACAGGTGTGTGTGTGTGTGTGTGTGTGTGTAGAACAATTTCCCACAAACACACATCAACACACTGTTGTTAATCAGAGTTTATACACACCACATGTACATGATGACACATACACACACTCTACTGTGACCTAATGAACTCTCTGTCTGTGTGTGTGTGTGTGTGTGTGTGTGTGTGTGTGTGTCGTTGTTCAAAGCATTATAAACGAAGGTGAACGTGTTTGTTTTTCTCGTTCCAGACGAAAACCAAACATCAGACGACAAACAGGTAACGTTGTGCTAACTTGTTACACTGATACAAACTCAGTACTCGGTACATTTAGAGAAGAACGTGTTCACTGAGCAGAAAACACTGAGTCATTTTACAGCTCGCTCACACACACACACACACACACACACACACACACACACACACACACACACACACACACACACACACACACACACACACACACACACACACACACACAGTGTTTCTGTAACCTTTGACCCCTCAGGCTCATAAATAATCCGGAGGTGAGGAGAAGTGTGTGAGCTGTCTCATCTGTCTTCTTTAGACCACTGTGTGTGTGTGTGTGTGTGTCTTCATGGGGAAACCTGTCTTTGTGGGGACTTTTTCGAGGGTTAAGACCTGGTTTTCGGCTCAGGATGAGACCAGCGTGGAAGAACACACACACACACACACACACATTAATCACAGCAGACACCCACGCTGTCTCAGAGGTCAAAGGTCACTGTGAGAGAACCCAGAGAGAATCAGACGTTTGCTGCGTTTGAAACTGAGCGAAAAATAGAAACACTTTTAAATTTAGTGTTTCAGTGTTTGTGTTTACATCATAGTATAGTATGACGTTTTTGTCAAATTTTGGACCAAAACATTTTTCCAAAAAAAAATTCAATTTTGGGACGACATAGTATATAGTATGTCGTTTTTGTCAAATTTTGGGCGACGTATGACGTTTTAATCAATTTTTGGACCAACAAACTTTTCAAAAAAAAATTTCAATTCTGGGACGACATAGTATAGTATGTCGTTTTTGTCACATTTTGGACCAACATTTTTTTCCAAATAAATGGTCAAATCTTGCGCAAAATATTGTAGTATGCCATGTTTGTCATATTTTGGATGACGTATGACGTTTTTGTCAAATTTTGGACCAATTGACAAAAAAATGGTTTTCTAAAAAATTGTCAGATTTTGGACGACATAGTATAGTATGTTGTTTTTGTCACATTTTGGACCAACATTTTTTTTCCAAATAAATGGTCAAATCTTGTGCGAAATATCGTAGTATGCCATGTTTGTCATATTTTGGATGACGTATGACGTTTTAGTTAATTTTTGGACCAAAAAACTTTTCCAAAAAAATTGTACATTTTGGGACGACATAGTATAGTATGTCGTTTTTGTCAAATTTTGGACCAAATTTTTTTTTCAAAAAATTGTCACATTTTGGACGACGTAGTATAGTATGACGTACTACATAGTATAGTATGACGTTTTTGACAAGTTTTGGACCAAAAAAACGTTTTTCAAAAAAATGGCCAGATTTTGGACGACATAGTATAGTATGTCGTTTTTGTCAAATTTTGGACCAAATTTTTTTTCCCAAAAATGGTCACATTATGGACGACATAGTATAGTGGGACGTACTACATAGTATATAGTATGACGTTTTTGACAAGTTTTAGGCCAAAAAAACTTTTTCAAAAAAATGGTCAGATTTTGGACGACATAGTATAGTATGTCGTTTTTGTCAAATTTTGGACCAATTTTTTATTTTCCAAAAATGATCACATTATGGACGACATAGTATAGTAGGACATACTACATAGTATTTTATTACGTTTTTGTCAAGTTTTGGACCAAAAAAATGGTTTTCTAAAAAATTGTCAGATTTTGGACGACATAGTATAGTATGTTGTTTTTGTCACATTTTGGACCAACATTTTTTTTCCAAATAAATGGTCAAATCTTGTGCGAAATATCGTAGTATGCCATGTTTGTCATATTTTGGATGACGTATGACGTTTTAGTTAATTTTTGGACCAAAAAAATGGTTTTCTAAAAAATTGTCAGATTTTGGACGACATAGTATAGTATGTTGTTTTTGTCACATTTTGGACCAACATTTTTTTTCCAAATAAATGGTCAAATCTTGTGCGAAATATCGTAGTATGCCATGTTTGTCATATTTTGGATGACGTATGACGTTTTAGTTAATTTTTGGACCAAAAAACTTTTCCAAAAAAATTATACATTTTGGGACGACATAGTATAGTATGTCGTTTTTGTCAAATTTTGGACCAATTTTTTTTTCAAAAAATTGTCACATTTTGGACGACGTAGTATAGTATGACGTACTACATAGTATAGTATGACGTTTTTGACAAGTTTTGGACCAATAAAACGTTTTTCAAAAAAATGGTCAGATTTTGGACGACATAGTATAGTATGTCGTTATTGCCAAATTTTGGACCAAATTTTTTTTTCCAAAAATGGTCACATTATGGACGACACAGTATAGTATGATGTACTACATAGTATAGTATGACGTTTTTGACAAGTTTTGGACCAAAAAAACGTTTTTCAAAAAAATGGTCAGATTTTGGACGACAAAGTATAGTATTTCGTTTTTGTCAAATTTTGGACCAATTTTTTCATTTTCCAAAAATGATCACATTATGGACGACATAGTATAGTAGGACGTACTACATAGTATTTTATTACGTTTTTGTCAAGTTTTGGACCAAAAAAATGGTTTTCTAAAAAATTGTCAGATTTTGGACGACATAGTATATAGTATGTCGTTTTTGTCACATTTTGGACCAGCATTTTTTTTTCCAAATAAATGGTCAAATCTTGTGCGAAATATCGTAGTATGCCATGTTTGTCATATTTTGGATGACGTATGACGTTTTAGTTAATTTTTGGACCAAAAAACTTTTCCAAAATTTTTTTACATTTTGGGACGACATAGTATAGTATGTCGTTTTTGTCAAATTTTGGACCAAATTTTTTTCTCCGAAAAATGGTCACATTTTGGACAACATAGTATAGTATAACGTACTACATAGTATAGTATGACGTACTACATTGTATACAATGACGTTTTTGTCAAGTTTTGGACCAAAAAATTGTTTTATAAAAAAAAAAAAATGGTCAGATTTTGGACGACATAGTATAGTATGTCGTTTTTGTCAAATTTTGGACCAATTTTTAAATTTTCCAAAAATGATCACATTATGGACGACATAGTAAAGTGGGACGTACTACATAGTATTTTATTACGTATTGTCAAGTTTTGGACCAAAAAAACGTTTTTCAAAAAAATGGTCAGATTTTGGACGACATAGTATAGTATGTCATTTTTGTCAAATTTTGGACCAAATCTTTTTTTTCCAAAAATGGTCACATTATGGACGACATAGTATAGTATGGCGTACTACATAGTATAGTATGACGTTTTTGACAAGTTTTGGACCAAAAAAAGGTTTTTCAAAAAATGGTCAGATTTTGGACGACATAGTATAGTATGTCGTTATTGCCAAATTTTGGACCAAATTTTTTTTTCCAAAAATGGTCACATTATGGACGACACAGTATAGTATGACGTACTACATAGTATAGTATGACGTTTTTGAGAAGTTTTGGACCAAAAAAAGTTTTTCAAAAAAATGGCCAGATTTTGGACAACATAGTATATAGTATGTCGTTTTTGTCAAATTTTGGACCAAATTTTTTTTCCCAAAAATGGTCACATTATGGACGACATAGTATAGTAGGACGTACTACATAGTATTTTATTACGTATTGTCAAGTTTTGGACCAAAAAAACGTTTTTCAAAAAAATGGTCAGATTTTGGACGACATAGTATAGTATGTCGTTTTTGTAAAATTTTGGACTAAATGTTTTTTTTCCAAAAATGGTCACATTATGGACGACATAGTATAGTAGGACGTACTACATAGTATAGTATGACGTTTTTGACAAGTTTTGGACCAAAAAAAGGTTTTTCAAAAAATTGTCAGATTTTGGACGACATAGTATAGTATGTCGTTATTGCCAAATTTTGGACCAAATTTTTTTTTCCAAAAATGGTCACATTATGGACGACACAGTATAGTATGACGTACTACATAGTATAGTATGACGTTTTTGAGAAGTTTTGGACCAAAAAAAGTTTTTCAAAAAAATGGCCAGATTTTGGACGACATAGTATATAGTATGTCGTTTTTGTCAAATTTTGGACCAAATTTTTTTTCCCAAAAATGGTCACATTATGGACGACATAGTATAGTAGGACGTACTACATAGTATTTTATTACGTTTTTGTCAGATTTTGGACGACATAGTATAGTATGTCGTTTTTGTCAAATTTTGGACCAATTTTTTATTTTCCAAAAATGATCACATTATGGACAACATAGTATAGTAGGACGTACTACATAGTATTTTATTACGTTTTTGTCAGATTTTGGACGACATAGTATATAGTATGTCGTTTTTGTCACATTTTGGACCAACATTTTTTTTCCAAATAAATGGTCAAATCTTGTGCGAAATATCGTAGTATGCCATGTTTGTCATATTTTGGATGACGTATGACGTTTTAGTCAATTTTTGGACCAAAAAACTTTTCCAAAAATTTTTTACATTTTGGGACGACATAGTATATAGTATGTCGTTTTTGTCAAATTTTTGACTAAATGTTTTTTTTCCAAAAATGGTCACATTATGGACGACATAGTATAGTATGTCGTTTTTGTCAAATTTTGGACCAATTTTTTATTTTCCAAAAATGATCACATTATGGACTACATAGTATAGTATGACGTACTAGATTGTATACTATGACGTTTTTGTCAAGTTTTGGACCAAAAAATTGTTTTATAAAAAAAAAAATGTTCAGATTTTGGACTACATAGTATAGTATGTCGTTTTTGTCAAATTTTGGACCAATTTTTTATTTTCCAAAAATGATCACATTATGGACGACATAGTATAGTAGGACGTACTACATAGTATTTTATTACGTTTCTGTCAAGTTTTGGACCAAAAAAACATTTTTCAAAAAAATGGTCAGATTTTGGACGACATCGTTTTGTATGTCGTTTTTTGTCAAATTTTGGACCAATTTTTTATTTTCCAAAAATGATAACATTATGGACGACATAGTATAGTGGGACGTACTACATAGTATTTTATTACGTTTTTGTCAAGTTTTGGACCAAAAAAACGTTTTTCAAAAAAATGGTCAGATATTGGACGACATAGTATAGTATGTCGTTTTTGTAAAATTTTGGACTAAATGATTTTTTCCAAAAATGGTCACATTATGGACGACATAGTATAGTAGGACGTACTACATAGTGTAGTATGACGCTTTTGAAAAGTTTTGGACCAATAAAACGTTTTTCAAAAAAATGGTCAGATTTTGGACGACATAGTATAGTATGTCGTTTTTGTCAAATTTTGGACCAATTTTTTGTTTTCCAAAAATGATCACATTATGGACGACATAGTATAGTAGGACGTACTACATAGTATTTTATTACGTTTTTGTCAAGTTTTGGACCAAAAAAACGTTTTTCAAAAAAATTGTCAGATTTTAAACGACATAGTAGTATGTCGTTTTTGTCAAATTTTGGATCAAAATTTTTTTTTTCCAAAAATGGTCACATTATGGACGACATAGTATAGTAGGACGTACTACATAGTATAGTATGACGTTTTTGACAAGTTTTGGACCAATAAAACTTTTTTCAAAAAAATGGTCAGATTTTGGACGACATAGTATAGTATGTCGTTTTTGTCAAATTTTGGACCAGTTTTTTTCTTCCAAAAATTGTCACATTATGGACGACATAGTATAGTAGGACGTACAACATAGTATAGTATGACGTTTTTGTCAAGTTTTGGACCAAAAAAAGTTTTTCAAAAAAATGGTCAGATTTTGGACGACATAGTATAGTATGTCGTTTTTTTAAAATTTTGGACTAAATGTTTTTTTTCCAAAAATGGTCACATTATGGACGACATAGTATAGTAGGACGTACTACATAGTATAGTATGACGTTTTTGTCAAGTTTTGGACCAAAAAAATGTTTTTCAAAAAAATTGTCACATTTTGGACGACATAGAATAGTATAACTTACTACATAGTATAGTATGTCGTTTTTTTCAAGTTTTGGACCAAAAAAATGTTTTTCAAAAAAATGGTCACATTTTGGACGACATAGTATAGTAGGACGTACTACATAGTATAGTATGTCGTTTTTGTCAAATTTTGGACCAAAGTTTTTTTCTCCGAAAAATGGTCACATTTTGGACAACATAGAATAGTATAACTTACTACATAGTATAGTATGTCGTTTTTTTCAAGTTTTGGACCAAAAAAATGTTTTTCAAAAAAATGGTCACATTTTGGACGACATAGTATAGTATGACGTACTACATTGTATACTATGACGTTTTTGTCAAGTTTTGGACCAAAAGATTGTTTTATAAAAAAAAAAAATTTCAGATTTTGGACGACATAGTATAGTATGTCGTTTTTGTCAAATTTTGGACCAATTTTTTATTTTCCAAAAATGATCACATTATGGACGACATAGTATAGTAGGACGTACTACATAGTATTTTATTACCTTTTTGTCAAGTTTTGGACCAAAAAAACGTTTTTCAAAAAAATGGTCAGATTTTGGACGACATAGTATAGTATGTCGTTTTTTGTCAAATTTTGGACCAATTTTTTATTTTCCGAAAATGATCACATTATGGACGACATAGTATAGTGGGACGTACTACATAGTATTTTATTACGTTTTTGTCAAGTTTTGGACCAAAAAAACGTTTTTCAAAAAAATGGTCAGATATTGGACGACAGTATAGTATGTCGTTTTTGTCAAATTTTGGACTAAATGTTTTTTTTCCAAAAATGGTCACATTATGGACGACATAGTATAATAGGACATACTACATAGTGTAGTATGACGCTTTTGACAAGTTTTGGACCAAAAAAACGTTTTTCAAAAAAATGGTCAGATTTTGGACGACATAGTATAGCATGTCGTTTTTGTCAAATTTTGGATCAAAATTTTTTTTTCCAAAAATGGTCACATTATGGACGACATAGTATAGTAGGACGTACTACATAGTATAGTATGACGTTTTTGACTAGTTTTGGACCAATTTTTTGTTTTCTAAAAATGATCACATTATGGACGACATAGTATAGTAGGACGTACTACATAGTATTTTATTACGTTTTTGACAAGTTTTGGACCAAAAAAACGTTTTTCAAAAAAATGGTCAGATTTTAAACGACATAGTATAGTATGTTGTTTTTGTCAAATTTTGGACCAATTTTTTGTTTTCCAAAAATGATCACATTATGGACGACATAGTATAGTAGGACGTACTACATAGTATTTTATTACGTTTTTGTCAAATTTTGGACCAAAAAAACGTTTTTCAAAAAAATGGTCAGATTTTAAACGACATAGTATAGTATGTCGTTTTTGTCAAATTTTGGACCAAATTTTTTTTTTCAAAAATTGTCACATTATGGACGACATAGTATAGTATGACATTTTTGACAAGTTTTGGACCAACAAAACGTTTTTCAAAAAAATGGTCAGATTTTGGATGACATAGTATAGTATGTCGTTTTTGTCAAATTTTGGAAAAAAAATTTGTTTTCCAAAAATGATCACATTATGGACGACATAGTATGGTAGGACGTACTACGTAGTATTTTATTACGTTTTTGTCAAGTTTTGGACCAAAAAAAAAGGTTTTCAAAAAAATGGTCAGATTTTGGACGACATAGTATATAGTATGTTGTTTTTGTCAAATTTTGGACCAATTTTTTATTTTCCAAAAATGATCACATTATGGACGACATAGTATAGTGGGACGTACTACATAGTATTTTATTACGTTTTTTGTCAAGTTTTGGACCAAAAAAACGTTTTTCAAAAAAATGGTCAGATATTGGACGACATAGTATAGTTTGTCGCTTTTGTAAAATTTTGGACTAAATGTTTTTTATTTTCCAAAAATGGTCACATTATGGACGACATAGTATAGTAGGACGTACTACATAGTATAGTATGACGTTTTTGTCAAGTTTTGGACCAAAAAAACGTTTTTCAAAAAAATGGTCAGATTTTAAACGACATAGTATAGTATGTCGTTTTTGTCAAATTTTGGACCAAATTTTTTTTCCAAAAATTGTCACATTATGGACGACATAGTATAGTATGTCGTTTTTGTCAAATTTTGGATTAAAATTTTTTTTTTCCAAAAATGGTCACATTATGGACGACATAGTATAGTAGGACGTACAACATAGTATAGTATGACGTTTTTGTCAAGTTTTGGACCAAAAAAAGTTTTTCAAAAAAATGGTCAGATTTTGGACGACATAGTATAGTAGGACGTACAACATAGTTTCGTATGACGTTTTTGTCAAGTTTTGGACCAAAAAAAGTTTTTCAAAAAAATGGTCAGATTTTGGACGACATAGTATAGTAGGACGTACAACATAGTATAGTATGTCGTTTTTGCCAAATTTTTTATTTTCCAAAAATGATCACATTATGGACGACATAGTAAAGTAGGACGTACTACATCGTATAGTATGACGTTTTTGACAATTTTTGGACCAATAAAACGTTTTTCAAAAAAATGGTCAGATTTTGGACGACATAGTGTAGTATGTCGTTTTTGTCAAATTTTGGACCAAATTTTTTTTTACAAAAATTTTCACATTATGGACGACATAGTATAGTACGACGTACTACATAGTATAGTATGACGTTTTTGACAAGTTTTGGACCAATAAAACGTTTTTCAAAAAAATGGTCAGATTTTGGACGACATAGTATAGTATGTCGTTTTTGTCAAATTTTGGACCAATTTTTTGTTTTCCAAAAATGATCACATTATGGACGACATAGTATAGTAGGACGTACTACATAGTATTTTATTACGTTTTTGTCAAGTTTTGGACCAAAAAAACGTTTTTCAAAAAAATGGTCAGATTTTAAACGACATAGTATAGTATGTCGTTTTTGTCAAATTTTGGACCAAATTTTTTTTTTCCAAAAAATGTCACATTATGGACGACATAGTTTAGTATGACGTTTTTGACAAGTTTTGGACCAACAAAACGTTTTTCAAAAAAATGGTCAGATTTTGGACGACTTAGTATAGTATGTCGTTTTTGTCAAATTTTGGACCAATTTTTTATTTTCCAAAAATGATCACATTATGGACGACATAGTATAGTGGGACGTACTACATAGTATTTTATTACGTTTTTGTCAAGTTTTGGACCAAAAAAAGTTTTTCAAAAAAATGGTCAGATTTTGGACGACATAGTATAGTATGTCGTTTTTGTCAAATTTTGGACCAATTTTTGTTTTCCAAAAATGATCACATTATGGACGACATAGTATAGTAGGACGTACTACATAGTATTTTATTACGTTTTTGTCAAGTTTTGGACCAAAAAAACGTTTTTCAAAAAAATGGTCAGATTTTAAATGACATTATAGTATGTCGTTTTTGTCAAATTTTGGACCAAATTTTTTTTTCCAAAAATTTTCACATTATGGACGACATAGTATAGTACGACGTACTACATAGTATAGTATGACGTTTTTGACAAGTTTTGGACCAATAAAACGTTTTTCATAAAAATGGTCAGATTTTGGACGACATAGTATAGTATGTCGTTTTTGTCAAATTTTGGACCAATTTTTTGTTTTCCAAAAATGATCACATTATGGACGACATAGTATAGTAGGACGTACTACATAGTATTTTATTACGTTTTTGTCAAGTTTTGGACCAAAAAAAGTTTTTCAAAAAAATGGTCAGATTTTGGACGACATAGTATAGTATGTCGTTTTTGTCAAATTTTGGACCAATTTTTTGTTTTCCAAAAATGATCACATTATGGACGACATAGTATAGTAGGACGTACTACATAGTATTTTATTACGTTTTTGTCAAGTTTTGGACCAAAAAAACGTTTTTCAAAAAAATGGTCAGATTTTAAACGACATAGTATAGTATGTCGTTTTTGTCAAATTTTGGACCAACATTTTTTTTTCAAAAAAATTGTCAGATTTTGGGCTAAATAGTGTAGTATGACATTGAGGTTGATGACATAGTACAGTATGATGTTCTGTCACATTTTGGGATAAAAAAAAAAAACATTCCGATTTTGGACGACATAGTATAGTATGTCGTTTTTGTCAAATTTTGGACCAAAACTTTTTTTTTCAAAAAAATGGTCAGATTTTGGACTAAATAGTGTATTATGACGTTGAGGGTGATGACATAGTATAGTATGATGTTCTGTCACATTTTGGGATAAAAAAAAAAAAACATTCCGATTTTGGACGACATAGTATAGTATGTCTTTTGTCAAATTTTGGACCAAATTTCTTTTTTTCAAAAAAATGGTCAGATTTTGGGCTAAATAGTGTAGTATGACATTGAGGTTGATGACATAGTATAGTATGATGTTCTGTCACATTTTGGGATAAAAAAAAAAAACATTCCGATTTTGGACGACAGAAAAGTATGTCGTTTTTGTCAAATTTTGGACCAAATTTCTTTTTTTCAAAAAAATGGTCAGATTTTGTGCTAAATAGTGTAGTATGACATTGAGGTTGATGACATAGTATAGTATGATGTTCTGTCACATTTTGGGATAAAAAAAAAAAACATTCCGATTTTGGACGACATAGTATAGTATGTCGTTTTTGTCAAATTTTGGACCAAATTTCTTTTTTTCAAAAAAAATGGTCAGATTTTGGACTAAATAGTGTAGTATGACATTGAGGTTGATGACATAGTATAGTATGATGTTCTGTCACATTTTGGGATAAAAAAAAAAAACATTCCGATTTTGGACGACATAGTATAGTATGTCGTTTTTGTCAAATTTTGGACCAACATTTTTTTTTCAAAAAAATGGTCAGATTTTGGGCTAAATAGTGTATTATGACATTGAGGTTGATGACATAGTATAGTATGATGTTCTGTCAAATTTTGGACCAAATTTCTTTTTTTCAAAAAAAACATTCCGATTTTGGACGACATAGTATAGTATGTCGTTTTTGTCAAATTTTGGACCAAATTTCTTTTTTTCAAAAAAAATGGTCAGATTTTGGACTTAATAGTATAGTATGTCGTTTTTGTCAAATTTTGGACCAACATTTTTTTTTCAAAGAAATGGTCAAATTTTGGGCTAAATAGTGTAGTATGACATTGAGGTTGATGACATAGTATAGTATGATGTTCTGTCACATTTTGGGATAAAAAAAGAAAACATTCCGATTTTGGACGACATAGTATAGTATGTTGTTTTTGTCAAATTTTGGACCAAATTTCTTTTTTTCAAAAAAATGGTCAGATTTTGGACTGAATAGTGTAGTATGACATTGAGGTTGATGACATAGTATAGTATGATGTTCTGTCACATTTTGGGATAAAAAAAAAAAACATTCCGATTTTGGACGACATAGTATAGTATGTCGTTTTTGTCAAATTTTGGACCAAATTTCTTTTTTTCAAAAAAATGGTCAGATTTTGGACTAAATAGTGTGGTATGACATTGAGGTTGATGACATAGTATAGTATGATGTTCTGTCACATTTTGGGATAAAAAAAAAAAACATTCCGATTTTGGACGACATAGTATAGTATGTCGTTTTTGTCAAATTTTGGACCAACATTTTTTTTTCAAAAAAATGGTCAGATTTTGGGCTAAATAGTGTATTATGACATTGAGGTTGATGACATAGTATAGTATGATGTTCTGTCACATTTTGGGATAAAAAAAAAAAACATTCCGATTTTGGACGACATAGTATAGTATGTCGTTTTTGTCAAATTTTGGACCAAAATTTTTTTTTCAAAAAAATGGTCAGATTTTGGACTAAATAGTGTATTATGACATTGAGGTTGATGACATAGTATAGTATGATGTTCTGTCACATTTTGGGATAAAAAAAAAAAACATTCCGATTTTGGACGACATAGTATAGTATGTCGTTTTTGTCAAATTTTGGACCAACATTTTTTTTTCAAAAAAATGGTCAGATTTTGGACTAAATAGTGTATTATGACGTTGAGGTTGATGACATAGTATAGTATGATGTTCTGTCACATTTTGGGATAAAAAAAAAAAACATTCCGATTTTGGACGACATAGTATAGTATGTCGTTTTTGTCAAATTTTTGACCAACATTTTTTTTTCAAAAAAATGGTCAGATTTTGGACTAAATAGTGTATTATGACGTTGAGGTTGATGACATAGTATAGTATGATGTTCTGTCACATTTTGGGATAAAAAAAAAAAACATTCCGATTTTGGACGACATAGTATAGTATGTCTTTTGTCAAATTTTGGACCAAATTTCTTTTTTTCAAAAAAATGGTCAGATTTTGGACTGAATAGTGTAGTATGACATTGAGGTTGATGACATAGTATAGTATGATGTTCTGTCACATTTTGGGATAAAAAAAAAAACATTCCGATTTTGGACGACATAGTATAGTATGTCTTTTGTCAAATTTTGGACCAAATTTATTTTTTTCAAAAAAATGGTCAGATTTTGGACTAAATAGTGTAGTATGACATTGAGGTTGATGACATAGTATAGTATGATGTTCTGTCACATTTTGGGATAAAAAAAAAAACATTCCGATTTTGGACGACATAGTATAGTATGTCGTTTTTGTCAAATTTTGGACCAACATTTTTTTTTTCAAAAAAATTGTCAGATTTTGGGCTAAATAGTGTAGTATGACATTGAGGTTGATGACATAGTACAGTATGATGTTCTGTCACATTTTGGGATAAAAAAAAAAAACATTCTGATTTTGGACGACATAGAAAAGTATGTCGTTTTTGTCAAATTTTGGACCAAATTTCTTTTTTTCAAAAAAATGGTCAGATTTTGGGCTAAATAGTGTAGTATGACATTGAGGTTGATGACATAGTATAGTATGATGTTCTGTCACATTTTGGGATAAAAAAAAAAAACATTCCGATTTTGGACGACATAGTATAGTATGTCTTTTTTGTCAAATTTTGGACCAAATTTCTTTTTTTCAAAAAAAATGGTCAGATTTTGGACTAAATAGTGTAGTATGACATTGAGGTTGATGACATAGTATAGTATGATGTTCTGTCACATTTTGGGATAAAAAAAAAAAAACATTCCGATTTTGGACGACATAGTATAGTATGTCGTTTTTGTCAAATTTTGGACCAAATTTCTTTTTTTCAAAAAAAATGGTCAGATTTTGGACTAAATAGTATAGTATGTCGTTTTTGTCAAATTTTGGACCAACATTTTTTTTTCAAAGAAATGGTCAAATTTTGGGCTAAATAGTGTAGTATGACATTGAGGTTGATGACATAGTATAGTATGATGTTCTGTCACATTTTGGGATAAAAAAAGAAAACATTCCGATTTTGGACGACATAGTATAGTATGTCGTTTTTGTCAAATTTTGGACCAACATTTTTTTTTCAAAAAAATGGTCAGATTTTGGGCTAAATAGTGTAGTATGACATTGAGGTTGATGATATAGTATAGTATGATGTTCTATCACATTTTGGGATAAAAAAAAAAAACATTCCGATTTTGGACGACATAGTATAGTATGTCGTTTTTGTCAAATTTTGGACCAACATTTTTTTTTCAAAAAAATGGTCAGATTTTGGGCTAAATAGTGTAGTATGACATTGAGGTTGATGACATAGTATAGTATGATGTTCTGTCACATTTTGGGATAAAAAAAAAAAACATTCCGATTTTGGACGACATAGTATAGTATGTCGTTTTTGTCAAATTTTGGACCAAAACTTTTTTTTTCAAAAAAATGGTCAGATTTTGGACTAAATAGTGTATTATGACATTGAGGTTGATGACATAGTATAGTATGATGTTCTGTCACATTTTGGGATAAAAAAAAAAAACATTCCGATTTTGGACGACATAGTATAGTATGTCGTTTTTGTCAAATTTTGGACCAACATTTTTTTTTCAAAAAAATGGTCAGATTTTGGACTAAATAGTGTATTATGACGTTGAGGTTGATGACATAGTATAGTATGATGTTCTGTCACATTTTGGGATAAAAAAAAAAAAACATTCCGATTTTGGACGACATAGTATAGTATGTCTTTTGTCAAATTTTGGACCAAATTTCTTTTTTTCAAAAAAATGGTCAGATTTTGGACTGAATAGTGTAGTATGACATTGAGGTTGATGACATAGTATAGTATGATGTTCTGTCACATTTTGGGATAAAAAAAAAAACATTCCGATTTTGGACGACATAGTATAGTATGTCGTTTTTGTCAAATTTTGGACCAACATTTTTTTTTTCAAAAAAATTGTCAGATTTTGGGCTAAATAGTGTAGTATGACATTGAGGTTGATGACATAGTACAGTATGATGTTCTGTCACATTTTGGGATAAAAAAAAAAAACATTCCGATTTTGGACGACATAGTATAGTATGTCGTTTTTGTCAAATTTTGGACCAAATTTCTTTTTTTCAAAAAAAATGGTCAGATTTTGGACTAAATAGTGTAGTATGACATTGAGGTTGATGACATAGTATAGTATGATGTTCTGTCACATTTTGGGATAAAAAAAAAAACCATTCCGATTTTGGACGACATAGTATAGTATGTCGTTTTTGTCAAATTTTGGACCAACATTTTTTTTTTCAAAAAAATGGTCAGATTTTGGACTAAATAGTGTATTATGACATTGAGGTTGATGACATAGTATAGTATGATGTTCTGTCACATTTTGGGATAAAAAAAAAAAACATTCCGATTTTGGACGACATAGTATAGTATGTCGTTTTTGTCAAATTTTGGACCAACATTTTTTTTTCAAAAAAATGGTCAGATTTTGGACTAAATAGTGTATTATGACGTTGAGGTTGATGACATAGTATAGTATGATGTTCTGTCACATTTTGGGATAAAAAAAAAAAAACATTCCGATTTTGGCGACATAGTATAGTATGTCTTTTGTCAAATTTTGGACCAAATTTCTTTTTTTCAAAAAAATGGTCAGATTTTGGACTGAATAGTGTAGTATGACATTGAGATTGATGACATAGTATAGTATGATGTTCTGTCACATTTTGGGATAAAAAAAAAAACATTCCGATTTTGGACGACATAGTATAGTATGTCGTTTTTGTCAAATTTTGGACCAACATTTTTTTTTTCAAAAAAATGGTCAGATTTTGGGCTAAATAGTGTAGTATGACATTGAGGTTGATGACATAGTATAGTATGATGTTCTGTCACATTTTGGGATAAAAAAAAAAAACATTCCGATTTTGGACGACATAGTATAGTATGTCGTTTTTGTCAAATTTTGGACCAACATTTTTTTTTCAAACAAATGGTCAGATTTTGGACTAAATAGTGTATTATGACATTGAGGTTGATGACATAGTATAGTATGATGTTCTGTCACATTTTGGGATAAAAAAAAAAAACATTCCGATTTTGGACGACATAGTATAGTATGTCTTTTGTCAAATTTTGGACCAAATTTATTTTTTTCAAAAAAATGGTCAGATTTTGGACTGAATAGTGTAGTATGACATTGAGGTTGATGACATAGTATAGTATGATGTTCTGTCACATTTTGGGATAAAAAAAAAAACATTCCGATTTTGGACGACATAGTATAGTATGTCGTTTTTGTCAAATTTTGGACCAACATTTTTTTTTTCAAAAAAATGGTCAGATTTTGGGCTAAATAGTGTAGTATGACATTGAGGTTGATGACATAGTACAGTATGATGTTCTGTCACATTTTGGGATAAAAAAAAAAAACATTCCAATTTTGGACGACATAGTATAGTATGTCGTTTTTGTCAAATTTTGGACCAAATTTCTTTTTTTCAAAAAAAATGGTCAGATTTTGGACTAAATAGTATAGTATGTCGTTTTTGTCAAATTTTGGACCAACATTTTTTTTTCAAAGAAATGGTCAAATTTTGGGCTATATAGTATAGTATGACATTGAGGTTGATGACATAGTATAGTATGATGTTCTGTCACATTTTGGGATAAAAAAAGAAAACATTCCGATTTTGGACGACATAGTATAGTATGTCGTTTTTGTCAAATTTTGGACCAACATTTTTTTTTCAAAAAAATGGTCAGATTTTGGGCTAAATAGTGTAGTATGACATTGAGGTTGATGACATAGTATAGTATGATGTTCTGTCACATTTTGGGATAAAAAAAAAAAACATTCCGATTTTGGACGACATAGTATAGTATGTCGTTTTTGTCAAATTTTGGACCAAATTTCTTTTTTTCAAAAAAATGGTCAGATTTTGGACTGAATAGTGTAGTATGACATTGAGGTTGATGACATAGTATAGTATGATGTTCTGTCACATTTTGGGATAAAAAAAAAAAACATTCCGATTTTGGACGACATAGTATAGTATGTCGTTTTTGTCAAATTTTGGACCAAATTTCTTTTTTTCAAAAAAATGGTCAGATTTTGGACTAAATAGTATAGTATGTCGTTTTTGTCAAATTTTGGACCAACATTTTTTTTTCAAAAAAATGGTCAGATTTTGGGCTAAATAGTGTAGTATGACATTGAGGTTGATGACATAGTATAGAATGATGTTCTGTCACATTTTGGGATAAAAAAAAAAAACATTCCGATTTTGGACGACATAGTATAGTATGTCGTTTTTGTCAAATTTTGGACCAACATTTTTTTTTCAAAAAAATGGTCAGATTTTGGGCTAAATAGTGTAGTATGACATTGAGGTTGATGACATAGTACAGTATGATGTTCTGTCACATTTTGGGATAAAAAAAAAAAACATTCCGATTTTGGACGACATAGTATAGTATGTCGTTTTTGTCAAATTTTGGACCAAATTTCTTTTTTTCAAAAAAATGGTCAGATTTTGGACTGAATAGTGTAGTATGACATTGAGGTTGATGACATAGTATAGTATGATGTTCTGTCACATTTTGGGATAAAAAAAAAAAACATTCCGATTTTGGACGACATAGTATAGTATGTCGTTTTTGTCAAATTCTGGACCAAATTTCTTTTTTTTTTAAAAATGGTCAGATTTTGGACTGAATAGTGTATTATGACATTGAGGTTGATGACATAGTATAGTATGATGTTCTGTCACATTTTGGGATAAAAAAAAACAACATTCCGATTTTGGACGACATAGTATAGTACGACGTACTACATAGTATTTTATTACGTTTTTGTCAAGTTTTGGACCAAAAAAAGTTTTTCAAAAAAATGGTCAGATTTTGGACGACATAGTATAGTATGTCGTTTTTGTCAAATTTTGGACCAATTTTTTGTTTTCCAAAAATGATCACATTATGGACGACATAGTATAGTAGGACGTACTACATAGTATTTTATTACGTTTTTGTCAAGTTTTGGACCAAAAAAACGTTTTTCAAAGAAATGGTCAGATTTTAAACGACATAGTATAGTATGTCGTTTTTGTCAAATTTTGGATCAAAATTTTTTTTTCCAAAAAAAGTCAGATTTTGGGCTAAATAGTGTAGTATGACATTGAGGTTGATGATATAGTATAGTATGATGTTCTATCACATTTTGGGATAAAAAAAAAAAACATTCCGATTTTGGACGACATAGTATAGTATGTCGTTTTTGTCAAATTTTGGACCAACATTTTTTTTTCAAAAAAATGGTCAGATTTTGGGCTAAATAGTGTAGTATGACATTGAGGTTGATGACATAGTACAGTATGATGTTCTGTCACATTTTGGGATAAAAAAAAAAAACATTCCGATTTTGGACGACATAGTATAGTATGTCGTTTTTGTCAAATTTTGGACCAAATTTCTTTTTTTCAAAAAAATGGTCAGATTTTGGACTAAATAGTATAGTATGTCGTTTTTGTCAAATTTTGGACCAACATTTTTTTTTCAAAAAAATGGTCAGATTTTGGGCTAAATAGTGTAGTATGACATTGAGGTTGATGACATAGTATAGTATGATGTTCTGTCACATTTTGGGATAAAAAAAAACAACATTCCGATTTTGGACGACATAGTATAGTACGACGTACTACATAGTATTTTATTACGTTTTTGTCAAGTTTTGGACCAAAAAAAGTTTTTCAAAAAAATGGTCAGATTTTGGACGACATAGTATAGTATGTCGTTTTTGTCAAATTTTGGACCAATTTTTTGTTTTCCAAAAATGATCACATTATGGACGACATAGTATAGTAGGACGTACTACATAGTATTTTATTACGTTTTTGTCAAGTTTTGGACCAAAAAAACGTTTTTCAAAGAAATGGTCAGATTTTAAACGACATAGTATAGTATGTCGTTTTTGTCAAATTTTGGATCAAAATTTTTTTTTCCAAAAATGGTCACATTATGGACGACATAGTATAGTAGGACGTACTACATAGTATAGTATGACGTTTTTGACAATTTTTGGACCAAAAAAACGTTTTTCAAAAAAATTGTCAGATTTTGGACGACATAGTATAGTATGTCGTTTTGTCAAATTTTGGACCAAATTTTTTTTTCCAAAAATTTTCACATTATGGACGACATAGTATAGTACGACGTACTACATAGTATAGTATGACGTTTTTGACAAGTTTTGGACCAATAAAACGTTTTTCAAAAAAATGGTCAGATTTTGGACGACATAGTATAGTATGTCGTTTTTGTCAAATTTTGGACCAATTTTTTGTTTTCCAAAAATGATCACATTATGGACGACATAGTATAGTAGGACGTACTACATGGTATTTTATTACGTTTTTGTCAAGTTTTGGACCAAAAAAACGTTTTTCAAAAAAATGGTCAGATTTTGGACGACATAGTATAGTATGTCGTTTTTGTCAAATTTTGGACCAGTTTTTTTTTTCCAAAAATGGTCACATTATGGACGACATAGTATAGTACGACGTACTACATAGTATAGTATGACGTTTTTGACAAGTTTTGGACCAATAAAACGTTTTTCAAAAAAATGGTCAGATTTTGGACGACATAGTATAGTATGTCGTTTTTGTCAAATTTTGGACCAATTTTTTGTTTTCCAAAAATGATCACATTATGGACGACATAGTATAGTAGGACGTACTACATGGTATTTTATTACGTTTTTGTCAAGTTTTGGACCAAAAAAACGTTTTTCAAAAAAATGGTCAGATTTTGGACGACATAGTATAGTATGACGTTTTTGTCAAATTTTGGACCAAAAAAAGTTTTTCAAAAAAATGGTCAGATTTTGGACGATATAGTATAGTATGTCGTTTTTGCCAAATTTTTTATTTTCCAAAAATGATCACATTATGGACGACATAGTATAGTAGGACGTACTACATCGTATAGTATGACGTTTTTGACAATTTTTGGACGAAAAAAACCTTTTTCAAAAAAATGGTCAGATTTTGGACGACATAGTATAGTATGTCGTTTTTGTCAAATTTTGGACCAAATTTTTTTTTCCAAAAATTTTCACATTATGGACGACATAGTATAGTAGGACGTACTACATAGTATAGTATGACGTTTTTGACAAGTTTTGGACCAAAAAAACGTTTTTCAAAAAAATGGTCAGATTTTGGACGACATAGTATAGTATGTCGTTTTTGTCAAATTTTGGACCAATTTTTTTTTCCAAAAAATGTCACATTATGGACGACATAGTATAGTATGACGTTTTTGACAAGTTTTGGACCAACAAAACGTTTTTCAAAAAAATGGTCAGATTTTGGACGACATAGTATAGTATGTCCTTTTTGTCAAATTTTGGACCAATTTTTTATTTTCCAAAAATGATCACATTATGGACGACATAGTATAGTGGGACGTACTACATAGTATTTTATTACATTTTTGTCAAGTTTTGGACCAAAAAAAGTTTTTCAAAAAAATGGTCAGATTTTGGACGACATAGTATAGTATGTCGTTTTTGTCAAATTTTGGACCAATTTTTTGTTTTCCAAAAATGATCACATTATGGACGACATAGTATAGTAGGACGTACTACATAGTATTTTATTACGTTTTTGTCAAGTTTTGGACCAAAAAAACGTTTTTCAAAAAAATTGTCAGATTTTAAACGACATAGTATAGTACGACGTACTCCATAGTATAGTATGACGTTTTGGACAAGTTTTGGACCAAAAAAATGTTTTTCAAAAAAACGGTCAGATTTTGGACGACATAGTATAGTATGTCGTTTTTGTCAAATTTTGGACAACATTTATTTTTTTTAAAAATGGTCATATTATGGACGACATAGTATAGTAGGACGTACTACATAGTATAGTATGACGTTTTTGCCAATTTTTGGACCAAAAAAACGTTTTTCAAAAAAATGGTCAGATTTTGGACGACATAGTATAGTATGTCGTTTTTGTCAAATTTTGGACCAAATTTTTTTTTCCAAAAATTTTCACATTATGGACGACATAGTATAGTACGACGTACTACATAGTATAGTATGACGTTTTTGACAAGTTTTGGACCAATAAAACGTTTTTCAAAAAAAATTTCAGATTTTGGACGACATAGTATAGTATGTCGTTTTTGTCAAATTTTGGACCAATTTTTTGTTTTCCAAAAATAATCACATTATGGACGACATAGTATAGTAGGACGTACTACATAGTATAGTATGACGTTTTTGACAAGTTTTGGACCAATAAAACGTTTTTCAAAAAAATGGTCAGATTTTGGACGACATAGTATAGTATGTCGTTTTTGTCAAGTTTTGGACCAAAAAAAGTTTTTCAAAAAAATGGTCAGATTTTGGACGACATAGTATAGTATGTCGTTTTTGTCAAATTTTGGACCAATTTTTTATTTTCCAAAAATGATCACATTATGGACGACATAGTATAGTGGGACGTACTCCATAGTATAGTATGACGTTTTGGACAAGTTTTGGACCAAAAAAATGTTTTTCAAAAAAATGGTCAGATTTTGGACAACATAGTATAGTATGTCGTTTTTGTGAAATTTTGGACATTTATTTTTTTTAAAAATGGTCATATTATGGACGACATAGTATAGTAGGACGTACTACATAGTATAGTATGACGTTTTTGCCAATTTTTGGACCAAAAAAACGTTTTTCAAAAAAATGGTCAGATTTTGGACGACATAGTATAGTATGTCGTTTTTGTCAAATTTTGGACCAAATTTTTTTTTCCAAAAATTTTCACATTATGGACGACATAGTATAGTATGACGTACTACATAGTATTTTATTACGTTTTTGTCAAGTTTTGGACCAAAAAAATGGTTTTCCAAAAAATTGTCAGATTTTGGACGATGATGTCGTTTTTGTCAAATTTTGGACCAAATTATTTTTTCAAAAAAGAGACATTTTGGACGACATAGTATAGTGTGACGTACTACATAGTATAGTTTGACGTTGTGAGAGTAAGACTTGTGTCAGAGGTTGTGAGTTCAAATCCTATGATGTGATGAAGTTGTGGATGCTTTACTAAACTATGACTTTTGTCTCCAAAGCAACAAACTCCTCATTAATCACATTCATCACAGCAGACACCCGTGTCGTCTCAGAGGTCAAAGTTCACTGTCCTGCAAAGAACTGAGACAGAAGAAGAACTTTGTGTTTGTGTGGGAAAAAGAGACGGACACACAATTCAGTTTAATATTTAGTGGTTTAATGCAACAACACAACACACTTACAAACTTACAACAAAATCTACGTCACTTTAATTGTACGATACCTACGTCACATGTTCACGTCTTTATCTCACTTTGAGACAGACATTTCCAACAGGAAACTGTTGTAAACCACTCACTCTCCCACACCAAAGTCACTCACTCTCCCACACCAAAGTCACTCACTCTCCCACACCAAAGTCCATAGAGTAAACCAGTGATTTTAACATCACAGCACACAGGAGTTCACAGGAGTTGTTGATCCACTGCTGCCTCCATCACTAACTTACAATGACTGATTTTGACAATTCGGCTTTAAAAAACCTTGATTATAATTTAAATCAGTGACACAAAGTGACCACACGAGGCAGCAGAGGACCAGCAGCTCCTGTGTCCCTTTGAGCTAAAATCACTGGTTTTCTCTATGGGCTTTGGTGTGAGAGAGTGAGTGGTTTTATAAACTTGAGTTTCCTGTTGTTAAAGTCTGTCTTACAGTGAAATAAAGACGTGAACATGTTCCTTAAACATCAAACACCAGTTGTTGCTGCTTCATCGTCAGTGACCCTCGTTCCCTTTATTAACACCTGAAAAATACACAACTAAAGAAACACAAAACATCATCAGCAAAGATGTTGATTTCATTGATGGAAAAGTCTTTAAATCCTTTTAACTAACAAACACTGACTGATTCCCTTTATAAAGCACACACACACACACACACACACACACACACACACACACACACACACACACACACACCTGCAGATTCCAATGCTATATTATTATTGCACCAAGTTCAAGAAAAAAAACATTAGTTCCAAAAATCATCAAAAGTGAAAATACGTTCTGTTAGTAAAGTTTATGGAAGACGTGACGTTCACACTTTAAGACTAAAACACATGACGATTATAAAACGATGAGTCATGTTTGGCAAAAAAATGCCGTATCATCGCGACGTCAGGGGAAACCTCAGTAACTAACGTTCTGTTCATCGTAATCTCGTTCACGCGTGATCCTGAGTTCAGTGCTTTTAAAAAAACAAAACAAATAAACTTTAAACAAAAACTTTCTGTTGTACATTCAAAAAGTGCTGAGTCATCGTGAGCGACGACGCGGAAGACGGAGGAGCGAAGAAAAAAAAATAATCAGCTGTTCATCGATTAAACTGACGCAAGTTCAACTGGACGACGCTAATCACGGGAAGACAACGTTTATCACGATTTAACGTGAACGCGGCTCGCTTTAGTGTTCACATCGCGGAAAAATCACGTCTGACACGAGATGACATTTTTCAACTTTTGCAAAAAAGTCACGACAACGTGACGGCCAATCATCGCAGAGATTCTCCAGACGACGTCACAGATTTTTGCGTGGACGAGAGACACTTAAGAGCTTCTTGTAGAAACTCGTCTCCGTCTGTTGATCGTGAACTCGTGTTTAAAATCGCGATGACGCAACCCAAAGAATTTGCGCGTTACTCTGTCGATTTCACGAAAGTCGAGCGGAAACTGAAAGATTCCATGTTTTTAACGTTTGTTTGTGACGACGTTTTCATCGTCAAATCAAAGACACAAAGAAAAAAACCTGTACATTTTTGAATCTGTTGATAAGAATTAACCTGGTGGGCGGAGTTACATGATGTGGGAGGAGTTTGGAGCGACCAGGAGAATTTCTTCCTCTGACCCCACAGCACCACCTGGTGGTGAAGACGTGAGTCCAGGTGAGCGGTGAGACGTGGGCAGGGGGTCAGGCGTGGGCGGGGTCATGTGTGGGCGGGGTCAGGCGTGGTGCTGAGCGATGAGGCCGCGCAGCTGCTTGATGACGGCGTCGATGAGTCGCTGTCGGTCTCTGTCCGTCTTCCTGAACTGAGCGAAGACGTTGTTCTTCCTGCTCGTTTCCTTCATCCTGAAGACGAGGACAACGAGAGTCAGACAAGTGTACACACACACACACACACACAAACATTCTTGTACTTGCTGCATACTGAGGACCAGCATTTCCACTTTATAAATGAACACAATTACAAATATCTACTCCATGAACGACATCTACAAAGAACTTTTTTTTGGTCCAAAATTTTACGTCATACTATACTATGTCGACCAAAATTTTAAAAAAAAATTGGGCCAAAAATTTTTGGTCTAAAATTTCACAAAACCATCATACAATATTATGTCGTTCAAAATTTGAAAAAAAAAAATTACCCAAAATTTTGGATCCAAAATTTGTCAAAAACGTCATACTATACTATGTCGTCCAAAATCTTTAAAAAAAATTGACCCAAAATGTTTGGTCCAAAACAAAATGTCCTCCAAAATTTGAAAAAATATTTGACAAAAAAAGTTTAGTTCAAATTGGACGACTATACTATGTCGTCCAAAATCTTTAAAAAAAATTGACCCAAAATGTTTGGTCCAAAACAAAATGTCCTCCAAAATTTGAAAAAATATTTGACAAAAAAAGTTTAGTTCAAATTGGACGACTATACTATGTCGTCCAAAATCTTTAAAAAAAATTTACCCAAAATGTTTGGTCCAAAACAAAATGTCCTCAAATTTGAAAAAATATTTGACAAAAAAAGTTTAGTTCAAATTTTGGACCAAAAATTCATACTACACTATGTCTTCCAAAATTTGAAAAAAAATTTTGACCAAAAATATTTGGTACAAAATTTGACAAAAACGTCATACTATACTATGTCGTCCAAAATTTGAAAAAATCTTTGACAAAAAATTTTTGGTCCAAAATTTGACAAAAAACTCATACTACACTGTCGTCCAAGATTTGAAAAAAAAAATTTGACCAAAAATTTTTCGTCCAAAATTTGACAAAACCATCATACTATACTATGTCGACCAAAATTTAAAAAAAAATTGGGCCAAAAATTTTTGGTCTAAAATTTCACAAAACCATCATACAATATTATGTCGTTCAAAATTTGAAAAAAAAAAATTACCCAAAATTTTGGATCCAAAATTTGTCAAAAACGTCATACTATACTATGTCGTCCAAAATCTTTAAAAAAAATTGACCCAAAATGTTTGGTCCAAAACAAAATGTCCTCCAAAATTTGAAAAAATATTTGACAAAAAAAGTTTAGTTCAAATTTTGGACCAAAAACTCATACTACACTATGTCGTCCAAAATTTGAAAAAAAAATTTTGACCAAAAATTTTTGGTACAAAATTTGACAAAAACGTCATACTATACTATGTCGTCCAAAATTTTAAAAAATCTTTCACCAAAAATTTTTGGTCCAAAATTTGACAAAAAACTCATACTACACTGTCGTCCAAAATTTGAAAAAAAAAATTTGACCAAAAATTTTTCGTCCAAAATTTGACAAAACCATCATACTATACTATGTCGTTCAAAAATTTGAAAAAAAACTTTTGACCCAAAATTTGAAAAAAACCTCATACTATACTATATCGACCAAATTTTTTAAAAACATTTGACCCAAAATTTTTGGTCCAAAATGAAATTGAGTATAGCATGTTATAGCAACCTAAGGAAGTGATTTCATTGAAAACAAAGTGAGGACCGGCCAAAATGTCCTCACTTCGTAAAAATGACCTCACTTTGTTGGTTAAAAACCCTCACTGGTCCTCAGTATGCTGCAAGTACAAGAACACACACACACACACACACACACACACACAGCAGTGCAGGAAACATGAGTCAGCACATTTAGTTGAACTGTCCCTTTAAAAACAAACATGCTGTCTTTGAGTCATAATTTTGTATGTGTAATATTTCACACAATTTTCAAAATAAAATGTATTCATTCCTTCATGTAAATTCACACACACACACACACACACACACACGTGTGCACATGCATGTGTTCATCACACACACACACACAGGAAATACTCACGGCTTAAACACCCTGTCACAATAAAATAAAAATAAAAATGAGAAAAAAGATGATGAAGATCAAAGACTTTGTTGTCAAATGTTTGTTAGTTTTGTCGAGTGATTTTTTCTGCTGATGTCGTTTTACTTCAAAGCAAAAGTCTGAGATAGTTGTTGCTAAGTTAGCCTAGCTTAGCATAAGTTTTAGCCAGTGGGATTTTATTTTGTTAAATCAGAAAGCTAGACTAAACTTTTTTTTTTTTTTACTTTTTATAGCCCGAATGCTAACATAAGCTAAGCTAATGTTTTATCATTAAAAATCTCAATTTGAAACAATTTAATTGCAAAAAGTGCAAATTTGATCTTTATGTAGATTTAAATCAATGTTTGATTTAATTGTCAACGATTCATGAGAGTTTAATGACATGAGTTTCAAAATAAAAGCTTCTATCATTTGTCTGATTGTGTTTGGAACATGATGATGAAGATGATGATGATGATGAAGATACTCACTTGTCGAGCAGCGTCAGCGTCGTGTGAGGATTCACTCGCAGATATTTACACGACGCCTTTCCGTAATCTGCCAAATACGTCGACCAATCCCACTGTGTAAACAACTCCAGTAACTGTAACACACACACACACACACACACACACACACACACACACACACACAGAGTCAACTTCCTGTTTCGCCTTCACATTAAAAGACCGAGAATAACAATGAAATGTTTTATAATGTGTGATTATTATATTTGACATGAAATCATCTTTAAACTTTCATTTAAACACTCATCTATGAGCCCCAGTGCACTCTGGGTAACACACACACACACACACACAGAAACCATATGTGAGCGAGGGAGGAGGAGGAGGAAGAGGAGGAGGAAGAACAAAACTAAATGAGAGAGAGAGAGAGAGAGAGAGAGACAGAGGACGAGTTAGAGAGAATGAATGAATGTCTGATTATTGAAAAACTGCTGAGTCATGATGATGCAAAGTGTTTATAAAACTGTTAATCTGAATTTATTAATCTTAGATTTAACTCATGAGGACAAATGTGTCTCCTAATGAAGGACAAATGGGACAAACTACTCACTCTCCCACACCAAAGTCACTCGCTCTCCCACACCAAAGTCACTCGCTCTCCCACACCAAAGTCACTCGCTCTCCCACACCAAAGTCACTCGCTCTCCCACACCAAAGTCACTCGCTCTCCCACACCAAAGTCACTCGCTCTCCCACACCAAAGTCACTCGCTCTCCCACACCAAAGTCACTCGCTCTCCCACACCAAAGTCACTCACTCTCCCACACCAAAGTCACTCACTCTGCCACACCAAAGTCACTCACTCTCCCACACCAAAGTCACTCGCTCTCCCACACCAAAGTCACTCGCTCTCCCACACCAAAGTCACTCACTCTCCCACACCAAAGTCACTCACTCTCTCACACCAAAGTCACTCACTCTGCCACACCAAAGTCACTCACTCTCCCACACCAAAGTCACTCGCTCTCTCACACCAAATTCACTCACTCTCCAACACCAAAGCCACTCGCTCTCTCACACCAAAGTCACTCGCTCTCTCACACCAAAGTCACTCGCTCTCTCACACCAAAGTCACTCACTCTGCCACACCAAAGTCACTCACTCTCCCACACCAAAGTCACTCGCTCTCCCACACCAAAGTCACTCACTCTCCCACACCAAAGTCACTCACTTTGATTTTAGTGAATTCAGCTTTTAAAATATTGACTTTAGACTTAACTCAGTGACACAAAGTGACCACACGAGGCAGCAGAGGACCAGCAGCTCCTGTGTCCCTGTGAGCTAAAATCACTGGTTTTCTCTATGGACTTTGGTGTGGGAGAGTGAGTGGAAAACAAGATTTTAGCCACTGACCAAAGAAATCAGTAAACTAAATCAACGTCAGTTTAAGAAGATAATGTTTTTCTCCACAGATTCAGATGAACTTGAGGTGAATTAAGAGACGAAGGAGGAAGTTCAACAAAGAAGATCACACTGATAAAGAGAGAGAGGTCTTTACAAAAAATGTGAACCACACACGAGCGAGCGAGCAGGTTCCTCCATCACACACACACACACACACCTGACCCTCGGTTCACCCTCCACACACACACACACACACACACACACACACTCTCTCTCTTCACCTCTCGCTGAACTTCTCTCTTCGTCTCGCTCTCCCTCTCTCACCTCACCATGACCTCACTCTGCACTATCACTCCTGTCTGCTCACACACACACACACACACACACACACACACACACACACACACACACACACACACACACTTCCTCTGATTCTTCAGTGTTATTTTCTCATTTCTTGTTGTCGTTTACTCTCATTTATACTAATGGTCTCTCGCTCTCTCTCTTCCCTCCTTCATCCTAATCTCACCCACTCCTCCTCCTCTCCTCCCTCACTTTCTCCTTAGTTTAACAGACTTGTTGATGGTTTTTCCAGCTTTATTTGTTTAGAATCGTCAGGGAGTTGCTGCGTTTTACACACACACACGCACACACACACACACATTCTTGTACTTGCTGCATACTGAGGACCAGCATTTCCACTTTATAAATCAACAAAATTACAAATATCTACTTCATGAATGACATCTATAAAGAACTACTGGTTGCAGTACCATAAAATGTCTGCAGGTGGAGCCCCAGAGCAAATAGGGCTGGAAAACTTTTTCGATTGTATTTTATTTTTTTAATTTTTGGTCCAACATTTTACAAAAACGTCATACTATACTATGTCTTCCTAAATTTGAAAAAAAAAAAATTGACCCAAATTTTGAAAAAAATGTTGACCCATATTTTGGAAAAAATGTTGACCCATATTTTGAAAAAAATGTTGACCCATATTTTGAAAAAAATGTTGACCCAAATTTTGAAAAAAATGTTGACCCAAATTTTGAAAAAAATGTTGACCCAAATTTTGAAAAAAATTTGACCCAAAATTTGAAAAAAAATTACCCAAAATTTGAAAAAAAATTACCCAAAATTTGAAAAAAAATTTGCCCCAAAATGTTTGGTCCAAAATTTGAAAAAATTAATTTGGTCCAAAACTTGAAAAAAGAAATTTGGTCCAAAATTAAAAAAAAAAAAATTTGGTCCAAAATTTGGTTAAAAAAATTTGGTCCAAAATTTGATAAAAAAATTTGGTCCAAAATTTGATAAAAAAATTTGGTCCAAAATTTGATAAAAAAAAAAGGTCCAAAATTTGATAAAAAAATGTGGTCCAAAATTTTAGAAAAAGTCGTCCAAAATTAAAAGTTTTGACAAATTGAGTATAGCATGTTATAGCAACCTAAAGAAGTGATTTCAATGAAAACAAAGTGAGGACCGGCCAAAATGTCCTCACTTCGTAAAAATGACCTCACTTTGTTGGTTTAAAACCCTCACTGGTCCTCAGTATGCTGCAAGTACAAGAACACACACACACACACACACACACACACACACACACACACACACACACACACACACACACAAAACTCCTCTTCACGTCCATGTTTTCTGTATCTCTAACAGAGTAAAGGTCAAAGGTCACTAAAAGCAAAGGAAAGTGGATTTTTACTTTTATCAGAAAACACAGCCATGTTGGCTCCATCATCCATCACTCATTCATCCATCCATCCTTCACTCATCCATCACTCACTCACTCATCCATCACTCACTCGTCCATTTCCCAGAGATCAGTGCAGCTCCTGGTTTCTCTTAAAGAGACAGTTCAGGTGTTTGGACATGAAACTGAAAACCAGGCTGAGAAGAAAACAAAAAGACTCAGTTTGAGTTTCTATGACGTCTGAGTCACATGATCATGTCTTTATCTTTAACTGTGAGACAGAAACTCAAGTTAGTAAACCACTCACTCTCCCACACCAAAGCCCATAGAGAAAACCAGTGATTTTAGCTCACAGGGACACAGGAGCTGTTGGACCTCTTCTGCCTCGTGTGGTCACTTTGTGTGGACTTTGGTGTGGGAGAGTGAGTGACTTTGGTGTGTGAGAGTGAGTGACTTTGGTGTGTGAGAGTGAGTGACTTTGGTGTGGGAGAGTGAGTGACTTTGGTGTGAGAGAGTGAGTGACTTTGGTGTGTGAGAGTGAGTGACTTTGGTGTGGGAGAGTGAGTGACTTTGGTGTGAGAGAGTGAGTGACTTTGGTGTGTGAGAGTGAGTGACTTTGGTGTGTGAGAGTGAGTGACTTTGGTGTGGGAGAGTGAGTGACTTTGGTGTGGGAGAGTGAGTGACTTTGGTGTGAGAGAGTGAGTGACTTTGGTGTGAGAGAGTGAGTGACTTTGGTGTGGGAGAGTGAGTGACTTTGGTGAGGGAGAGTGAGTGACTTTGGTGTGGGAGAGTGAGTGACTTTGGCGTGTGAGAGTGAGTGACTTTGGTGTGGGAGAGTGAGTGACTTTGGTGTGGGAGAGTGAGTGACTTTGGTGTGTGAGAGTGAGTGACTTTGGTGTGAGAGAGTGAGTGACTTTGGTGTGAGAGAGTGAGTGACTTTGGTGTGGGAGAGTGAGTGACTTTGGTGTGAGAGAGTGAGTGAGTGACTTTGGTGTGGGAGAGTGAGTGACTTTGGTGTGGGAGAGTGAGTGACTTTGGTGAGGGGGAGTGAGTGACTTTGGTGAGGGAGATTGAATGACTTTGGTGTGGGAGAGTGAGTGACTTTGGCGTGTGAGAGTGAGTGACTTTGGTGTGGGAGAGTGAGTGACTTTGGTGTGGGAGAGTAAGTGACTTTGGCGTGTGAGAGTGAGTGACTTTGGCGTGGGAGAGTGAGTGACTTTGGTGTGGGAGAGTGAGTGACTTTGGTGTGTGAGAGTGAGTGACTTTGGTGTGTGAGAGTGAGTGACTTTGGTGTGAGAGAGTGAGTGACTTTGGTGTGAGAGAGTGAGTGGTTTACAAACTTCAGTTTAACAGTGAGATAAAGACATGATCATGTTCTCAAAAACGTCGTAGACTTAAACTGACGTAGATTTTATGTCTTAAATCCGTTCTTTTCTTTAAGGAAACTTCGTACAAACTGCACTAAAACAAACTTCACCTTTAATCGTAAGTCTTTTCTTTCTTTTAATCCACTTTAATCCACAAACGAGGTCATAAAAAGCCTCATGTTCATGTCCTCATAAAGACGTCTCTGTCCTCCTTCACTTTGACTCCTGTCCCTCATCATCATCATCATCACGTCTCTCTGAGGTCAAAGGTCACCACAGACCACGCTGACACCTGTCAATCACAGCTCTGTGTGTGTGTGTGTGTGTCTGGAGAATGTTTAAATGTTTAAATGTTTAAAGTTGGTCACGTCTCAGTCGTCTGTCGTCGTCTTCACTTCCCTTTGCTTTAATCTGTCCATCTTTCAGCTCAGGTCAAAGGTCACAGAGAGGAAAAGTGTTTTCTTATCACTTTTCTGGGACAAAGGTCAAACTACGTCTAAAAAGTGTCTTATTTATCTAAAAAAACTCAACTTTCATTTTCTATTTATTACTTTTACAATAATAAATAGGTGAAGCTGTTTAATCCAGATTAAAATAAGATGAAAGTTAATTTATAAAGAACATTTTGTCTTTTACTGAATAATTATTGACTTGTTTGGTTCATAATCTTTATATAATTCTTTATAAGAATAAACCGAAAAACTGCTGATTCATTTTAAAGTTAAGGATCTACTGATTTATTCTATAATCCACAATAATCCATATTAAACTCCATGTTGACGTTGAGGTGCAGATTTCTGTGAAGAAGCTAAAAGCCTCAACTGTTGACCTTTGACCTTTGACAGCCACAGGTCAAAGGTCAACACTCAGTGTCTTTGTAAACTTTCACTCAATCTGAGGACAAACTTCACCTCATTTACTTCACATTTATTTAACATTAACAGGTTTTTTTCCCCCCAAAAAACTACGATTTTTTAAAACTTTAACTAAAAGTCAGTGGTTTCCATGGTGACGCAGTTAAACCTCAGTTTTCTTTGATCACGTCTGATCCAAAAAGTAACAACTTTAAATATTTCCTTCATGTCGTCGTAACTCAAAGTCTGTTTTTAGTTTTCTGAAGGAGAAAATACACAAACACACACACACAGGGATTATTAAATTATTGAGATTCACATTCACTGATAAACGATCATTTAACGACAAAACAGCTCAACTCTCACTGGCTCCGCCTCCTCTGTGTCACCAAAACAGGAAGTGGTTGAAAGATATGACACACACACACACGCACACACACACACACACGCACACACACACACACAGAAAACGATGCTGAGGTCAAACCTGATAACGGTGAACAATGATGTGACCACGGTCACCACATGGTCATCAGTGTGTGTGTGTGTGTGTGTGTGTGTGTGTGTGTGTAACTGTATCAAATGTGAGTTTAAACCACATTGACCTTCCTCCTCCTCCCCCCCCCCCCTCCTGACCGCTGCTTGACCATTGGTCGGAAGTTTAGCGTCGTCCAGCTCCACTCCCTCCTCGACCAATCAGAGAGCAGGATAATGACCATGGTTTGACCTGCACTGACCACGATAAGAGACGACCACAGACGGGACAGGAAGTTCAACCAGAGGCCGAGCAACACACACACACACACACACACAATCAGATGGTCATCTCTGTGTGTGTGTGTGTGTGTGTGTGTGTGTGTGTGTGTGTGTGTGTGTGTGTGTGTGTGTGTGTGTGTGTGTGTGTGTGTGTGTGTGTGTGTGTGTGCAGCCTCCCTGACGCCGTTTAAGAGGAAGAAAGTGAATCAGAGTGGAAAATAGACGAGATTAGAGATTAGAGACAGATTCACAGTCAGGAGTCGAAAATAAAACTTTTCTCTGGCTCTAAATCAACACTGTTAGTATGAAATATGAGAATATAATGTGAAATTAAAGTCAGATTAATGTCGGAATTTTGAGATGAAAGTCAAAATAAAGTTGGAATATTCAGATTAAAGTTAGAATAAAGTCGGAATTTTGAGATGAAAGTCAAAATTAAGTGGGAATATTCAGATTAAAGTTAGATTAAAGTTGGAATTTTGAGATTAAAGTCAGAAAAAGTCAGAACTTTGAGATTAAAGTCAAAATTAAGTTGGAATATTCAGATTAAAGTTAGAATAAAGTCGGAATTTTGAGATTAAAGTCAGAATAAAGTTGGAATATTCAGAAAAAAGACCAGAGTCACTTTTAACTCTGCTTTCTTTTCGCTGACTCATAGTTTTCTCTCTCTCTCTCTTCCTCTAAAAGATCGGCGGGCGATCATTTAAACGTCCGTCTGCTGCTCATCCTCTCATCATCATCATCTTCATCATCATCATCATCATCATCCTCTTTTCTTCTCAGATCATCTGGCTCTTTTCACCCCTCCTCACTCATCCATTCATCCCCCCTTCTGAGGGCGGTCAACGGAAGAAGAGAAGTGTCAGCCTCCCAGAGAGAGAGAGAGAGAGAGAGACAGAGAGAGACAGAGAGAGAGAGAGAGAGAGAGAGAGAGAGAGAGAGAGAGAGAGAGAGAGAGAGAGAGAGACCACCCTGGACGTCCGTATCACTTTCACCTGACTGAACTCTTTCACTCTTTTACTCCTGATCCTTCGCTTCTTTTTCACATTTTCATTCATTCATCCGTGTCTCGTTTTCTGAATTCACAATCTCACCCTCTCTCTCTCTCTCGCTCTCTCTCTGCTGTCATCTCTCACTTCATTCATCCCTCGTTCATGACTTTCATCCACTCTTCTCGTCTTTATTTTCCCTCTGTGTGTTCACGTCTCTGAGGTCAGAGGTCACACACACACACACACACACACACACACACACACACACACAGCAAAAAGAAAGCAGAGATTAAAGTGACTCTCAGGTCACATGACGTCACTGTTGAACGTTTCAATCACGTCAAAGTCTTTGTCCTTCACGTTTTCATTTTATTCAAATCTTTTTGATTTTTAAAAATATAATAATAAGTTTATTTGACTTGAATTATTTAGATATAAAAAGTCAGAATTCTGACTTTAATCAAACTTTAATCTCAAAATTCCAACTTTATTCAAACTATAATCTGAAAATTCCGCCTTTATTCCGAGTTTAATCTCAAAATTAAACTCTGAATTTGACTGAATTGACTTGAATTTCAGAATTCTGACTTTAATCAAACTTCAATCTCAAAATTCCGACATTATTTTGACTTTATTCTGATAATTTCGTCTTTATTCTGAGTTTAATCTCACAATTCCGACATTATTTTGACTTTAATCTGAATATAACATTCTCATATTTCATACAAACAGTTGATGTGTTGATTTAGAGCCAGAGAAAAGTTTTATTTTAGACTCCTGACTGTGAATCTGTGTTGATAATCTCTAATCTCGTCTATTTTCCACTCTGATTCACTTTCTTGCTTTTAAATGGCATCAGGGAGGCTGCACACACACACACACACACACACACACACACACACACACACACACACAGTGACCACACTCCTCAGGAATGTGACGGTCGTCTTTCCGTCCTCTGTCCTCGTCGTCACTGAAACGTCTCATAAAGTGAGACACTAAAGACAGATTACCTGGATTAAGTGAAGATAACTGAGTGAAATAATTGTATAAAACACTGTAAATATAGTTTAATGATAAATTAAGAATCTTTTCTATAATCTTATCGCTCCACAGTGTCAGCGTTCCTCAAAGCTCACGTTTAAGTCCCTGACTTTTTAACGTCCAGGTTTAATCTCCAGTGAAATAAAGATGTTTTCAGGCTCATCAGCTGCTCAGAGCGGCCAGCAGGAGGCGCCCTCTCCGTCTGTCACACCACACGTTTTCCCCCCGAGGCTGAAAACGACACCGCTGCACTTTGACGCGATGCTAATTTTGACGTAAATAGTGAGCGACAGAAAGAAAAACACGTCCATTTACCGTAAGAAGGAAAACTCAAGTGTTTCTGGGAAGAAAAACAAAGTGAGATTATTTTATTCCCTGATATAAAAACACACTCTCTGTTTTTAATAAACAAAACTCTCCTGCAGATTATCATCTGCTCGGGTCAAAGGTCGACACCGCGAAGTCAAACTGGAGTCAGGATTAAAGTCTGGCTCAAGTGTGACAGATTAAAGGAGTTTACGTTGGATTAGGAAATCTTTAAATGTGACGTTTGATGAAAATTTAAAGGAGATTATTTTTTAAAGGTTTATTCTTTAAGAAAACACTTCGTCTGTCCTTGACTTCAGGTCTGAGCGTCAGGACGTGAAGACGAAAACAACGAAGACGCAAATAAAACTGAGACAGAATCAGGACAAGGTTTTTCCTGACGAGAGATTACGTCACAAATGTCCTTAACCATGATTTTGGAGTTTAATCTCAAAACATGAAAGTCTGCGAATCTTCACTTTATCTCAGTCTTCAGGGTCTCACACACACACACACACACACACACACACAGGATAACAGTTATCACACAGTGACATTGGTTTTGGACGAACTCTCGAGGTAAAGGTCAGGACACTAACGTCACAGAGAGGACACACACACACACACACACACACACACACACACAGATCCTGTAGAAAAGTGCTGTTAAAAATCGAAAAGTAACAAAAACGTTCTCTTTCCTTTCTTAACATAAATCACATTAACTGAACATTAAGTGGCCAAATATGTTTTAAAATAAAAATATAACTATTTCTTGGGGAGCGAAGATCTTTGTTTCCTCAAACTAATCAAAGAAAAACAAGAAAATGATGACAAACGATGACAATTACTGATAAAAACATGTGTTTCAAAATGAATGAAACTGGGTTTGATTTAAAGTCAAAAAGTCTGTGTGTGTGTGTGGGTGTGTGTGTGTGTGTGTGATGTCTCAGCTCTGTCCCAGGACCCCAGAACCTTCCAGAACACCAGGACTAGACCAACACAAACGACCCCGTCAGCATGATTTATCGACCATTATTCTCACACACACACACACACACACACACACACACACACACACACACACACACACACGACAACACACACATACGCACGCACGCACACACACACACACGATAACACACACACACACGCACGCCCGTAAACGTCAGTTATAAAATCCTAAAAATATAACAAACATGAAAAGTTTGTCTAAAAACGTAAACACACACACACACACACAAGTGAGAGATGTGTGTCAGGCAGATGTGCGTGCACACACACACACACACACACACACACACACAGGGGGAGGAATTCCCTCTCTTTTGATATGATAAAGGTTAAAAAAAACAAAGGATGAGAGAAAATGAAAGAGCTGAAAGACGAGGAAACGACGACGATTCTGATCAACACAAGAAAAGAGAGGATGAGGAGGAGGAAGAGGAGGAGGAAGAGGAGGGGGAGAAGTAAACATGGATGCCACATGAATGCAATTTTTCCTCTCCTCTTCCCCCCTTCCTCCTTCTTCTCCTCCTCCGAGCGAGAGAACAAGAGGCACTGCATCATCCCGACAGCAGGAGAAAGAGAGGAGAGGAGGGAGAGAGAGGGAAGAAAGAGGGATTGTGACGGAGGAATAAAGGGCGATCCATCTCTGTCTGTCACCTCATTCATTACTGCTGCTCTGAGCTGCACGGCCATCCGTCATCTGCTGTCACACACACACACACACACACATTACAATACACACACTCTACAACACACACACACACACTACAACAACAACCACAAACACACATCAAAGACAGGAGGCCAGACACACAAACTTTTAACTCGCTCTCCGCCCTGTTTCACACATTCACTGTGATCACACACACACACACACACACACACACACACACACACACACAAACCTTCACTAAAGCTCTTCGCCCCGTTTCACACATTCACAAAGATGACACACACACACTTGTTGATGGGAAACACAAACTTCCTCGTGCACACTCTCACACTCACACACACACACACACGTTCACACTCTCCTAACAAACGCTGTTTTTCGCAAAGTCGATGTGCGACAACACACACACACACACACACACACACACACAGTGGTGCGTGTTGACTCCGCCCATCTTCTTCTTCTCTCTCTCTTTTTCCCAGGACTAAAATCTAACACTCGGTCGTTTCTCGAGAAAAAACTGAAACAAAATCTCGATTCACTTTAGTCTTAAAACTTTTCAGCCAATCAAAGATCGATCGAGTCGATCGGAAGATGAAGAGGAACTGTTTTATAGACCATCAGTGATGATGATGATGATGATGCTGTTACACGTGTTTAATCAATCTATGCCAGTCAAGTGCCACACACACACACACACACACTCTCACATATGCACACTCTCACGCACACACACAGACACTCACGCACGCACACTCTCACACACACACACACACAATATCACACACGCACACTCTCACAGACACGCACACTATCACATATGCACACACACACAGACACTCACGCACACACATTCACACGCACACACTTGCACATGTACGCACGCACGCACACTATCACACATGCACACGCACACTATCACACATGCACACGCACACTCTCACACGCACACACTCACACATGCACTCTCACACACGCAGACTCTCGCACATGCGCACTCTCACACATGCACACTTTCACGCACACTCACACATGCATGCACGCACACACTTGCACATGTACGTGCACACACACACAGTCTCATGTTTAATCTCTAAAGTCACTTTTCCGTCAAACTCGACTCAGTTTAGCTTCGGTCGCATTGTTTTCCACAACTTCATAGCTCCTCCTCCTCCTCCTCCTCCTCCTCTGTGTGGGCGGAGTCATCAAATGAGTGACAGGTGAAGCAGTTGTTTCAGAACGGTTCAGTTGTTCAGACTCTGATCGTTTATGTTCTCAGGGTTTTTATGTCTTTTTAACTTGACGTTGTTAACCTGTGAGTCTCATGTTGGACGTGACTGTGGACACACGTGACACGTCTGTGTTAAAATATAAAACTTTATCAACGTCTAAGGATGATGACGATGATGATGATGATGATGATCTCATCTTCATCTCTGCTGCTCAACCATGACGTGAATGTTATTTGTCAGAAATGACGACAAAAAACAGCCCGAGAGACGAAAAGAAAAGGATGGAGAGGAGGAGAGTGGAGGAGGGAGGGGGGTAAGAAAAAGATAGTAGGTTTAAAAAAAAGAAAAAAAAAGAATGAAGGAGCGAGAGAGAGAGAGAGAGAGAGAGAGAGAGAGAGGACGAGGACGGAGACAAAGACCTACTTGTCTCAAGTCACTGAAGGCCAGAAGCAACGTGTCGCCCTGGAAGCCTGCGACCGGACCAGCTCTGGCAAAACCTGTGGGAAAATACAAACCACACACACACACACACACACACACACACACAGAGAGAGAGAGAGACACACACACACACACACACACACACACACACACACAGAGAGAGAGTGAAAAACTACATAATCAAAGACCTGGTTGAATTTGCTTTGCATCGAGATAAAACTGGCAGACAAATGACAGACTGAGGAAGAGGAGGAGGAGGATGAAGAGGAGGAGGAGGAGGAAGAGGAGGAGGAGGAGGGTTAGGGTGTTAGAGTCATGTCGCTTGTTGAAAGACTGAATGAAGGAGTGAGAGAGTGTGTTTGTGACAGAGCAACGCTTTCTCTAGTGTGTGTGTGTGCAAGTGTGTGTGTGTGTGTGCGAGTCTGTGTGTGTGCGCGAGTGTGTTTGTTGTTAATGTGCAGCTTCGTCGTCGTGTTGGAGAACAGTAAACAACGGCTGGATTTTGAACTTGGGGTGACGCCTGAGTGTGTGTGTGAGAGTGTGTGTGTGTGTGTGAGTGTGTGTGTGTGTGTGTGTGTGCGCGCGTGTGTGTGTCGGGGTCGTACGGAGTGTGAGTCGAGGTCTTGGCGTCACTTGGCCTCCGTAAACAAGACGACTGGTTTTTACTGAGCGAGAAAGAAAAGAGGAGCGAGGGAGCAACACACACACACACACACACACACACACACACACACTCACGCACGCACACACACCTGCCATCTTCAGTGACCCTGTGACACACACACACACACACACTCTTCTCTATAAAGTGTATTCTGTCATTTTTATCATCATTAATCTTCAGATTATTTTCATCCTAATTTTTAATTATCTTTAATGTTATAAATAAATAAACTTTTCTTTAAACACTTTTTCATTCTTCTCTCTCTCCCTCTTTCATCTCTTTCATCTCTAATCCCTCTTTTTCTTCCGTCTCTTTTTAAATCTCACAGTTAATTTTCTCTTAATCCCTCCCTCCTTTAATCCCATCTCTCCTTTTCTTCTTTCATCCTTTTCTTCTTCTCCATCGTCTTGTTTCACCGTTTCTTTTCCCCTCGTCTTCCTCTGTAATCTGTAATCTCTCCTTCCTCTTTGACCTTTTCATTCATCCCTCGTTCCCTCCTCCTTTTCTCTCTCTCTCTTTTCTCCTCTCATTTTAAATTATTTCCATCCTTCAAATTCTTCTTCCTGGAGTGAGGAACTCCGTGACCTTGTGACCTCTGCACACGTCACACAGTTTGTTCCCGTTTATTCTTCTATTTCCACTTCTTTAATCTCTTCTTTCTTCTGTGTTTGAATCATGTTTTATGAAAATATGTCACTTTTTATTCCCGTTTCAGATGAAAATGTCAATTTATCTGAACTCTTACGAAGTCTTGTGTGTGTGTGTGTGTGTGTGTGTGTGTGTGCGAAGGAGAAGAGAAGATAAAAGTCAGAGATAAACTGGACGAGTAGAAGGAAACAGAAGCAAAGGTCAGAGGTCAGGGAGAGGAGTGGGGGCGTGGCCACCGACCTTCACACTCCTTGACGTCAGCGTTGAGCTGGTGTAGCGCCCCCATGGAGATCTGACGAACCTCAGGGTCGAGAAGCAGCTGCATCAGCGACGTGGAGATGTGTTTACATGCTGACATACAAGCAGTTTGAGCTACTTTACCCTGAAAGACAGAGATGATGATCTGATGTTAATATACACATTATTTATACATTTAAAGAGATTAAAGAACAGAGAAACACATTAAAAGGAACAGGCGTCAAGTACTCTCACACACCAAAGTCACTCACTCTCCCACACCAAAGTCATTCACTCTCCCACACCAAAGCCCATAGAGAAAACCAGTAATTTTAGCTCACAGGGACACAGGAGCTGCTGGTCCTCTGCTGCCTCGTGTGGTCACTTTGTGTCACTGAGTTAAGTCTAAAGTAAATATTTTAAAAGCTGAATTCACTAAAATCAGTCATTGTAAGTTAGTGATGGAGGCAGCAGTGGATCAACAACTCCTGTGAGTGACTTTGGTGTGAGAGAGTGAGTGACTTTGGTGTGGGAGAGTGAGTGACTTTGGTGTGGGAGAGTGAGTGACTTTGGTGTGGCAGAGTGAGTGACTTTGGTGTGGCAGAGTGAGTGACTTTGGTGTGGGAGAGTGAGAGACTTTGGTGTGGGAGAGTGAGTGACTTTGGTGTGGGAGAGTGAGTGACTTTGGTGTGGGAGAGTGAGTGACTTTGGTGTGGGAGAGTGAGTGACTTTGGTGTGGGAGAGTGAGTGACTTTGGTGTGGCAGAGTGAGTGACTTTGGTGTGGCAGAGTGAGTGACTTTGGTGTGGCAGAGTGAGTGACTTTGGTGTGGCAGAGTGAGTGACTTTGGTGTGGCAGAGTGAGTGACTTTGGTGTGAGAGAGTGAGTGACTTTGGTGTGTGAGAGTGAGTGACTTTGGTGTGTGAGAGTGAGTGGTTTACACATGTTCTTAAAAACATCACAGACTTTAGCTCCTTCAGTGTCTTCATTTACATCATTATTTCATAAAAACCTGTTCACAGCTGCTCAGACGTCATGTCGTCATAAAAACACAAACCTGAGGCTCAACAACTGTGTGTAACAAATTACACAACATCCAACTAAAGACATAGCAACAAGAAAACAACATGGACTCTGTGCACGCACACACACACGCACACACACACAAAGTTAGTGTTAATTAAAGACAGTGTTCAGGTGCAGTCAGGATGATGAAGTACCATATTAAGAATAAAAGCAGTGGAGGAGGAAGTGCATGACAACGCATTAATACATAAAACAACACACGTGTGCGTGTGTGTGTGTGTGTGTGTGTGTGTGTGTGTGTGTGCGTGTGTGTGTGTGTGTGTGTGTGTGACCAGTCATGACCTCTGTCATGACCTCCACGTCTGCATTCCAGCTGAATGAAACAGAGATGAAAAGAGGGAGAGATGTGAGAATGAGGTGAAAGAACTAATAAGTCTAAATAATAAAGGGGTAGTTCAGGGTGACTGCATGACACACACACACACACACACACACACACACACATACATACACACACACAGTGATGATAACTGTGTTGTGAGCGCCCCCTGCTGCAGAGAACTCCAGAAAACACGACTGCCAACAAAGACACAAGCAAACCAGGTTCAAGCCACTCAATAAAAGACTGAGTTCATCAAATCTGCATCAGTTAAAGTCTGTGTCTGCGTCACATGATCACGACTTTATCTCACTGTTAGAAAAGACTTTACCAACAGGAAACTCAAGTCTGTAAACCACTCACTCTCCCACACCAAAATCCATAGAGAAAATCTGTGATTTTTAGCTCACAGGAGCTGCTGGTCCTCTGCTGCCTCAAGTGGTCACTTTGTGTCCACACGAGGCAGCATGTGAGATGAGTGTGAGAGAGTGAGTGACTTTGATTAAGATTAAGAACCCTTTGGTGTGGGAGAGTGAGTGACATTGGTGTGTGAGAGTGAGTGACTTTGGTGTGTGAGAATGAGTGACTTTGGTGTGGGAGAGTGAGTGACTGGTGTGTGAGAGAGTGAGTGACTTTGGTGTGGGAGAGTGAGTGACATTGGTGTGTGAGAGTGAGTGACTTTGGTGTGTGAGAGTGAGTGACTTTGGTGTGGGAGAGTGAGTGACTGGTGTGTGAGAGAGTGAGTGACTTTGGTGTGGGAGAGTGAGTGACTGGTGAGTGAGAGTGAGTGACTTTGGTGTGGGAGAGTGAGTGACTTTGGTGTGGGAGAGTGAGTGACTGGTGTGTGAGAGTGAGTGACTTTGGTGTGGGAGAGTGAGTGATTTTGGTGAGTGAGAGTGAGTGACTTTGGTGTGGGAGAGTGAGTGACTTTGGTGTGTGAGAGTGAGTGACTTTGTTGTGGGAGAGTGAGTGACTTTGGTGTGAGAGAGTGAGTGACTTTGGTGTGAGAGAGTGAGTGACTTTGGTGTGGGAGAGTGAGTGACTTTGGTGTGTGAGAGTGAGTGACTTTGTTGTGGGAGAGTGAGTGACTTTGGTGTGAGAGAGTGAGTGACTTTGGTGTGAGAGAGTGAGTGACTTTGGTGTGGGAGAGTGAGTGACTTTGGTGTGGGAGAGTGAGTGACTTTGGTGTGAGAGAGTGAGTGACTTTGGTGTGGGAGAGTGAGTGACTTTGGTGTGGGAGAGTGAGTGACTTTGGTGTGAGAGAGTGAGTGACTTTGGTGTGGGAGAGT